>NC_040105.1:69671061-69977240 GCF_003369695.1 Bos indicus x Bos taurus | reverse complement strand
GTTCCTCTTCACTTTCTGCCATAAGGGTGGTATCATCTGCATATCTGAGGTTACTGATATTTCTCCCAGCAATCTTGATTCCAGCCTGTGCTTCTTCCAGTCCAGCGTTTCTCATGATGTACTCTGCATAGAAGTTAAATAAGCAGGGTGACAATATACAGCCTTGACGTACTCCTTTTCCTATTTGGAACCAGTCTGTTGTTCCATGTCCAGTTCTAACTGTTGCTTCCTGACCTGCATATAGGTTTCTCAAGAGGCAGGTCAGGTGCTCTGGTACTCCCATCTCTTTCAGAATTTTCCACAGTTTATTGTGATCCACACAGTCAAAGGCTTTGGCATAGTCAATAAAGCAGAAATAGATGTTTTTCTGGAACTCTCTTGCTTTTTCCATGATCCCACAGATGTTGGCAATTTAATCTCTGGTTCCTCTGCCTTTTCTAAAACAAGCTTGAACATCTGGAAGTTCACGGTTCACACATTGCTGAAGCCTGGCTTGGAGAATTTTGAGCATTACTTTACCGTGTGTGAGATGAGTGCAATTGTGCAGTAGTTTGAGCATTCTTTGGCATTGCCTTTCTTTGGGATTGGAATGAAAACTGACCTTTTCCAGTCCTGTGGCCACTGCTGAGTTTTCCAAATTTGCTGGCATATTGAGTGCAGCACTTTCACAGCATCATCTTTCAGGATTTGGAATAGCTCAACTGGAATTCCATCACCTCCACTAGCTTTGTTTGTAGTGATGCTTTCTAAGGCCCACTTGACTGCACATTCCAGGATGTCTGGCTCTAGGTCAGTGATCACACCATCAGGATTATCTGGGTCGTGAAGATCTTTTTTGTACAGTTCTTCTGTGTATTCTTGCCACCTCTTCTTAATATCTTCTGCTTCTCTTAGGTCCATACCATTTCTGTCCTTTATCGAGCCCATTTTTGCATGAAATGTTCCCTTGGTATCTCTAATTTTCTTGAAGAGATCTCTAGTCTTTCCCATCTGTTGTTTTCCTCTATTTCTTTGCATTGATCGCTGAGGAAGGCTTTCTTATCTCTCCTTGCTATTCTTTGGAACTCTCCATTCAGATGCTTATATCTTTCCTGGCCCCTAGCACCAGCCATTTCAGCTCAAGTGGAGAAGTTTAATTGATTTCACTTGAGGATAAGTCAGGTACAGATGTCATACTTATTCACTGAAATTAAATTATTCATTTTTTTTTAAATTTTATTTTATTTTTAAACTTTACATAATTGTATTAGTTTTGCCAAACATCAAAATGAATCCACCACAGGTATACATGTGTTCCCCATCCTGAACCCTCCTCCCTCCTCCCTCCCCATACCATCCCTCTGGGTCGTCCCAGTGCACTAGCCCCAAGCATCCAGTATCGTGCATCGAACCTGGACTGGCAACTCGTTTCTTACATGATATTTTACATGTTACAATGTCATTCTCCCAAATCTTCCCACCCTCTCCCTCTCCCACAGAGTCCATAAGACTGTTCTATACATCAGTGTCTCTTTTGCTGTCTCGTACACAGGGTTATTGTTACCATCTTTCTAAATTCCATATATATGCGTTAGAATACTGTATTTATGTTTTTCCTTCTGGCTTACTTCACTCTGTATAATAGGCTCCAGTTTCATCCACCTCATTAGAACTGATTCAAATGTATTCTTTTTAATGGCTGAGTAATACTCCATTGTGTATATGTACCACAGCTTTCTTATCCATTTATCTGCTGATGGACATCTAGGTTGCTTCCATGTCTTGGCTATTATAAACAGTGCTGCGATGAACATTGGGGTACACGTGTCTCTTTCCCTTCTGGTTTCCTCAGTGTGTATGCCCAGCAGTGGGGTTGCTATTTTTAAAGTTTTGAGAGTGAAGGTTGCAGAGCTATTTTTTCCATCCTCTTTTCTAATTAACAAATTGCAAAAATATCTGTCTGATTTTTGGACAGTTACAATTAGTGAAAAACTGCAAAATATTTTTATAAATTTGAGTATTTTGAATACAAACACTTTGGAGAAAACCTGTAGTAGAGTTAATAAAAGTTACCTGTCATCTCTCAGCTTTTCCAACTTGGCTCTCTCTTCAAAACAAATTAAAGGCAGCCATGTCCTTAGGCCAGGGAGGAGGGGAGGAGGCAATCAGAAAGCCTCTAAGATTGTAGTTATGCCAAGGTAGATGGTAAATGAGGCTTCCCAGGTGGCATTAGTGGTAAAGAACCTGCCTGCCAATGCAGGAGACGTAAGAGACACTGGTTTGACTCTTGGGTCAGAACGATCCCCTGAAGGAGGGCATGGCAACCCACTCCAGTATCCTTGCCTGGAGAATCAGAGGAAACCCTACATTTGGAGCATGTGAAAGTGAAAACTAAGTATTCACATGGATACCTACAGGACAGAAAACTCAGCAAAAAGCATATTATACTATGTAAAGAAAGATTTTCCTGCCACAACCATCAACATAGTCTCATCTGACCAGAGTGTGTAGTTTAGTAAGCAAATGAGAAACAGTACTTTCTTCCCAAATAGTAAAATGGATACAGTTTACTTTGTCCTCTCTGGCCAAGATGAATATAAGATTTAGACATGGAAAAAAACACATAGAGTTTCAGATGTAGAAAATAACTGTCAACATATTGGCAGCACAACATGTGGTGAAATTTTGTATCAAATTCCATGAAATATCACTATGTGCCAATTAGCCAATTTTTTTGGTAATAAAAACAAGGCAAACTGAAGCTAATTTGCTTAAGATCTTATGAGACGTATGAATCACAGACAAGAACACTGTAAGGACAAGAAAGCATGAATCACGTACTTCACTGAAAAGCTAAAATCCATTTGAAATCTCTGAAGAAGGGGTAAAAACTTAATGTTTAGATTAAGATTAAAAGAAAGAACTCCCATAAGTATTTGATCTGGAGATACACAAAGCATTCTGGTGTATGCTCGAATTTAATGATTCGAGCATTTAAAATATGTAATGAGCTTCTTATTATTAGAATCCATCAGATTCCTAATTCTAAATCCTGTAGTAAATCTGATGTCCAGTTAGATAAAGTTCCCTTTAGAATATTTACATCTACTCTGGGCAGCATGTCTAAAATTTATCTTTTGCATATGGATCTGAACTAGTCAAAGAAAAACCTTTTTAGGACTGATGCAAGCTGATCAAATTCCAAAGTTGCATTAACTTTCTGTCATCATTGTAATGAATACTGAATAAAGGAAAAATTACAGAAAACTTCCAGTAAATAGAACCACAACCAATATAAAGTTGTTTTAATGATGATGAAAGCTTAAACAATATATTAAAACAATAAGTACATTATACAAATGAAGATACAACTCAGTTAAAATTACACATTGACTCATTAAGCCCTGGAAATAAAAATAAACATGCTGAAGAGTCAGCATTTCACAGTATATTTAAGAAAAAGCCTCCATATATTAACATCATTATAGTAGAAATCCCCAAACTTTTGGCAAGGAGATATTGTTAACGTCTTTGGGCCCTGGGATACAAGTTGAAGAGATATAGGAGAGAACAAGTGGGGAACCAAACTGAATGAAGCATGGGAAAGACTGCTGAAATTATGCTCCAAACAATGCTGAGAATTCTGAAGAGTGACAAGAAAAAAGGAAATGGACAGGGGGCAGCAAAAAAGCTTGAAAATGGCATGGAGATATACTAGGAATTTCCAATCCATTAGTCAGGGATTTCCTGGTGGCTCAGACGGTAAAGAATCCTTCCACAGTGTGGGAGACCTAGGTTCGGTCCCTGAATTGGGAAGATCCCCAGAGGAGGGCATGGCAACCCATCCAGTATTCTTGCCTGGAACATACCCATGAACAGAGGAGCCTGGCATGCTGCAGTCCATGGGGTCGCAAAGAATTGGGCATGACTGAGCGACTAAGCAGAGTCAGGGACCTCTACCTTAAACAAAGTACAACAGGCAGGAAGGCCCAGAACAAATCTTCAAAAGCATCAGCAAAATACATTATCAAAATCAAATGATGCTGTCATGAAAATAAATAGCAAGGAATTCTGTGGGTGACAGGTACAAGTTGTACTTCTGTGTATGTTTGAAATTTTTCATTAAAAGTATTATTTGACCAAGTTGGGCTTATCCTGGGAATGCATGGCTAGTATAACATTTGAAAATCAATCAATGTAATTCACCATATTAACAGCCTTAAGGAAGAAAAACAATATGATCACCTCTAGATGTAGAAAAAGCACTTGAAAAAATTCAACATCTATTCATGATTACAAATAAAAGCTCTCAGAAAACCAGGAAGAGGAAAGAATTTCCTTAACCTGATACAGGGCATCTACAAAACCCTACACTAATACAATACTTAAAGGTGAAGGACAATGTTTTCCCCCTTAATCAGGAACAAGACACAAATGTTCACTTTCAACACTCCTATTAAAAATTGTAATGGAAGTTCTAGACAGAAAATGAATAAAAGACATACAGACTAGAAAGGAAGAAATAAAACTATTTTTATGCCCTGATGATATAATTGCTTATGTGGAAAATCTCAAAGAATCTACAGAGAAGCTAACAGATTTAATGACAGTTTAGCAAAGTTCAGGATACAAAGTCAACATACAAAAACCAACCGCATTTCTGTATGTTTGTAATGAACAACTGAAATTAAAATTTTTTTAAAAGTACCATTTAAACATCATCTAAAAACAGAAAATACTTAATGTAAGTTTAATAAAATATATGCAGGATCTGTACAATGAAAACTACAGATCCCTGATAAGGAATACCTAAATAAATGGAGAGCTATATCATGTACAAAGGTTTGAATACTTAGTATTATTAAGATGTTAATTCTATCCAAATAGATCTATAGAATCAACACAGTCACAGTCAAAATCCCAGGCTATATTTTTGTAGAAACCTATATACTGATTTTAAAATTTATGTATACAGGGAAAGAAAATAGAATAGCCAAAACAATTATGAAAAATAACAAAGTTGAGAAATTATACTACTTGATTTTAAGGTTCATTACAAAGCTACAATAATCAAGATTGTGTGATATTTACAGGACAGACACACAGATCAATAGACCAGAACAGAGTATACAGAAATATATCCATAAGTATATGGTAAATTGAGCTTCAACAAAGGTGCAAAGGCAATTCAATGGGGAAAAAATAAACTTTTCAACAAATAGAGCTGCTTAGCAAACTGGACACCCATATTTAAGACAATTAACCTCAACTCATACTTCATAATGTATACAGATTATGGATTAATTAATTAAAATGTATCATAGATCTAAATGTAAAATCTTTTAGAAGACACAGGTGTAAAATCTTTGTGATCTTGGGTAAGGTCAAGATTTCTTAGCAATGACACCAAAAGCATGCTCCATAAAAAAAGTGGATAAATTGGAATTCAACAAAAGTAAAAACTGCTGCTCTGGGAAAGACACTTTTAAAAGATTAAAAAGTCAACCCACGGACTGGGGAAAAAATTGGAAGACACATATCTAAGAGAAGACATATTCAGAATATATAGAAAACAATCAAAATTGAACAATAACAAAACATGCAGCTAAAAATTTCACAAGAGGTTTGACAGACATTTCACAGAGAAGGTATACAAGGTATACAAATGCCTAAGAAGCACAAAAAAAGATACTCAATATCGTTATCCATTAAGAGAATGAGAATTGAGATACCACTACATACCCACGAGAATGTCTGAAACTAAAAGGACTGGTAACACAAAGTGTTGTAGAGAATGTGAGAAAAGTGGAATCCTCAAACATTGGTGGTGGGAACATAAAATAGTATAGCTACTATGGTAAATCATTTGCCAGTGTCTCAAAAAGTTGAACATACACTTACCACATGATAGAACAAATCCAATCCTAGGAATCTGCCTAAGAGAAATTAAAACTTATGTCCACACAAAGATTTGGATGTGAACATTCAGAGGATTTTTCATAATCACAAAAGAAAGTGAAAACAATGCAATGTCTCTCAATAGATGAATGGGTAAACAAACTTTGGTACAATCCACACAAGAGAATAATGCCTCAGAAACAAAAAGGAAAGAGCCAGTGATACATGCAACAACATGGATGAATCTCAGATGCACAATGTTAAATGAAAGATGCCAGGCTCAAAAGACTATATATTATATGATTCCATTTATATGGTAGTTTTTAAAAATTAAAGCTATAGGAACAATAAATAAATCAGTGCTTATGAGGGTCTAAAAGTAAAGGAGAATGATTTCAAAGTAGGTTACCAACTAGATTTAGTAAATGAAAATATAGGACAGACCCAGTTAAATTAAATTTCAAACAAATGACAAATAATCTTTAGTGTAAGTATAACTCATGCAATACAATGGTTCTTAAACTGTGGTCCCAGAACCACAGATATAGTTAAGTTCTTAGGCCCCATTCAGATCTACTACTAAAACAGAAACTCTGGGTGTTTTATGTTTTAAAGCAATCTATGTTTTACAAGCCTTACAGGTGATTCTCATGCTGTGGTTTGAGAAACACTGTTCACTATACCTGTCACTGGCAAAAAAGAACCATAAGAAGCTAATATGAAGAGAAAGGGGCACATGAGCCTGTTTGAAAATCAATTTGCCATCATCAAACAATAACTAAAGAGCCAAAGGGTATATAACAGAGGTTCTCTGAGAAGGGACTACAGGAGTGATCTTCAACCAAGGGCAATTTCATCCCTAGGGAACAGTGGCAATGTCTGGAGACATTTTTGGTTGTCACAAGTGGAAGGAGAGGCTACTGGCATCTCATGGTTAGAGGCCAGGGATGTTGCTAAACATCCTTCAAAGCACTCTCCTAAGACAAAGAGTTATCTGGCCCAAAATGTCAACAGTGCTGAAACTGAGAAAGTTGGACTTCATCAAAACATATTTTTAACCCCAAAGGCTTTAACATCAAAGACACCTTTATGAACATGGAAATAGAAAAATTAAAAAGACAGTGACACATAAAATATAATTCAAGGTATCTCATGCCAAAAATACTAGAATTATTCTGAGAAGAATTTATATAGAGAATAGTGACACAGAGCTAAAACAGCAATTTTGTGGTAGGAAGCAAGTTGATGATGAAAATACCAGGCTTTTTTTTTTTTTGGAAGTTATGTGACAGAATAAATTGGAGATCACAAGTTTGAGAACCATATGCAAATTAAAATGCATCTGTAAACACTGTATGACCAGAAAACATTCTGGCCCAGGAATCATGGAACTTGAGTTCTAGTTTTATCTGGTATTAGGTAGCTGTGTAATTTAGCACAAATCACTTCCTTATCTGGGCTTCAGTCTGTCCATGTGTAAAATGAGGGGGTTAGACTACTTAAGTCATATCTAAGACCACTTGCAGCTTTAACACACTATGTCTATGTCAAAAAAAAAAAAAAAAAACGAGCACAGGAAACATTAAAAGACATTTTTTACAGGATATAGGGGGCATGGTATCATTTTGTTTCCTTTGGGGTAGTCCTGTGCTGACTTTGCTACTTTTGGCTTTTGTGTTTAAAAGGTGTTAAACAAAGCTTGCTACTGCTGCTGCTGCTAAGTTGTTTCAGTTGTGTCTGACTCCTAGTGACCCCATGGACTGCAGCCTACCAGGCTCCTCCATCCATGGGATTTTCCAGGCAAGAGTACTGGAGTGGGGTCCCATCGCCTTCTCTGGTTTCTCTGTAGTGAACATGAATTGTTATTATAATTATTATACATAAGTAAGAAAAACTATGGGGTCACGAAGAGTCGGACATGACTGAACGACTTCACTTTCATTTTTCACTTTCATGCATTGGAGAAGGAAATGGCAACCCACTCCAGTGTTCTTGCCTGAAGAATCCCAGGGACAGGGGAGCCTGGTGGGCTGCTGTCTACGGGGTCGCACAGAGTCGGACATGACTGAAGCGACTTAGCAGCAGCAGCACAAAGAAACTATAATATATGATAAATCACTCTTTTTCACTAAGTAGGACTCTGAGATGAATTACAGCAGGAATTTGTTAAGATTGTCTAACAAAAGTCTATTTTAGTTTTGCAATTAAAAACTAAAGTGAAATGTTTAGAAAATGAGTTACACTTTGTATGCATGTTCTTAAGGAAGACTACATTATTACTAAACATACTAACTGTCATGATATAAAAGAGAAAGAAACCCCATGATCCTTCCTTTGAGAACATGTATTTTAGTTTAATATGACATCAACAGTAATAAAAAATACTGTTGTTGTTGTTCAGTCGATAAGTCTTGTCTGACTCTTTGCACACCAGTATAAAGTTTGTTCAAACTCATGTCAGCACCTATACTTATAAAATATAAACTGATACAACCATAACATCAAGACTCAATCTTCAGATGTTTTTAAATTTTAAAAATATATAATTTATTATTGCCTTTAACAAGGAAATAAGTTAATGGGCCAAAGAAAACTTACTCAGCTTCACGGTTTGAAGTATGACTGTCTTTATGTCATACATGTTAGTGTTTCTGCATCTATTTCAGTGTTAGAAGTATAATTTCCAAGAAGAATTCCAGTCAACAGCACTGATTTCCAAGGAGTAACTTACTTTAATATGATGTACACCATTCAGTTTTCCAATCTGCTGTTCAATGGTCCAAACACAGGAACTACATGTCATTCCCTCAACAGAGATGGTGACAGAATTCACACTCATACTCAGATCCATTTTGATTTCTTCTTTACATTCCTATTAGAAACAATAAACTTATTAATATCAGCCATGGAAATAACCCTTCCTCTTACATGTACCCCTGTGTTCACTGCAGTGCTGTTTACAATAGCCAAGACATGGAAACAACCTAAATATTCACCAACAGATGAATGGATAAAGATGTGGTACATACAGTGGAATATTACTCGGCCATAAAAAAGAATGAACCATGCCATTTGCAACATGGATGGACCTAGAGATTATCATACAAAGTGAAATAAGTCAGACAGAGAAAGACAAATATCATATGATATAATTTATATGTGGCATCTACAAAAATGATACAAATGAACTTATTTACAAAGCCAGAAGCAGACTCACAGACTTAGAAAAGGAACTTATGGTTTTGGGGGGGAAGGTGGGAAGCAGGGATAGATTGGGAATTTGGGACTGTCACATATACACTGCTAAGCTGCTAAGTCACTTCAGTAGTGTCCGACTCTGTGCAAAGCCATAGACGGCAGCCCATCAGGCTCCCCCGTCTCTGGGATTCTCCAGGCAAGAACACTGGAGTGGGTTGCCATTTCCTTCTCCAACATATACACTACTATATTTAAAATAGATAACCAATAGGGACCTACTGTATAGCACAGGGAGCGTCTGTAATAACCTAAACGGGAAAAGAATTTGAAAAAAGAATACATACATGTATATGTATAACTCAATCACTTAGCTATATACCTGAAACTAACACAAAATTGCTAATCAAGTATGCTCTAATATAGAATAAAAACTTAAAAAAAAAAAACTTTAAGTTAAAAGAAAAAGAAAAAAGAATCCTTCAACATTCCCACCTGCCCAACTGAAAATACACTACTAATATACTACGGTTAGCATTCTTTTCTCTCGCCTCATTTTACTCCCATCCCAGCACTTTTAGGTCACCTATTCCTTTGATTTAGTGCTTTCTTCTCTTAGATATCTGCTTAGCTAACTTCTTCATCTCTTTCAAGTGTTTACTCAAATCTAATCTTCCTAACGAGTCTTACACTGACCACCTTGTTGAAAATTGCAACCTACATCCCTTCCACACACACACATACTTTAATTCCCCTTATTTCTGCCCTCTTTTTTTCTTATTTTCATAGAACTTAAAACCTTCTAATAAGCTCCATTAATTTACTTGCTATGTTTATTGCTTATTATCTGTCTTCCTGTTGTTGTTTTAAAATGTGTTCATGAATTGTCACTCCTTCACTCAAGAGATCAAATTTAACAACTCCTTCATTCAAGATATCAAATTTGATCAAGAGATCAAATCGCATGTGGCCTCAATTCAGTGACTTGCTTCCAAATCACTAGTGGAAGTGACAATGTATGATTTCCAAGATAAAAGGCACTGCAGTTGGGGGAAAAAGTCATTGTGGCTTGCTCCTTGTCCTCTCTCTTCAATCACCCCATCTAGGGGAAGCCACCTGCTATGTCATGAGGACACTCAAGCAGCATTATGGAGAGGCTGACATGGTGAGAAATTGAGGCCTACAATCAATAACCAGCAAAGACATAAGGCCGCCTGCCAATAAACAGGTGAGTGAACTGTCTTGGATGCTGATTCTTCAGACTCAGTTATGTCTTTAGATGCCTGCAGCCTCAGCTGACATACAGACTTACAACCTCATGAGAGATCGTGGGCCAGAACCACCCATCTATACCACTCCCAAATTCATGACCCACAGAAACTGTGAGATAATAATTGTTGGTTTTTTTAAGCCACTAAATTTTAGAATAATATGTTATACTGTAATAAACTCCTCATTAAAATGAAAATTCTATGAAGGCAGGAGTCTTTTTTTTCCCATTGATAATTAGTTTGAATCACATGAAATTTCCATTTTATTGATATAATTGATATATAACATATTAGTTTTAAGTGTACAATACAATGATTTGATACGTGTATATACTGCAAAAGTACCACCAAAAGTTAACATCCATCACCACACATAGTTACAATTTTTTCTTGTGATGAGAACTTTTAAGGTCTACTGTCTTGCTGCTAAGTTGCTTCAGTTGTGTCCAACTCTGTGCGACCCCATAGATGGCAGCCCACCAGGCTCCCCCATCCCAGGGATTCTCCAGGCAAGAATACTGGACTGGGGTGCCATTTCCTTCTCCAATGCATGAAAGTGAAAAGTGAAAGTGAAGTCGCTCAGTCGCGTCCGACTCTTAGCGACCCCATGGACTGCAGCCTACCAGGCTCCTCCACCCATGGGATTTTCCAGGCAAGAGTACTGGAGTGGGGTGCCACTGCCTTCTCCGTCTACTGTCTTAGTGACCTTCAAAAATACAATAGAATATTGCTAACTATAGTCACCATGCTGTACATTTTATCCTCAGGACTTATTTATCTTATAGCTAGGAGTTTACATCTTTTAACCACCTTCATCCATTTCGCCCACTCCCCACCCCCTACCTCTGGTAACCAACCCATCAATCTGTTCTCTGTGTCTATGAGTTCAGGTTTTTTCAGATTCCACATATAAGTGAGTTCATACAATATTTGTCTTTCTCTGACTGACTTATTTCACTTAGCATAATGCCCTCAAGGTCCATCCATGTTATCACAAGTGGTAGGATTTTCTTCATTTTTATGGCTGAATAATATGTATATGTATATCACATTTTCTTTATCTATTCATCCACAGACGGGCATTGGTTGTTTTGACGTGTTGACTGTTGCAAATAATGCTGCAATGAATATGGGGGTGCAACTATCTTTGAGATAATGATTTCATTTCCCTTTGATAAATACCCAGGAGTTAGTAGATCATATGATAATTCTGCTTATTAATTTTTTAGAACATCTATACTGTTTTCCATATCCATTTTTTAAATGTAAAAATTTTCACAAAGCTGAAAGAAAAATTCAACACTAGCTGCATCTTTCTCAGTCTTAATTTCAACTAGCACTAATTATGGAACTGTACTTTATAGTGTGATTTGATCTGAAATAGCCTATTTTTGTTATTTAAAGTTAGAGCCACAGTTATTCCAAATGCAACACTTAACAATTCAGTTATGTCCACTAATTCTTCTTATGCAGTTAGTATTATCAATTTTTACATAGATTATAATATCCATTCAATATAAAAGAATATAGTTTATCTAACTTTGTTTTTAATTACTTGAAACAGCCTTTATTCAAAGTAAAAAAAAAAACAACAACAACAATCTCTAATGAACCACACTACCAGTGATACTCACATTCTGGTAATCTATGACTTATAATCTATATGTAAAAATAAGCTGTCATCACCCTGAGAAACTTCATCGTCCTTCCTCTAGCTTGAGCAGCTGCTGTCAATAGGACAAAATCTGAATCTTTGAATGAATGGTAAGTGGAATAGGGAAGAAGCAGTAGAAATGAGGGCTTCCCTGGTGGCTCAGTGATAAAGAATCCGCCTGCCAAAGTGGGAGAAGTGGGTTTAATCCCTGGGTCATGAAGATGCCCTGAAGAAGGAAATGGCAACCCACTACAATATTCTTACCTGGGAAAGCCCATGGACAGAGGAGTCTGGCGAGTTACAGTCCACGACGTCGCAAAAGAGTTAGACACAACTTAGTGACTAAACAACAACAGTAGAAATTTAGAGGATCTAGAACTAGCTACTCCAGCTCAAGAAGTTCTTCATGCTGTCTGAATTCTCCATTGCATGAAATTTACAATTTAAATATTATTGTATTAGTGAATAGCTTTCCTGTTTTCCAAATCTTTATTATGAAAAATTTCAACTACGCATAACACCTGAAATAGTACAATGAACATCTATCTGTATATCCTCCACGTGAATTCAACAACTGCTAACATTTTGCTGTATTTGCTTTATTTTTCTAATCTAAGTTTTAGAGATCATAATACTTCAGCACACATTTCCAAAGAATTAAGGACTGCTGCATAACCACAATACTATGACCACAGCTAAGAAAATTAATCGGAGGCAGTCCTAAGATGGCAGAGGAATAGGACAGTGAGACCACTTTCTCCCCAACAAATTCATCAAAAGAACATTTAAACGCTGAGTAAATTCCACAAAACAACTTCTGAATGCCGGCAGAGGACATCAGGCACCCAGAAAAGCAGTCCATTGTCTTCGAAAGGAGGTAGGAAAAAATATAAAAAGCAAAAAGAGAGACAAAAGAGGTAGGGATGGAGCTTCGTTCCAGGAAGGGAGTCTTAAAAAGAGAGAAGTTAACAAACACCAGGAAACACTCTCACTGCCGAGTCTGTGGTGAGCCTTGGAACCTCAGAGGGCAACATAACTGGGAGGAAAAATAAATAATTAATTAAAACCCACAGATTACGTGCCCATAGGTAACTCACAGCGGAGACGCCTGCACCCGCCACTAGCAAGTGGGGGCTGGGCAGGGAGGCACGGTCTGCATTGCTTAGAGTAAGGACTGGGCCTGAATGCCCCAAGGCCAATCTGAAGGAACTAACTTGGGCTAGCAAACCAGACTGTGGGATAGCTACCATGCGAAAAGCCCTAACCTGAGACACTGTCAGGTACCCTCACAGAACAAAAGACTGAACAAAGACAGCCGGCTGCAGACCATCCCCCTCCGGTGACAGGCAGCCAGAGCCGGAAGGGGGCAATCACAGCCCCAGAGAGGCATTATCTACCACACTGCAAGCAGGCTTCTTTGCTAAACAAGACTTCTTGAGGTTCTGGATGGTCAACATCCGCCTGAAAAGGTGCATTGGTTGTACACCCAGAAAACCGAGTGGCAGGGACAGGGGAGGAGATAAGTCGCAGCAACCGCGCTCGCCAAACATCTCATCACCTGAGCAGCTCAGACCTGGGAAGGCCACAAAATGCAGGCCCAACCGAGTCTGCGCCTCTGAGGACTACCCGAGTACCTGAACCTGAGCAGCTTAGACCTGGGAGGTGCATGCAGCCCAGGTGGCCTCGGACAGTTCCCGGTGGAGCAACCTAGAGCCTGAGCAGCGTGGGCGGGAACAGGCCCAGTGTGGCTGAGACACTGCGAGCACACGCCAGTGTTATTTGTTTGCAGTGTCCCTCCCTCCCCACAGCAACTGAACAAGTGAGCCTAAAAAAGTGTCCACCACCGTCCCCTTGTGTCAGGGCGGAAATCAGACACTGAAGAGACCAGCAAACAAAAGAAGCTAAAACAGAGGGAACCGTCTTGGAAGTAACAAGTGCAACAGATTAAAACCCTGTAGTTAGTACTGACTACATGGGGGGGGGGGGGCCTATAGATCTTGAGAAATATAAGCCAGACCAAGGAACTAGCTGAAAATGAACTGACCCAACACTGCCCACAACCACACCAGAGAAAGTCCTAGATATATTTTTACTATCATTTTTTAAAATTTTTTAAAATTTTAAGTCCTCTATTACTCTAATTTTCATTTTTATAACCTACTATTACTTTGCAAAAAAAAAAGAGACACTATTTAATAATTATATATTTTATAATTTTTGTGACTTTGTTTTTCTTTTTTTCTGTTCTTTAACATTGTATTTTTGAAAATCCAACTTCTTCTCTAGATTTTTAATCTTTGCTTTTTGGTATTTGTTATCAATTTTGTACCTTTAAGAACCCAATCTTCAATACCCATTTTTACATGGGAGTGAGATTACTGGCTTGACTGCTCTCTCCCCTTTGGACTCTCCTTTTTCTCCACCAGGTCACCTCTATCTCCTCCCTCCCTCTTCTCTTCTCTACCCAACTCTGTGAATCTCTCTGTGTGTTCCAGACAGTGGAGAACACTTAGGGAACTAATTACTGACTGGATCTGTCTCTCTCCTTTTGATTCCCCCCTTTATCCTCCTGGCCACCTCTGTCTCCTTCCTCCCTCTTCTCTTCTCTGTATAACTCCTTGAACATCTCTGAGCAGTCCAGACTGTGGAGCACACATAAGGAAGTTATTACTGGCTAGCTTGCTCTCTCCTCTTTTGATTCCACCTCATCTCATTCGGGTCACCTCTAACTCCCTCCTCCCTCTTCTCTTCTCCATGTAACTCTGTAAACCTCTCTGAGTGTCCCTCACTGTAAAGAAACTTTTCATCTTTAACCTAGATGTTTTATCAACGGTGCTGTATAGATGGAGAAGTCTTAAGGCTACTGTAAGAATAAGACTGAAAACCAGAAGCAGGAGGCTTAAGTCCAAATCCTGAGAACACCAGAGAACTCCTGACTCTGGGGAACACTAATCGACAGGAACTCATCAAACGCCTCCATACCTACACTGAAACCAAGCACCACACAAGGGCCAAGAAGTTCCAGAGCAAGACATACCACGCAAATTCTCCAGCAACACAGGAACACAGCTCTGAGCTTCAATATACAGGCTGCCCAAAGTCACTCCAAACCCATTGACATCTCATAACTCATTACTGGACACTTCATTGCACTCCAGAGACAAGAAATCCACCTCCATCCACCAGAACACCGACACAAGCTTCCCGAACCAGGAAACCTTGACAAGCCATCCGTACAACCCCACCCACAGCAAGGAAACTCCACATAAAGTGAACTCCACAAACTGCCAGAATACAGAAAGGCCACCCCAAACACGGCAATATAAACAGGATGAAGAGACAGATGAATACCCAGCAGGTAAAGGAACAGGATAAATGCCCACCAAACCAAACAAAAGAGGAAGAGATAGGGAATCTACCTGACAAAGAATTCTGAATAATGATAGTGAAAATGATCCAAAATCTTGAAATCAAAATGGAATCACAGATAAATAGCCTGGAGCCAAGGATTGAGAAGATGCAAGAAAGGTTTAACAAGGACCCAGAAGAAATAAAAAAGAGTCAGTATATAATGAATAAAGCAATAAATGAGATCAAAAACACTCTGGAGGGAACAAATAGTACAATAACAGAGGCAGAGGATAGGATTAGTGAAGTAGAAGACAGAATAGTAGAAATAAATGAATCAGAGAGGAAAAAAAAATGAATTAAAAGAAATGAGGACAATCTCAGAGACCTCCAGGACCATGTTAAATGCCCCAACATTTGAATCATAGGAGTCCCAGAAGAAGAAGACAAAAAGAAAGACCATGAGAAAATACTTGAGGAGATAATAGTTGAAAACTTCCCTAAAATGGGGAAGGAAATAATCACCCAAGTCCAAGAAACCCAGAGAGTCCCAAACAGGATAAATCCAATGCGAAACACCCCAAAACACATATTAATCAAATTAACAAAGATCAAACACAAAGAACAAATATAGAAGAAGCAAGGGAAAAACAAATAACACACAAGGGGATTCCCATAAGGATAACAGCTGATCTTTCAATAGAAACTCTTCAGGCCAGAAGACAATGACAGGACATATTTAAAGTGATGAAAGAAAATAACCTACAGCCCAGATTACTGTACCGCAAGGATCTCATTCAAATATGAAGGAGAAATCAAAAGCTTTACAGACAAGCAAAAGCTGAGAGAATTCAGCACCACCAAACCAGCTCTCTAACAAATGCTAAAGGATATTATCTAGACAGGAAACACAACAAGGGTGTATAAACTCGAACCCAAAACAATAAAGTAAATGGCAATGGGATTATACTTATCAATAATTACCTTCAAAGTAAATGGGTTGAATGCCCCAACCAAAAGACAAAGACTGGCTGAATGGATACAAAAACAAGACCCCTATATATGTTGTCTACAAGAGACCCACCTCAAAACAGGGGACACATACAGACTGAAAGTCAAGGGCTGGAAAAAGATATACCACGCAAATAGAGACCAAAAGAAAGCAGGAGTAGCAATACTCATATCAGATAAAATATACTTTAAAACAAAGGCTGTGAAAAGAGACAAAGAAGGACACTACATAATGATCAAAGGATCAATCCAAGAAGAAGATATAACAATCATAAATATATATGCACCCAACATAGGAGCACCACAATATATAAGACAAATGCTAACAAGTATGAAAGGGGAAATTAACAATAACACAATAATAGTGGGAGACTTTAATACCCCACTCACACCTATGGATAGATCAACTAAACAGAAAATTAACAAGGAAACACAAACTTTAAATGATACAACAGACCAGTTAGACCTAATTTATATCTATAGGACATTTCACCCCAAAACAATGAATTTCACCTTTTTCTCAAGCGCACATGGAAACTTCTCCAGGATAGATCACATCCTGCAGCATAAATCTAGCCTTGGTAAACTCAAAAAAATTGAAATCATTCCAAGCATCTTTTCTGACCACAATGCAGTAAGATTAGATCTCAATTACAGGAGAAAAACTACTTAAAATTCCAACATATGGAGACTGAACAACACGCTGCTGAATAACTAACAAATCACAGAAGAAATAAAAAAAGAAATCAAAATATGCATAGAAACGAATGAAAATGAAAACACAACAACCCCAAACCTGTGGGACACTGCAAAAGCAGTTCTAAGGGGAAGGTTCATAGCAATACAGGCATACCTAAAGAAACAAGAAAAAAGTCAAATAAATAACATAACTCTACACCTAAAGCAACTAGAAAAGGAAGAAATGAAGAACCCCAGGGTTAGCAGAAGGAAAGAAATCTTAAAAATTAGGGCCAAAATAAATGCAAAAGAAACAAAAGAGATCATAGCAAAAATCAACAAAGCCAAAAGCTGGTTCTTCGAAAGGATAAATAAAATTGACAAACCATTAGCCAGATTCATCAAGAAACAAAGGGAGAAAAATCAAATCAATAAAATTAGAAATGAAAATGGAGAGATCACAACAGACAACACAGAAATACAAAGGATAATAAGAGACTACTATCAGCAATTATATGCCAATAAAATGGACAACATGGAAGAAATGGACAAATTCTTAGAAAAGTACAACCTTCCAAAACTGAACCAGGAAAAAATAGAAAATCTTAACAGACCCATCACAAGCACGGAAATTGAAAGCGTAATCAGAAATCTTCCAGCAAACAAAAGCCCAGGTCCAGATCGCTTCACAGCTGAATTCTACCAAAAATTTAGAGAAGAGCTAACACCTATTCTACTCAAACTCTTCCAGAAAATTGCAGAGGAAGGTAAACTTCCAAACTCATTCTATGAGGCCACCACCACCCTAATACCAAAACCTGACAAAGATGCCACAAAAAAAGAAAAGTACAGGCCAATATCACTGAGGAACATAGATGCAAAAATCCTTAACAAAATTCTAGCAATCAGAATCCAACAACACATTAAAAAGATCATACACCATGACCAAGTAGGCTTTATCCCAGGGATGCAAGGATTCTTCAATATCCGCAAATCAATCACTGTAATACACCACATTAACAAATTGAAAAATAAAAGCCATATGATCATTTCAATAGATGCAGAGAAAGCCTTTGACAAAATTCAACATCCATTTATGATAAAAACTCTCCAGAAAGCAGGAATAGAAGGAACATTCCTCAACATTATAAAAGCTATATATGACAAACCCACAGTAAACATTATCCTCAATGGTGAAAAACTGAAAGCATTTCCCCTAAAGTCAGGAATAAGACAAGGGTGCCCACTCTCACTACTACTATTAAACAGAGTTTTGGAAGTATTGGCCACAGCAATCAGAGCAGAAAAAGAAATAAAAGGAATCCAAATTGGAAAAGAAGTAAAACTCTCATTGTTTGCAGATGACATGATCCTCTACATAGAAAACCCTAAAGACTCCACCAGAAAATTACTAGAACTAATCAATGAATATAGTAAAGTTGAAGGATATAAAATCAACACACAGAAATCCCTTGCATTCCTATACACTAATAATGAGAAAATCAGATCAGATCAGATCAGATCAGTCGCTCAGTCGTGTCCGACTCTTTCAGACCCCATGAATCACAGCACGCCAGGCCTCCCTATCCATCACCAACTCCTGGAGTTCACTCAGACTCACGTCCATCGAGTCAGTGATGCCATCCAGCCATCTCATCCTCTGTCGTCCCCTTCTCCTCCTGCCCCCAATCCCTCCCAGCATCAGAGTCTTTTCCAATGAGTCAACTCTTTGCATGAGGTGGCCAAAGTACTGGAGTTTCAGCTTTAGCATCATTCCTTCCAAAGAAATCCCAGGGCTGAGCTCCTTCAGAATGGACTGGTTGGATCTCCTTGCAGTCCAAGGGACTCTCAAGAGTCTTCTCCAACACCACAGTTCAAAAGCATCAATTCTTCGGCGCTCAGCCTTCTTCACAGTCCAACTCTCACATCCATACATGACCACAGAAAAAACCATAGTCTTGACTAGCCGGACCTTTGTTGGCAAAGTAGTGTCTCTGCTTTTGAATATGCTATCTAGGTTGGTCATATCTTTCCTTCCAAGGAATATGCATCTTTTAATTTCATGGCTGCAGTCACCATCTGTAGTGATTCTCAGCCATTAAAAAGAATACATTTGAATCAGTTCTAATGAGGTGGATGAAACTGGAGCCTATTATACAGGGTGAAGTAAGCCAGAAAGAAAAACACCAATACAGTATACTAACTCATATATATGGAATTTAGAAAGATGGTAACGATAACCTTGTATGCGAGACAGCAAAAGAGACACAGATGCATAGAAATGTCTTTTGGACTCTGTGGGAGAGGGAGAGGATGGGATGATTTGGGAGAATGGCACTGAAACATGTGTAATATCATATATGAAATGAATCGCCAGTCCAGGTTCAATGCATGATACTGGATGCTTGGGGCTGGTGCACTGGGATGAACCAGAGGGATGATGGTACAGGGAGGGAGGTGGGAGGGGGTTTCAGGATGGGGAACATGTGTATACCCGTGGCGTTTTCATGTTGATGTATGGTAAAACCAATACAATATTGTAAAGTAATTAACCTTCAATTAAAATAAATAAATTTATATTAAATAAATAAAAAGAAAATAAATCATTGTACATCCTTTAATACAAATTTTCTATTTAAACTGTCCCAAATGTCCCAAGAACATCCATTCAGTTTAGTTCAGTTTCTCAGTCATGTCTGACTCCTTGTGACCCCATGAACTGCAGCACACCAGGCCTCCCTGTCCATCACCAACTACTGGAGTCTACCCAAATCCATGTCCATTGAGTCCATGATGCCATCCAACCATCTCATCCTCTGTCGTCCCCTTCTCCTCCTGCTCTCAATCTTTCCCAGCATCAGGGTCTTTTGCAGTGAGTCAGCTCTTTGCATCAGGTGGCCAAAATATTGGAGTTTCAGCTTCAACATCAGTCCTTCCAATGAATACCCAGGGCTGATCTCCTTTAGGATGGACTGGTTGGATCTCCTTGCAGTCCAAGGGACTCTCAAGAGTCTTCTCCAACACCACAGTTCAAAAGCATCAATTCTTTCGTGCTCAGCTTTCTTTACAGCTTTTATATTTTTCCAAATCAGGATCCAGACAAGGTTCACATTCTGCATTTGGATGTATCTCTTTTGTCTCATTTAATCTAGAACAGCCTCTCTCCCATATCTCTTTCCTGGTAAGTAACTTTTTGAAGAACCTAGGTCAGCTGTCTGAGACATTTTATCCTCTTTCTAAAATATAAACTCCTCTTTGAGAGTTTAAGACACTGACAGCTGGAATTACATCTCCTAAAAACTAGGTAAGACCAATTACTACAATAGAACAGAAGCCCAAATGGAACAGGAAAGGCAGGTAATTGTGAACAAAGAATTCTTGGGATATAGGGAATTTGTAGGCCCAGGTTAAAAGTCCAAGGTGAGGTACTTAAGGCAAGCATGAAGGCATTAGGGCTACCACTAGGGAGAGGGTCACTGGGAAGCACTAATACATATGAAAAGGTAAGTAGAATAATGTCTAAAACAAACAGATTTTATCAAAATTTTGCCTACCATTAGTCTTATCCTTCAAAAAGAATGCACTTCCTCTTGTAGCACATGGCTGCCTGCCTCTAGGTCAAAACATTCACACTTAGTACCTATATGGCTCAGATATGTTATGGGTCAAAATAGAGCTTTTCAGGGCTCATCCAGGTACATTACCAAAACTGACTCAATTGTTTTATAAGCAACTGTCAAGTTCAAAAAACAGAATTGGTAACAAACTTTTGGAATACAATATACTCAGCATATGAAGGCTAGTTTACCTGGTTAGTTAGGAATGTAAAACTGAAATACAGTTTTATTTTGGGCTATGTCCCAGGCCAAAGAGGAACTGATAGAGACTAGTTAAGCAGCAAAGTACTTTTTAAAGTGACTGGATTATTTACCCTGGAAATGTGTGTATGTGTGTGTGTGTGTGTGTGTGTGTGTGCGTTAGTCACTTAGTCGTGTCCAACTCTTTGCAACCCTATGGAATTTTCTCCACTAGGCTCCTCTGTCCATGGGATTCTCCAGGCAAGAATACTTGAGTGTCAAGCCATTTCCTTCTCCAAGGGGTCTTCCTGACCCAGGGATCGAACCCAAGTCTCTTGCATTGCAAGCAGATTCTTAATCGTCTGAGCCACCAGGGAAGTCCCGGAAATATGTATTAGGGAGCAAAGAAATTCTGAGCATGAATGAAAATTACATTAATACAGCCACTTTTCCCACTACATCCTAATTTAAGCATATCAAATCATCTATGAATAACATATATTTCCCTTGCCTTCATAATTCACCTGCATTTTTCTCCAAAACTGTATTTAAAGTGGGTCTCACACTCAAAACCTGAGGAATTCTATCCCTTACATACTATTTTATTTTTCATATATTGTACATATATTTATATGTAATATATAACACACAACTCACTGATTTTGTCAATATATGCTATGCCCATCTTTTGAATTTTAAATGTCTCAAAAATAGATACAAAGTCAAGAACATCTTTTGTAACTCTCACTGCATTTAGCAGAATGACTCAAAAAACAAAGTAACAATATAAATAATTGCATACAGTGTCAATATCAAAGAAACAAATCTGGCACACAGCTATTAGTAATGAGATGACTGAGAAAAAGAGCATCCAACAACATTGAGGGAAATAACTTCTAGTTATTAAAGTATTTTCAACCACTCCCTAAACACAGATGGTAATCACTATCAGTAATAACATTTTGTAAGAGGAAGAAGAGTATTATGACTAGATCATCATCTCTGGTTTGGAAACAGAAACTGTAGAAGTTGAGTACAAACAAGCATGACATGTATGAAGTCTGATGGCTCAAAACCACTTCTTAAAGCTGATCAAAGAAGCTCAAACATTATTTTTAAATCCACCTAAAATAATGAGTCCTCATAATTTGAGAAAGGTTTCTGGATTCTTAATAAATTATATGGTAATGTTAATTTTGTTGGATACAGCTCCACCTGCATAATTTTTGATCACTACAGTAATCAAGAAAATGCAAATTAAAACTACAATGAATATCATTTACACCTATCAGGTAGACAAAAATTTCAAAATCTGACAATACCAAAGTGTTAATGAGACTGTGGAGCAACAGGATCTCCCTTATTCAGCTGGTGAGAGTGTAAATTAATACAACTATTATAGAACATGGTTGGCAATATCTGGTAGAGTTAAAGATATGCATATATTAGAACTCAACATTTTCACTCCTAAGCCTATTACCTTACAGAAAATCTCACATTGTGTAAGAAAACATGAACAAAAATATTCACTGCAGAAAAAAAAACTTTAGAAATAATCTAAATGTCTATCAACTGGAAAATGGAAAAATAAGTGGTGATACATACATCATGAAGCATGACAGAGTAGTTAAAATGAATGAAGTAAAATAATGGTTCTCACTGGGAAAAGGGAGATTTTGCCATGAAAGGGACATCGGCAATGTCTGGAGACATTTTTGGTTATCACAACTGGGGTGGGGAGTGGAGGGGAAAGTGCTACTGGGATATCACTAAACTTCCTATAAAGGACAAGAAAGGGCCTCACAACAAAGAAATAGCAACAAATGGCAACAACACAGAGATTGAGAAACTGAAAACTAGGGCTATAAGTAGCAACATGGAAAAATCTCATAAACATAGTTGAGGAAATAAAAAGTTTCAGAAGGATACAAAAGCCTAAAAATGTAAAATAATACCAAATATTGGTTTTGTATATATTCATATATAGTAGTGTTAGTTAAAATATTAAAATATGCATGGGAATAATAAACTCCAAACTCAGAAGTTTGGGGAGCGGGGAAGGGATGCAATTGGAGCACAAAGGGAAACTTCAACTACATATGTAATGTTTAATTTCTTAGGCTAAGAAGAGGATACACACATATGTTATAGGGTTTCCTATACTCTTTGTAGGTCTAAGTTATTTCATTATAAGAATTTTTAAAAGGAAAATAAATGAATAAACCAGGAGGACATTATGCTAAGTGAAATAAGACAGACACAGAAAGACAAAAACTGCATGATCTCACATGTGGAATCTGAAGTCTGAGTCTTAGAAGCAGAGACTAGAATTGTGGTTATCAGGAGCTGGGGAGTTGGGGAAATGATGCAGGATGAATAAATTCTGGAAATCCAAAACACAGCGTGATGACTACAGTTAATAATACTGTACTGTTTATTTGAAATTTGCTAAAAAGAGATTTTAACTGTTCTCAACAACAAAAAACGGTAACTATGTGAGGTGATGTATATGATAATGAGCTTGATTGCAGTAATCATATCACAATGTGTATGTATATCAAAGCATCAAATTGTACAACTTATATATCAACAGTTTCTATTTGTCAGTTATACCTCAATAAAGATGGAGGAAAAAAGATTCTTTAAAAACACAGCCCACTTTAGGGGGAAATAAAGAAGAAAAAATGTAGGGAATGTGCAGCAATTAAGAGAAAAGTTACCAAAATTGAAATAATTCAGTAAGTGAGACTAATAATAAACTGAAACATATAAACAGGCATAAATTACCCAGTCTATTACACCAGGGCTATAAAAAATACCCTATTTTGTCAAGCAAACTGATAATTTTAGCTATGCAAACAACATTGAACTAGCTGTCTCTAGAGTATATATTGCTAAATCAAATTTTTTATTTAGTTTTTTCCTATTTGCTTTTATTTAAAATCCACTACCTCTAAATTGAAAACAAAAGGGAGAAAGTATTGGCTTCTTTATTATTTTATATAACACATCTTGTTTAAATTGCTTGAACATTTAAAATGAACACATCTTACTCCTTAACTTGTTTTCAAAATATCGAGTGTCTAATCTCTTTCATCAGACAATTGTCATTATACAAACAGAAGACTAAGATTCCAGATGAAACAGGTGGAGTAGACAAATGTATGTTTCAAAACATAGTTGTTCTACTCAATTGATGATTCCCAAAATTGACGCTAATGATAAAGAACCCGCCTGCCAATGTAGGAGATGTAAGAGACATGGGTTTGATGACTGGGTCAGGAGGACCCCTGGAGAAGGAAATGGCAACCCACTCTAGTATTCTGCATGGAGAATCCCATGGAAAGAGGAGCCTGGCACGCTACAGTCCATAGGGTCACAAAGAATCAGACACAACTAAAGCAACTTAGCACGCATGCACAAAAGATTAGGAGTCAGGACTTCAGACATATTAGTTAAGGTCAAAAAAGATCAAAACATTCAAATTAGGAAAAGGCAATGTGCTCTGCTGGCTATTTTTGTGACTCCTAGACAAATCACTGCCTCTTAAAAGAGTGTTATCCTTTGGATAACTACAGATATTTCACAGTCCTATAGCATTACATAGTTGACAAAACTTTCATATACATAATTTCACAACAATCCTGCAATATAAATAAGGTAGTAGCCTCCTTTTATTTTAAGGAAGCTAATACTCAGACTTTGTTGTTGTTGTTCAGTCAATAAGTCGTGTCTGACTCTTCGCAACCTCATGGACTATAGCATGCCAGGCTTCCCTGTCCTTCACTATCTCCTGGAGTTTACTCAAACTCATGATTATTGAATCGATGATGTCATCCAACCATCTCATCCTCTGTCGCTCCCTTCCCCTCCTGCTGTCAATCTTTCCCAGCATCAGGGTCTTTTCCAATGAGTAGGCTCTTCACATCAGGTGGCTGAAGTAATGGAGCTTCAGCATCAGTCCTTCCAATGAATATTCAGGGTTGATTTCCTTTAGGATTGACTGGTTTGATCTCCTTGCAGTCCAAGGGACTCTCAAGAGCTATCCCCTCCTCCAGTGGATCACATTTTGTCAGAACTCTCCATTATGATCTGTCCATCTTGGGTGGCCCTGTACAACATGGCTCATAGCTTCACTGAGTATACTCAGACTTACCTATGCTCATACAGCCAATTCAAGCTAGAGTCTAGAGCTAACAATAGCCTCAAAGGAATTAACTTAATAGGGTAACGTCTGCAAAAGGCATAAAATAAAACCAGACAAAGATGCTCCCATCTTTGGAATTGAGGAAAATGCTTGAAAAAATAGTTACCCTGCAATGAACACAGGTGAGGGGACAAGTTACTCAGAAACTGAGAAACAGACCTCAAGT
This sequence comes from Bos indicus x Bos taurus, assembly GCF_003369695.1. Lineage (NCBI taxonomy): Eukaryota > Metazoa > Chordata > Mammalia > Artiodactyla > Bovidae > Bos > Bos indicus x Bos taurus. The sequence continues at coordinate 69,952,036 of NC_040105.1, read as the reverse complement.
TATTATCTGCCTTTCTACCAGGAACTGAACATTTGCTGCCTTGTCAATAATAGACTAGAGGAAAATGTTTTTGGGTGAAACTCTTCTTGCCTCAGACAAGGCCATTTTTATCCCAGAAAAAGTAGAGGCAAGTAGTTTTCAACAATTTGACATCAAAATGTGTCAACTACTTTTCAATCACATTATGGGTTAAATATGGTCTAGGTGCAGTAATCTAACTTAGTTTCTAAGATTATTTAGTAGCTGGAATGCTTTTTTCCCCCATAAAAACAATCACCTGTTCCAAGCTTCTCAGATATAATCTGTAGGTAAGTCATGGTCCACTTGTAATGCTATAGCTCTTTTTGCAAGGAAAAATCCATCTTCTAATTTTAGTTCTAAGACAAAACTGTGCCCCAAACCACCAATGAAATAACATTAATACCTATGAAAAAGAAAAACAACTGACAGTATTTAAACACTAGATACAGTAAGTTGAAAAAGCACTTATTTTATATTTGCTATAACTGATTAAGAAAACATAAACCATAAAATAAATGATAAAGGTTTGATGAGGTTGAAAATGACAATTCAGTATGACTAAACTTTCCAAGTACGTCATTAATTTTATAAAAACATCACTAAAAGGATAATGCTAATTACCCTACGAAACATTAAAATGTTTTTAGAAGTTTTATTTTTTAAATTGGTTTATAACATTATATAAGTTTCATGTGTACAATACTACTAATGTCAGAACAGACAGATTCTTGGTAACAAAACAGAAAGTACCAGAAACAGACGTGTGTATATATAAGAATTTAGTATATAATAAGGGAAATATTCAAATTAATGGAGAAATAAGTGGTGTTGCTATAACATGCTAACCATGTGAGGTAAACATGTTTAGACTCCATATTATTCCAAAATTAATCCTAAATGAATTAAAGACTAAACTGTAAAAAAAAAATTAATGCTATAAAAAGTAGATAATAATTAACAACAACAGCAAAAACAAAATTTGGGGTGGGAAGGCCTTTCTAAGCCTAAGCCAAAAGCAGATAGAAAAGATTTTTAAACTTTTATGAATTTTAAAAATGTCATGTGGCAAAAAAAAAAAAAAAACCCATGTGTTGATTCATGTTGATGATTGGCAGAAACCAACACAATTCTACTTCAATTAAAAAAATAATTTTTAAAAGGTTTTTAAAAATAAAAGAAAAAATATCCATGTAAGCAAATTACAAAAATATATATGCATGGGGTTTCTTTCTGGAGTGATGTTCTGGAATTAGGTAGTAGTAATGTTTGCACAAGTCTGTGAATACACTAAAAACACCAGAATTACACATATAAAATTATAGTGAATTTTATGACATCTAAATTATATTTCAAAAAATCCCATATATGTAATATATGTCAGGTAATTAACAAAATAAGTTTTATAGTTTCTGGTCTTATGTTGAGGTCTTTAATCCATTTTGACTTTATTTTTGTGGACGGTATTAGGAAGTATTCTAATTTCATTATATGTAGTTAACCAGTTTTACCAGCACCACTTGTTGAAAAGATTGTCTTTTCTCCATTGTATATTTTTGCCTCCTTTGTCAAAGATAAGATGCCCAAAGGTAAATGGATTTATTTCCATGCTGTTTATCTTGTTCCATTGGACTATATTTCTGTTTTTGTGCCAGTACCATACTGTCTTGATGACTGTGGCTTTGTAGTATAGTCTAAAGTTAGGAAAGTTGATTCCTCCAGTTCCTCCCGTTCCATTCTTCTTTACCAAGACCACTTTGGTGATTCAGGGTCTTTGGTGTTTCGATACAAATTGTGAAATTATTTGTTCTAGTTCTGTGAAGAATACCATTGGTAGTCTGATAGGGATTGCATTGACTCTATAGATTGCTTTCAGTAGTACAGTCATTTTCACTATATTGATTCTTCCAAACCAAGAACATGGTATATCTGCCCATCTGTTTGTGTGGTCTTTGATTTCTAAATGTAAGACCAGAAACCATAAAACTCTTAGAGAAAAACATAGGCAGAACACTCTCTGACATAAACCACTGAATTGATGCATTGATTTGTTCCCCACTGAAGACTCAAGGGGGACCCTTTGCAGATCTTTGGATATCTCCCCAGCCTCCATATATGAGATCCGCTATGACCCACCTCTGAGAGTAATGGAAATCAAAACAAAAATAAACAAATGGGACCTAATTAAACTCAAAACCTTTTGCACAACTAAGGAAACTATGGGCAAGGTGAAAAGACAACCCTCAGAATAGGAGAAAATAATAGCAAACAAAACAACTGACTAAGAATTAATCTCCAAAATATACAAGCAGCTCATGCTACTCAATACCAGAAAAACAGCCCAGTCAAAAAAGTGGGCAGAAGACCTAAATAGACATTTCTCCAAAGAAGACATACTGATAGCTAATAAACACATGAAAAGATGCTCAACACTGCTTAATATTAGAGAAACTCAAATCTAAACTACAATAAGATATCATCTCATACAGGTCAGAATGGCTATCATCAAAAAGTCTACAAACAATAAATGCTGGAGAGAGTGTGGAGAAAAGGGAACCCTCTTGCACTGTTGGTGGTAATGCAAACTGATACAGCCTCTATGGACAACAAACAGTACGGAGATTCCTTTAAAAACTAGGAATAAATATACCATATGACGCAACAAACCCACCATTGAGCATATACACTCAGGAAACCATAATTGAAAAAGATACACGTACCTCAATTTTCATTGAAGCACCATTTACCATAGCTAGGACATGGAAGCAATCTAGACGTCCGTCAACAGATAAACGGATAAAGAAGCTTTGGTACATATATACACAATGGAATATGACTCAGACATAAAAAGGCATGCACTTGAGTCAATTCTAATGAGGTGGATGAAGCTAGGGCCTATTATACAGAGGGAATTAAGTCAGAAAGAGAAAGACAAATATTGTATATTGATGCATATATATGGAATCTAGAAGGTCAGTATTGATGATCCTACTTGCAGGGCAGCAAAAGAGACATAGACATAAAGAACAGAGTTTTACACACAGTGGGGGAAGGAAAGGGTGGGATGATTGGAGAGAATAGCACTGAAACATATACAATACCATATGTAAAACATATAGCCAGTGGGAGTTTGCTGTGTGACGCAGGGCATCCAAAGTCGTTGCTGTGTGACAATCTAGAGGGGTGGGACAGGGAGCGAGGTGGCAGGGGGTTCAAGAGGTAGGGGACATATGTATACCTATGGCTGATTCAAGTTGATATATGGCAAAACCCATCACAATCTGGTAAAGTAATTATCCTCTAATTCAAAATAAAATTAAAAAAAGAAAAAACAACATAAGAAATCCAAAATTCCAATAAACATATGAAACTATTATATATAAATTTTATATTAGTTATAAAATAGTTATATATAATTTTATATTAATTATAAATAATTATATTATATATAACTTTTATATTAGTTATAAATAATAGTTATATTATATATAACTATTTAAAGTTATAAATTAAAACAACTAAGATATAATGTTTTCTACCTACTGGATTAGTAAAATGTGTCTATTACCATGTAGCTTAAATCAGCAAAATAGGAAACAACCTACATTTTTTTTTACAGTAGGGCACTGGTTAAATAAACTCTAGTATATTCACACTTTTACAGATGGTTGTCATATTTTTGGCTACCCAGTATCCAAACACACACTCTAGGTTAAGGAAATCCCCTGCTGTGAGAGAGTCTTGGTGATAGGCAGTAGGACTGGGCCCTGACTACTGAAGCCAAAGTTTGGAGGAGGAGATATTCCTTTTCCCTTCATCCTTGAAGCTGAGACGCTGCTAAATAAGTCTAGATCTGACTGGGCAGATGCTTCTGCCCAGGGATTTGAATTCTGAGAAAGTGACACAAATACACAGTGATAATTTAAAAGAATTTGCAGCAGCTGCAGCAACACAGTCAAGATGCTAGCAGTGGTGGTGGCAGAAGTCCTGAGAAAGCTAGTGCCAAGGCAGACGACTACCAGACTGTCATGGGGACTGTGACCTTGGCTGTTTTAGCCTCCCTGGGCTTCTGCCCATTTTTCCAAGCCTGGCTGATCATCTTTCCTGTTGACTCTATAAACAGTCTTAATAGCCTACCAATTAATTCCTTGTCTGGTTAAGTGAGTCAAGCTGTTTCATGTCGCTTGCCAGCAAAAACTCATCATAATACATGTACAATAAATACCATGTGGCCATTAAAAACAATGATGTAGATCTCCATTTACTGATGGGAAAATACAGAATACATTAAGTAAGAAAAAGCAAATTTTCACTCTGCAAAAAGTTCTCTTAACCAACCATCAGTGGATTAACTGATAGTCTCCATTCTATCACTAAAATATTCAGATGCCCACAGCAAGCTTAAGTACACTCCTTGTCCCATCAGCAGTGTTGACATGCTTAGTTTCAACTGTATTGTTCCCAAGCCTGTGTATGCCCACTGACCTTTCTTTAATGTGACTTAATTAAATATTATGTAAACTGATGAAATGTGAGTATAAAAGTCAGTTATTATTTCTATGAAAACAAAGGTGAATGCTTTAGAAACATTCAATAAAGGTGAACAGTAACTGCCAAAATAGCTGTACATGAAGCAACTTTAATAGAATGGGGGGTGGAGATCACAAAAATCTAAAAATTTTGTTCTCTACTTTCATGAAAGCAAACTAGAAACTGGAAATTTGGAAACCTGGAATGAAACAATATGGATATGGCTATACTAGAAAGAAGAGGAGGATTTCAAAAGACCCATATACAAACAAAAAGCCTTGAGCCTACATATAAATATTGGGGGATGAATGACTATATGTTCCAGGTTTTTACAAAATGAACAGGCTACATATACATAGTTACTACGGTTCCTTTCTTCAACTGACAAACCACTGGATGGTTTAGGAGTTTCTATCATTATTTCCAACTTCTGTGAGGAAGTCTCTAGGATATACCATAGAACAAAGAGGAAAAAATATCTGATTCCATTTTGTTTTAAAGGGCCCTAATAGTTTTCATTTTCAGCCTTGACTAAAAATTTTATAAATAGTTAAATAACAAGGTAGGTTTCAGAGAGTATATCCCTAACAAGGACATCACTGAAATTGAGACTTTAAAGAATTTTCTTCCCATTATGAATGTCCTGTTTGTCCTCTAAAGGCATGAAATGTTACAACTGTCTATTACAATAGCTATGTCCAATACATTATGCTATTTTTTGTTTCCATTCAGAATCCTCAATGGAAGCCAGAGATGATTTTCCTCACATAGTTTTATATGGCATTTCTTTTTCCTCTAGAAGTATTTATGGGCTTAGAAAAATTACTATTTCCTGATAAAGGCAGATACTTCGTAAAAGTTTGTGTGTGTGTGTGTGTGTGGTAAAATATACATAAATTGATCATTTTAACTACATTTTAAATTATAGTTGATTTATAATATATTAGTTTCAGGTAATACAGTAATTTGATATTTTCATAGAATATATTCCATAAAAATATCATAAAATATTATGTTCCCTGTGCTATACATTACATCTTCGTAACTTATTTACTTTATAGCTAGTAGTCTGTGCCTCTGTGGAGAAAAGGGGGCCTTCATACACTGCTGGTGGGCATGTAACTTGGTACAACCACTATAGAAAGCAATATAAAAGTTCCTTAAAATATAGAACTACCATGTGATCCAGCAGTGCTGCTTCAAGGTATTTATCCAAAGAAAATGAAAACACCCTTCAGCTCTTTTGCCCCTCCTCCCACACTTCTCCCTCTGGTAGACACTAGTTTGTTCCCTGTATCTATGTTATTTGTTTCTGTTCTATTTGTTTCTGTATTTTGTTTTTTGGATTCCAAATAACGTTAAAATATACAATATCTGTCTTTCTCTCTGAGTCATTTCACTAAGCATAATATACTCCAGGTCCATCCATGTTGTCACAAATGGCAAAATTTCATTTTTCAATGGCTGAGAAATATTCCATTGTGTGTGTGTGTATGTGTGTGTATATATGTATATATATACATATGTATATATATATACACATATATATACACACACACACATATATATATATACACACACACATATATACAACGACAACTTCAGTATCCATTCATCTGCTGATGGCCACTTAGGTTGCTTCAATATCTTTGCTAACTGCAAATAAAGCTACAAACAACATTGAGGTGCACATATATATATATATATATATATATTATTATTGGTGTTTTCATTTTCTTTGGATAAATACCTTGAAGCAGCACTGATGGATCACATGGTAGTTCTATATTTTAAGGAACTTTTATATTGCTTTCTATAGTGGTTGTACCAAGTTACATGCCTACCAGCAGTATATGAAGGCCCCCTTTTCTCCACATCCTCGCCAAAATTTATTTCTTGTCTTTTTGATAATAGCCATTATGACAGGTATGAGGTGATATTTCATTGTGGTTTTGATTTCTGTGATGGTTAGTGATATTCAGCATCTTTTCATACATCTGCTGGCCATCTGTATGTGTTCTTTGGGAAGAAACGCCTATTCAGGTCCTCTGCCCATTTTTTAATCAAACTTTTTTTTAATATTGAGTTGTATGATTTCCTTATATATTTTGGATTTAACTCATCAGACATATTGTTTGCAAATTTCTTCTTCCATTCAAGGTTGTTTCTTCATTTTGTTGATGGTTTCCTTTGCTGTGCAAAAGTTTTTAAGTCTGATTAACTCTCATGTTTAAATGCTTGCTTTTGTTTCTCTTGTCTGAGAAGACAAATGCAAAAACTATTCATAAGATCAATGTCAAAGACGATGGTGCCTATGTTTTCTTTTAGGAGTTCTATGGTTTCAGATGACTCCACCCTTAAGGCAAAAAGCAAAGAGGAATTACAGAACCTCTTGATGAAGCTGAAAAGGACAGTGAAAAAGCTCATAAGATCAATGTCAAAGACGATGGTGCCTATGTTTTCTTTTAGGAGTTCTATGGTTTCAGGTGACTCCACCCTTAAGGCAAAAAGCAAAGAGGAATTACAGAACCTCTTGATGAAGCTGAAAAGGACAGTGAAAAAGCTGGCTTAAAACTCAACACTGAGAAAACGAAGATCATGGCATCTAGTCCCATCACTTCATGGCAAATAAATGGGGAATAAATGGCAACAGTAACAGACTTTCCTTTCTTGGATTCCAAAGTCACTGTGAATGATGACTACAGCCATGAGATTAAAAGACGCTTGCTCCTTGGAAAAGCAATGACAAACTAGACACAATATTAAAATAGATATTACTTTGCCTACAAAGGTCCATATAGTCAAAGTGAAAGTTGCTCAGTCATGTCCAATACTTTGCAAGCCCATGGACTATACAGTCCATGGAATTCTCTAGGCCAGAATATTGGAGTGGGTAGCTGCATAGTCAATGCTATGGTTTTTCCAGTAGTCATGTACAGATGTGAAAGCTGGATAATAGAAAAGGCTGAGCACTTAAGAATTGATGCCTTTCAACTGTGGTGCTGGAGAAGATTTTTGAGAGTCCCTTGGACAGCAAGGAGATCAAACCAGTCAATCCTAAAGGAAATCAACCCTGAATGTTCATTGGAAGGACTGATTGCTGAAGCTGAAGCTCTAGTACTTTGGCCACCTGATGCAAAGAGCCAACTCACTGGAAAAGACCCTGATGCTAGAAAAGATTGAAGGCCAAGGAGAAGGGGAAGACAGATGGTTGGATGGCATCACCGACTCATTAGATATGAGTTTGAGCAAACTCCAGGAGACAGTGAAGGACAAGGACACCTGGCATGCTGCAGTCCATGGCACTGCAAACAGTTGGACATGACTGGGCGACTGAACAATAACAATGGCTTCACATCTTACATTTAGGTCTTTAATCCATTTGGGGCTTATTTTTGAATATGATGTGAGGAAATGTTCAAGTTTCATTCTTTTTATGCAGCTGTCAGACTTTCCCAATACCACTTACTGAAGACACTATTTTTCCCCATTGTATATTCTTGCCTCCTATGTCATAGATTAACTCAACAACATTTCAGAAAATTCTGAAACAGATGGGAATACCAGACTACCTGATCTGCCTCTTGAGAAATTTGTATGCAGGTCAGGAAGCAATAGTTAGAACCGGACATGGAACAACAGACTGGTTCCAAATAGGAAAAGGAGTACATCAAGGCTGTATATTGTCACTCTGCTCATTTTACTCATATGCAGACTACAGCATGAGAAATGCTGGACTGGAAGAAGCACAAGCTGGAATCAAGATTGCCGGGAGAAATATCAATAACCTCAGATATGCAGATGACACCACCCTTATGGCAGGAAGTGAAGAGGAACTAAAAAGCCTCTTGATGAAAGAGGAGAGTGAAAAAGTTGGCTTAAAGCTCAACATTCAGAAAACGAAGATCATGGCATCTGGTCCCATCACTTCATGGGAAATAGATGGGGAAACAGTGGAAACAGTGTTAGACTTTTTTGGGGCTCCAAAATCACTGCAGATGGTGACTGCAGCCATGAAATTAAAAGACGCTTACTCCTTTGAAGGAAAGTTTTGACCAACCTAGACAGCATATTCAAAAGCAGAGACGTTACTTTGCCAACAAAGGTCCGTCTAGTCAAGGCTTTGGTTTTTCCTGTGGTCATGTATGGATGTGAGAGTTGGACTGTGAAGAAAGCTGAGCGCTGAAGAATTGATGCTTTTGAACTGTGGTATTGGAGAAGACTCTTGAGAGTCCCTTGGACTGCAAGGAGATCCAACCAGTCCATTCTAAAGGAGATCAGTCCTGGGTGTTCTTTGGAAGGACTGATGCTGAAGCTGAAACTCCAGTACTTTGGCCACCTCATGTGAAGAGTTGACTCATTGGAAAAGACTCTGATGCTGGGAGGGATTGGGGGCAGGAGGAGAAGGGGATGACAGAGGATGAGATGGCTGGATGGCATCACCGACTCGATGGACGTGAGTTTGAGTGAACTCTGGGAGTTGTGATGGACAGGGGGGCCTGGTGTGCTGCGGTACATGGGGTTGCAAAGAGTCGGACATGACTGAGTGACTGAACTGAACTGATTGTTTCCCCATCTATTTCCCATGAAGTGATGGGACCAGATTCCAATGAAAAACTTTCATGCATCAAAGGACACTGTCAAGAGAGTGAAAAGACAACACTTACAATGGAAGAAAATATTTACAGAGTGGTTATCTGATAAGAGATTGTATTTTTAGAATATATAAACAAATGGTACAACTCAACAACAAAAAATCAGTTGAAAAATGGGCAAAGGACCTGAATAAACATTTCTCCAAAAAAGATAAATGGCAAAACAATACATGAAAAGATTTCAACATTTCAGCCATTAGGGAAATGTAAATCAAAACCTCAAGGAGATACCACATCATACCTACTGAGGATGACTATAATTAAAACAAAAAGCATTGGTGAAGATGTGGAGAAATTGGGATGCTTGTGCTTTGCTGGTAGGAATGCAAAATGGTGTACTTTAGCTGCTATATAGTGCAGGGAGCTCAGCTCTGTGCTCTGTGATGACCTAGAGGAATGGGATGAGGTTGAGGTGGGAGAGAGGCTCAAGAGAGGAGGGATATATGTATACATATTGCTGACTCACATTGTTGTACAGCAGAAACTAACACAATATTGTAAAGCAATTATGTGTGTGTGTTAAGTCGCTCAGTCGTGTCCAACTCTTTGCAATCCCATGGACTGTAGCCAGCCAGGCTCTTCTGTCCATGAAATTCTCCAGGCAAGAATATTGGAGTGGCTTGCCATGCCCTTCTTCAATGGATCTTCCTGGCCCAGAGATGGAACCTGGGTCTCCTGCATTGCAGGTAGATTCTTTACCGTTTGAGCTACCTGAGAAGCCCAAAGCAATTATACTCCAATTAAAAATAACACAAATAATACAAAAAATAAAATGTATAATAAACTTGTATAATTTATAATGTATATAATAATGTGCATAATGTATAATAAACCATTCTAATAAATGAATAAAATAAAATTAAATAAATAAATTATATATAATGTATAATAAACCATTCTAATAAATAAATTAAATTAAATTAAATAAGATACTGCACTCGCTGTGGAAAAGTTTAGCAGCAGTTCCTCAAAGAGTTAAACATAGAATTACCATATGATTCAGAAATTCTGCTTCTAGGTCTATATCCAGAAGAACTGAAAGCAAGGACTCACAACAGATAATTGTATACCCAAGTATTCTTTTTAATGTTTAGCAATATAACAGGTGAAAATATTTCATTCTTTACATGTTTCTTAGATTATTAATGAGGTTGGTTATCTTTTTATACATATATTAATCACTCACTTTTCTTCTCTTGTGTACTGATTATTTGACCATTTTTCTGTGTTTGTGTGTGGGTGGGAAGATATTCTAAATGAAAAACAAGAACTTTGAAAGTTCTTGATACATGCTGACAAATTTTAATAGCTAACATTTATGCTTTTATAATAAATCTGATTCACTCAGCATTTACTGAATTTTTACTCTACACAGGCATTAGAGGATATGGGAAGAAACAACCTGTGTCTTCAGGGATTTATAAATCAGAACTATTTTCCTATTAATACATACAAGTATAAGTTTGATTACCTCATCTTTTTGACAAATATGTTCATGATTGAAATGCAAAATCTACTATAAAAAAGTTTTAACATATATGAACATATGGGATGACCTTAGAGGTTAGAACTACTCATCAACATATCTTGAAGTTACAAGATTATAACTCATCAAACAGACAAGAAATAATAAATCTTGGCAAGGACATAGAAAAGAGGGGACCTTTATGCATTGCTGGTAAGATGTAAACTGGTAAAGCCACTATGGAAAATAATAGGAAGTTTCTCAAAAAATTAAAAACAGAATTACCATAGGATCTAGCAATTCCACTCTGGGTATATATCCACAGGAAATGAAATCACTGTGTCAAAGAGAGATCTGGACTTCCATGTTCACTGCAGCATTATTTATAATAGCCAAGTCACAGAAACAACCTAAGTGTCTATCAATAGATAAATAAAATGTGATATATATATATATATATATATATATATATATATACACACATACACATACATATGATGGAATACTATTCCACCATTAAAAAGAAGGAAATCCTGTCATTTGGGACAACATGAATGGAACTTGGTTGCATTATGCTAAGTGAAATAAGTCAGAGAGAGAAAAATAAATACTGTATGTGGAATCTTAAAAAAAAAAAAAAACTTAGAAAAAGACCAGAGCTGTGGTTACCAGAGGCAGGGAGTAAAGGGTAAGAAAATTGAATGAAGGTGGTCAAAAGGTACAAATTTACAGTTATAAGATAAATAAGTACTAGGGATGTAGTGTACAAATGATGATTATAGTTAACACTGCTGTATGATATATTTGAAAGTTGCTAAGAGAGTAAATCCTGAAAGCTCTCATCACAAGGAAAAAAATGTTTTTGTTTTTTCTAGTATCTATATGAGGTGATGGATATTATTAAACTTATTGTGATAATTATTTTGCAATACATGTAAGTCAAGTCCTTATGCTGTCCTCCTTATACTTATACAATGCTGTAAGTGTATTATACCTCAATACACCTTTAAGAAAAAAAAACTGCTAACTTCAGTCCACCTTATTATATCTATAAATTTATTTTAAATCACACCTCTTGATGGACAGTAAAAGTCAGAATTAAATCTATATCTGTCCTGGGCTTCCTTGGTGGTACAGTAGTTAAGAATCCACCTGCCAATGCAGGGGACATGGGTTCGATCTCTGGTCCAAGAAGATCCCTTATGCCCATGTACCACAACTACTGAGCCCACATGCCACAACTACTAAAGCCCACACACCCTGGAGCCCGTGCTCCACAAAGAGCCACTGCAACCAGAAGCCCATTCACCACAATTAGGGAACGCCCCCATGCAGCAACAAAGACCTAGCACAGCCAAAAATCAATAAACGAATCTTCCAAAAAATCTGTATCTGTCCTTTTTATATATATATATATATATATATATATAATTTGTAGCCTTAGAAATATAACAATATAGAATCACAGAAGTCTTAACAAAGGTCAGCAAATAAAATCCCTCAGGTGAAGGCAGTGTTATAATATATATTATATAATTATATAATATATTATATATTATATATATATATAAAATCACAGTTATATATATAATCACTGAAGAGAGAAGAATCTGTCCAATTTTTGAAGTTTCAATGAAGACCACAAATCCCAGTGACTCACAATTTATCATTTCAGTGTCAACCTACAGAGATTATATGGCAAATTACACTTCTACTGTCTTTTGGCTCTGTGATTTTGTTGTGTAATTCTGGTCAATTTAGTGCATATACCTACAGGGACTTTGGCCTATAAGCATAAAGTAAATAAACAGGTCTCATAGCAGGTTGATGTTAAATAGAAGTGAACTAATCAGTCATCAGGTTAAAAAAGATCTATAAAGTAAAAAAAATTAGCCCACCATCAGGAATGACATAACTATCCACAAAGCTAAGTCACCCTCACTGACAGACTTTAGCAGTGGCCTATTCAGGGAGATAATAGGTGAGAGGGCAGCCTATGAAAGAGACAAGCCATCAGCCCAACACATTCTGAAATCTATCAGTTGGGATTTCTATATATGCACCTGAACAGATGACCAATTCATACAAAATTCACACATTCACTACTTCTTTCCCACCATATGCAAGAAATGAGAGGATAAAGATTGCATGATTTCTTCTAACACCTACATTTTTTCTTACTGAGCGATTATAGTGTATGCTTACAATCCTTTATTTAACATATAATGTAATTATTAAGGGCTTCCCTTGTGGCTCAGCTGGTAAAGAATCTGCCTGCTATGCAGGAGATCTGGGTTCGATCCGTGGCTTGGGAAGATCCCCTGGAGAAAGGAAAGGCTACCCACTCTAGTATTCTGGCCTGGAGAATTCCATGGACTGTGTAGTCTGTGGGGTTGTTATTAAAAGAATAATGTTATAATGGGGTAGTTATTAAACTACTTATTAACTTACTAATGTTATTCAATGAAAAGATGTTTAAACTAGCTAAAAATAAAATTTGGGAAATACAAATTAAATATTAACTAAAACAGTAACATCATATATTTTGCTTATCATGGTGGCAAAAACTTAAAAGACCAGTGTATCTATTCAATATGATCAAGGATGAGAAAAATATTTTACCATCCTGTCAATCAAGTATAAAACACTATGGGGCTTTCCTAGTGGTCGAATGATTAAAACTCCATGCTTCCACTGCAGGGGCCTCAGGTTCCATCCCTGGTCAGGGAACCAAGATCCCGTATGCTGCACAGCACAATCAGAAAAAAAAAAATGTATAAATCACTATTGTCGGGGAGTGTTTAACAGGAGGATTCCTACGTGCTGTTTCTCACAAGTCCTTTGTTTCTTTTCAAGCGGAGCAGCATGCTGCTCCCAGGAACTGAGGTCATTGTGTGAGACAGGCTTGAATCTCCTTTAGTAAACATTCTCTTTACGACAAAACTGCTTAGTCTCGATCCCCTTTCTTGAGATATGGATTGTCTCCTGACCTTGTGACCATTATTAATCCCTTGTTCCCTTGGTAACGGTTGCTGTACATTTGGTTTTCTTATCTTTATCATTATCAAAAGAAATTTCTTGTACCACAGCCTATATATACTCACAGAAAAATCATTAAAGCAACTTTGCTCCATCAGAGTTTGGGTCCCCGTATCTGTCTTTCTTTCTTTCTTCCTTTCTTTCTTTCTCTCTCTCCCTCCCTCCAGCTCTCTCTTTCACTTTCTTATTGTTGACTCCGGACCGCCAGGTCCCGGTCCATTAAAGGACCCCAACAACTATAGCTTTTTTTGGAGGGCAGTTTTGCAATGCCTATCAAGATTGTCACATGTATATAACCCTTAGCCAAGCAATTTTACTTAAAAGACTATAATCTACAAAAATATGTATACATATGTTCAAAGCCATAGGATAAGCACACTTAAAATAGTTAAAACTTGGAGATTCTCTAAACATCAATAAAGAAATAGATTATGATACATTCATACTATAGAAGACTACATAGCAGTTAAAGAGAATAAGCTAAATCTACATATACTGACATGGAACCATATCCATAAATAGAAAAAGGTCTAGAAAGAGACAAACCATTAAAAGTGATTACCCTTTGTGGGGATGACTTTCTGTTGTTTTTTTTTTTTTACTTTATATACTTACAATCTCATTAAAATAAGCATGTATTACTTTAGTATTCAGAAAAAAATAATAAGGAAAAAGCTAAAATTGGCTAAACATACTTTCTTTGCTTGAACTGGATATGTCTATTTTTTTCTAGAGCTTTAGACATCTGCAGATAGCGTTTTCCAAACACAAGAGGAAGCAGGTCACATACAGTTCCTGTTTTTGAAAACAAAAAAAAGTTAAGGGTGACAAAGAAAAAGGAGACTGTATAAAATAAAGGAAGTGAAGGAAAGAATAGTAAAAGATGGTTGATAGAGAAGTGTGGGAAAAGGGATTCTTTTAGTGCTGGGCCTGAAAATGAACAGAATATAATGCTTTAACCTTAAATTAAAAAGAGAAGCAAAAAAGAAAAACTGAGAAATAGGTTTCTTCAGTCACAGAGAATGTAAGCAGCAACAACAATTAATCTCACTACAATTAGTTTTAAAAGACTAGAAAAATCCAACTGTGATCAGGAAATTTTACATACATACAGAAAAAGATCAAACTAGTTACCAAACTGGGTGAGAATCTTTGGAATAGCAAGGAAAACATACAGCATGTCCTAATAATCTGACTTTAGGGATGGATTTGGGACAAAGGAATTTGCAAAATTTCCATAAGCAAATTGAATTGTTTTCTTCAATCCTAGTAATATCAACAATCTATCAAATTAGAAATGAGACACATATAAATTAGTTAAGTACCCTACATACTAACCTTCAAGTTGCAAACTTTCAAAGATATGAATCTCCATTCACATGTCTGATCACATTAGTTTACATGTATGGCATACACTGTCACATGCATGCATCCTCTACAAGTGGCTGTCCTTTTGTGTACAAGCATGAGCTAGAGCAGCAAAAGGATGACTTCACTGAACTCCTTGTCATGTAACATGAGAAGCTTACTAATGAAGACCTGATGAAACCAGAGGCTGAGAGAAAAGATGAAGAGAGACAACAGGAAGAAGAAGTAACTGAAGAAACAAACAGATTCACAATGCAGGAAATGGCAAGATTTTCTCCGAGGACGCATTGTTAGTTTCTGAGGCACAGGACCCAAAGGCTGCAGCAGCCATTCAGAATGCAAATCCAGTGCAACAATGTCATCTATGACGAGATATAAAGAGCTACTACCCGGACATTACTGGATCGTCTTTTCAAGAGGGTAGACAGAATTGAATCCAGCAAGGAACCAGAAACTGTGCCATCTGCATTAGGCGTGAGTGAAGTTGTAGCTTACACTTCGTCTCCTATTGTTGACAGTCCTTCAGCTCTACCATCTCCCACCTCCTCTCCTTCCTCCAGGAAGTAACTCTTCTTACTTGTTCACTCGATGCCAGCACCTGTATACCAGGTGTTGTATTGTGCATACACTTATAAATTAGTCGTGTCTTTAGTCGTGTCTGACTCTGTGAGACCCCATGGACTGCAGCCCGCCAGGCTCCTCTATCCGTGGGATTCTCCAGGCAAGAACACTGGAGTGGACTGCCATGCCCTCCTCCAGGGGATCTTCCCAACCCAGGGATCAAACCCACGTCTCTTACGTCTCCTGCACTGGGAGACAGGTTCTTTACCACTGGCTCCACCTGGAAAGCCCTGTCGTACTGTACTACTCTATTTTTCAAGGTACTTATTGTAAAATTTTAAATGTTTTATTATTGTTTTATGTATTATTTCTGTGAAAAGTACTATAAACCTACTACAGTACAGTACTTTATAGCCAAGTGCATTAGTTGGGTACCTAGGCTAAATCCATCAGACTTAATTTTTTTTTTTTTTTTTGCTTTGTAATCAGTATATTAAAGAGACATTCATACATTTCAAGAATTGCTTAAATTCTGATACCAGATTTAAGCTTGTGAACATATGACTTTAAACATACAATTAAAGCTATTCATCATAATCTGCTATACTACCAACATTAAATTACAGTTACTCTGGAGCATAAGTTAAATGGTTTAAAGTAAGCCTATAACATACCTACAAAAACACCTTCCTATCTCATACATGCAAATTACTTCTCCATGTAAAGGTCTCATCACTCTAACCTCTAAGTTTCCCTGCTCCAGAAGTCACTACTCTAAGGCTTACTGTGGTCCAAAGGTGGGGGGGCGGGGGGCAAAAAAAGTAACCAGGACCAATAGCTATATTAATAAAAGATGGCACAGCAAAAGAAGGGAATGCAATTCTACAAGTGCAAGCCCTCAATAAGCAGCATATTATGATAAACCCCTTCTTTACAAAGGTATCATTTCTATCACTGATACCACAGGCTAAATTAAATTATACAGCATGCCATCTTCAAGTACAGTTGAGGCAATAGAATAAATGCAGAAGCATCACAATGAATCCCACTTACTACATACAGACCAACACTTCTCTACATTAATTTCTTTGTCTGACTGCCAGTTAAACACAGTTTTAATTTCATAGCTTAACAATTAAGGGTCATACACTGAAGTCAATACATATACCTGGCATTTCAATCTAAGCTATTCCATGTACATAGCTGAAATCAATTACAAAGTATGGCCTAACAAATGCTAGGGGAAATTTTTTAAAGTCATTTTTACAAGTACTAAACTTATCTTGCACACTGAAGTCATCATACATACAGGGCAAAGTCAGAGCTTTTATATTTGAGTTTATTCTTCATTTAACTTTTAAACACTACTATAGTTGAATATTAAAACAAAAGCAAGTAGTGAGCATATGATTATAGTCCTTCACTCAATCACTACTGCAAATAAAACACCAGCAGTGAGTGTTATTCACAGGCCCTACTAAGAGGTCTGACACTGAACACCACCCCGAGGATGATGTTCATCATCCTCGTATGCTTCTCCATTGTAATGGCGCCGTCTTTCCTGATTTGGATCAAAGTCCACTAATTCTACCTGGTCCATTTCATCAGTCTCTTCTACTTCCTTCCTCTCAGGCAGAAGTTTTTCCAGCAAAGAGAGTTTATCAGGAGAGAGAAAGCCATTCTCAGGAAAGTTTACCTTAAATTCAATGATTAGGCGACCCTTTTCGTATGGCCTACGATAAACTGGCATGCCTTCATTTAGCACACACTTGATATCTCCATGCTTGACAATTTGACCTGGATGAGAAGTGATGACTATGGTTCGGTTGTCAAGAGTAGATATTGGCTTTTTGAAGCCACACAACGCCTCAACCAGCTGTATGTCCATACACATGAAAAGGTCTTCTCCTCGTCGAGTAAAAACAGCATGGTCCTTCTGATCTAAAACAATGATAATATCTCCTGGCTCCAGTCCTGGTTCTTGGTCTCCTTCACCATGGAATGTTATCTTCTGGCCATCTTTCATGCCTTTGTCAATATGAACTTCTAGAATTTTCTTTTCTCGACCTATCTTCCTTCCATTGCAGCTTTTACATCTATCTTTAGGACTGATCCGCTCCCCATGGCCCTGGCACTCCATGCAGACAGACTGAATTTGCTGAACCATTCCAGGTCCTATCTGATGAATTCTTATTTGCATTCCAGTACCTCGGCAATTGGGACAGCATTCTACTGCTCCTTTTTTACCACCTCGGCCTTCACATTTGTCACAAATCACATTCTTTTGCAGAGCTAGTTTTCTTGTTGCACCATTATATAAATCTTCTAAAGTTACTGTAAGTTGATGGACAACGTTTTTACCTCTCCTCTCTCTCTGCATCCTGCCTCCTCCTCCGAAAAACATATCAAAGATGTCCATGCGGGAGCCAAAACCACCACCTGCTCCACCTTCTTTAATTGCCTGTTCTCCTCCTTTGTCATATAACTCCCTTTTCTTTGCATCAGAGAGCACTTCGTAAGCTTGAGAAATCTGTTTAAACTTCTCGCCTTCATTTGGATTCTTATCAGGGTGGTACTTCAAGGCCAGTTTCCTGTAAGCCTTTTTCAATTATTCTTGGGTGGCATTGGGTTTGACCCCCAAAACATCATAGTAAGTGGTTTCTTTCACCATTTTCTACAGCCGGTGAGCGGGCCGATGCCGGTGTGGGGGAGCGGGAAGGAGCGCGTTGCTGTGCGCAGCTCGGGCAGCCGCCGCTCCTCCGCCTTTCACCGAGCGTTCTGGAAAGTTCCCCAGATTTAATTTTTTAATTGGACTTATGAATGCACTCTCCGAATAAAATTCATTCATATATAGGGGACTGACTGTACTTATAAAACTCTATGAATAAGCAGTTACAGACGGTTGCATGTTAAATGAAAATTTTGGCATTAGGAGATAATATGGTGGTTTGATTTTGAGAGAATCTTTCTGTTTTTAGGCTCAACAACAACAAATAACACCAATAAATCTGCCCTGGGAAAAATAATTTTAGAGGTTATACTGCCTTGATAATTAAAACATTAGTCATTTCAACCTGCCTAAAAATGGGATCAATAAAACTGATAAAACACTTTGCTGAACATTCTCTCTACTCAAAATGCTGAAAGACCTGGATCTCTACCCTGTCACATCATTTTATCTGAGACTTACAGGTTGACATTGTTCCCAGAGAAAAAAATTCTTTGTGCAATATACTACAAGCAAAGGAATACAGTAATTTATTCTCATAACTTTTAAGGTACCTAATATAAAGATATTTTATATTTAAATTACATAGTACATGATGTTAGTTCTCATGTCCAGTCAACAGAACTTTTAACGCAACTGGAAACAAGTGAAAATAACTTATTCCTGAATTACATTCTAAGGATACAAATGAACACTTTTTTATTATTTTAGGAATCACACAGACAGAGCAGATAGATATGTGGTGAGCACTAAAGGTGGAGTCAGGAAACATGGGGTCAAGAATAAATTATCTATGCAAATTTGGGGAAGTCATTTAATTGCTCTCACAGTCGCAGTCTTTGCTCCAAAGATTCCCAGACTTCAAAGCAGAAATCCAATTCTGGATTTCGAAGCTCTCCACCCAAAGATCTTATTCATTAGGAGAGAAATGATGTCAAACAATCTGCACTTTTTAACAAACACCTCTGAAGATTCTAACACAGTAACGCAGAGACTATACATTGACAAACATAGTCCTAAATAATATGGGAATGATAGCTACTTAAACTGTATCATAAAGTTGTTATTTGGATCTAATGAAAAAAAGCAAGTAAAATAAGGAGATATATTCATAAAAATGTATACATTTTATAGAAAGTTTATGTGTATTAGATGATACACTTGATTTCCTGAAATGTAACTCTAACTACAGAGTTTATTAAGGTTTAGTTACTATAGAGAGGTATTAGTGAGTATAGTAGGATTGACAATTAAATATATCAAAATCAATTGCTTATACACTGACAATGAAAGTGAAAGTGAAAGTCGCTCAGTCGTGTCTGACTCTTTGCGACCCCATGGACTGTACAGTCCATGGAATTCTCTAGGCCAAAATACTGGAGTGGGTAGCCGTTCCCTTCTCCAGGGGATCTTCCCAAGCCAGGGATCGAACCCAGGTCTCCCACATAGCAGGAGGATTCTTTAGCAGCTGAGCCACAAGGGAAGCCCAAGAATACTGGAGTGGGTAGCAGAATAATCAACTAGAAAGTAGAATGGTAAAAGATCCATTCATATAGCACTGTACATTTCCCTGAAGAAAATATTTTAAATACTCAGTAATAAATTTAATAAGAAATGTGTAGGAAGATATTGTTAAAAGAGGTTAATTCTCTGCAAATTGGTCTATAAATTTAAGAGAGTCAGTGGAATTTTGAGGCGGGGAGAACCTGACACAATAATCCTCAGGTTCAAATGAAAGAATAAATATTTGAGGACACACTAATTTTGAAAGAGTGATAAGGAGGGTGTCTATATATACAACTTTATATCACTATATATAAAATAGTGACAGCATTTCAAGTACGTGAAGAAACAGTGGTTCATTAACAAATGACCTTGGGACAATCAGTTACTCACTTTGAAAAAAAATAAAAGTTAATTCTCTATATAATATACTTAAACTAAACTAAATTCTATATCAGGACTTCCCAAGCAGTCCAGCAATTAAGACTCCACACTTCCACTGCAGAGGGCACAGGTTCAATTCCATGTATTTAGTGGAATACTGTACAGCTAGGAAGTTTAAATATTCTGACATACAAAGACAGTCAATAGTATACTGAATAATAAGTCTTTGTTTTCAAAGGAGACACAGACAGACCAAAGTGAATGTTTGCATAAGAAAAAGTTTGGAAGACTATATAAAGTTATCTTGGAGAGTAGTAATACTGTTAGTACTGTCTAACCACACTTAGGCAGATACTGTTAGAAGTATCAGGGTTTCCCTGATAGCTCAGCTGGTAAAGAATTCACCTGCACTGCAGGAGACCCTGGTTCAATTCGGGATGGGGAAGATTCACTGGAGAAGGGATAGGCTGCCCACTCCAGTATGGTTAGACAGACACACTCCTACACTGCTAGTGAAAGCATGAAATTATATTTTTCTGGAGGACAACTTGGCAGTATGTATCAAAAGTCTTTTAAAGTACTCACCACTTTTATATGCTGTTAGTGGCAGTATAAATGTGTACCACTTTTCTGGAGGGCAATTTGGCACTATTTACCAAAATTTGGAATGCACATGCCCTTTGATCTAGCAATTTCACTTCTAGGAATTTTATCTAGAAGGTCAGTTCAGTTCAGTTCAGTCACTCAGTTGTGTCCGACTCTTTGCAACCCCATGAATCCCAGCACGCCAGGCCTCCCTGTCCATCACCAACTCCCGGCATTCACTCAGACTCATGTCCATCGAGTCAGTGATGCCATCCAGCCATCTCATCCTCTGTCGTCCCCTTCTCCTCCTGCCCCCAATCCCTCCCAGCATCAGAGTCTTTTCCAATGAGTCAACTCTTCACATGAGGTGGCCAAAGTACTGGACTTTCAGCTTTAGCATCATTCCTTCCAAAGAATACCCAGGGCTGATCTTTGGAACGGACTGGTTGGATCTCCTTGCAGTCCAAAGGACTCTCAAGAGTCTTCTCCAACACCACAGTTCAAAAGCATCAATTCTTCGGTGCTCAGCTTTCTTCACAGTCCAACTCTCACATCCATACATAACCACTGGAAAAACCATAGCCTTGACTAGACGGACCTTTGTTGGCAAAGTAATGTCTCTGCTTTTCAGTATGCTATCTAGAAGGTAGCCTCTAGGAATTTAATCTAGAAGTTAGGCTCATAAAGATATATATACAAGGATATTCATTGAAGCACTGTTTATTATAGAACAGAACTGAAAACAACTTTAAATGTTAACCAAAAAGGAACTAATTAAATAAAATACAGCACATCCACATGATGAAATATCATACAATCATTCTCTAAAATGAAGTAGGTCTATATTTCTTCACACAAGATGAACAAGATATGCTAAATGAAACCTGCAAAGTGCAAAATAGTATATGTATAGTATAAGCCCATGTGTGTAAAGAGGAAAAAGCAGAAATAGGTATTACAAAGGCTTGAAAATGCACTGAAGTGTTTTAGAATACACAAGAAAGTGCTAACACTTTCTCTGAGGAGGGGCTGGGAATTCAGAGCATTTTACTTTTTTCACCCTGTGACTTTTTATTATTATGAGCATATATATTATTTTTGTTATGAAAAAGAAGCTTTCCATTTATTTCCTTACAGTATATTCCTGAAAGCAGTACTGCCATGTCAGAGTGGTAGCTGTAAGGAAATAAATGGAAAGACAATCAAAGATACTGTATAAACATAATATTCTTCACACACACACACAAAAAACCTGGATACAAGACTCAAAAAAATGAGGATTAGTAAAATAAATGATGATCCATGTATTTAGTGGAATACAGTACAGCTATGAAATTTAAATATTCTGACATAGAGAGACAGTCAATAGTATACTGAATAATAAGTCTTTGTTTTCAAAGGAGACATAGACAGACCAAAGTATATATTTGCACATGAAAAAGTTTGGAAGACTATATAAAGTTATCTTGGAGAGTAGTAATACTGATAGTACTGTTACGATTTTTTGCTGTGCTTTATGAAGTTTTCTACAGTTAATATATTATTTACTGAAAGAGAGTGACTAACAACCCATGTGAGGTCAACCCCATGCCTGCCTGTGCTATGTGCTCAGTCGTGTCTGACTCTTTGTGACCTCATGGACTGTAGACCACCAGGTTCCTCTGTCCATGGAACTTTCTAGGCAAGAATACTGGAGTGGGTTGCCATTTCCTCCTCCAGGGGATCTTCCTGACCCAGGGACTGAATCTGCATCTCTTCTATCTCCTGCATTGCAGACAGATTCTTTATCCACTGAGCCATAGGAGAAGCACTGGTCAAACCCATAAATCCTAGGAATTAGACAATTCAGACCACTGCCCATGTATATTCCTCAAAGAAGTTGAAATTCCACTTTGATTAATCCAATCCTGTTAGAATACTGGGCTATGTCTAGCTCTAGCAAGCTGTTTTACAATGGTCATATGATTCCTGATGTTTATGAGAAGATTTTAATTTATTAGAAAAAGAAGCACTAAAACTAAATAAGCCTTTTGAAAATGTATATTAAAATCTTGCTCTTGATAATATTTAAAATTTCAGAATACTTGTGAAAGAAAAGTACTTATCTCTTGTTAGCACCTTCCATTTTGGGCTGCCTAGAGCGCAAGATAAATGCTTTTCTGTAAGAGTCCAAGAAGCTCAAGTAGATATACTATGCTCAAAAAATTTATCATTACCTTACACAAATGGTCTACTGAATGACCTAGCAGTGGTAAAAGTTTTCCTGGTATGATCAGTAAATACCAGTGAAGTGAAAAGGTTTTTTTTGTTTTGTTAATATATGATTTCCCATTTTTAATTGAAAAGGACATTTCTATGACTTTCTACATGACTTGAGAGTTAAAAAGTTACATTTACTTTCATTAATTGAATTGTAGTGTATATGTTACCAACTTGACATACATCTTAAGAGAATAAATAGTTCCCTTTTTCTTCAGAACAAATATTAACACTAACCAACAGCGTATCTATTGATTTGGTGAGAACTGGCAAGAAGGGTATGTGGGAGGGGTGGGAGGGAGAGAGAACC
This sequence comes from Bos indicus x Bos taurus, assembly GCF_003369695.1. NCBI lineage: Eukaryota > Metazoa > Chordata > Mammalia > Artiodactyla > Bovidae > Bos > Bos indicus x Bos taurus. Next base: position 69,928,631 of record NC_040105.1, on the reverse strand, counting down.
ATTCCATTACTTCCAAACTTCTCTCATGCTGCTCCTTTATAAACACTTCCCTATATCCCCAAACCCTGGCACCCACTAATCTCTTTCCCTTCCTATAGTTTTGCTTTTTCAGATTATCATATAAATGGAATAATACATTATGTAGCCTTTTAAATCTAGCTTCTTTCACTTAGCTAAATGCATTTTAAGATTCACCTGTGTTATTGCACGAATCAATAGGTAGTTCCTTTCTTATCATAGAGTAGTATTCCACAGTGTGGATATATAACAACCTGTTTATCCACCAGTTGAAATAACTGAGTTTTTTCCAATCTGGGGTGACTAATGCTGAATAATACTGCTATAAATATTCATGTCAGGTTTTTGTATGAATGTAAGTTTTCAGTTCTCTTGGATAGATAGCTAGAAATTAGTGCTGAGTCATATGATAAAAATGTTTAATTTCATAGGAAACTAACAAATTGTCTTCCAAAGTGGCTATTTCATTTTTCAATCCTACTAGCAATGTTCCAGTCGCTCTGACTTGCTAACCTTTGGTATTGTTGGTTTTGTTTTGATATTTTAATAGGAGCAATATGGTATCTCATTGTGATTTTTTTTAACTTTATTTCTCAGAGCATTTTTAGATCAGAGAAAAATTGAACAAAAAGTACAGAGATTTCCCATTTACTCCTTTCACCCCAACATGCAACCTCCCCAACTATGAACATCCTGAATCAGACTGGTATATTTATTACAATCAACACTGTGGTTTTAATTTGCATTTCTCTAATGATTTTAATTTGCATTTCTTTTATTTGTTACTTGAATATCTAGGTGAGGTGTTTATTCAGATCTTTTGCCTATTGGATTATTTCTCATTATTTTTTTCTTTATAAATCATTTTGCCTTGGTTTTTTTAACATTTATTTTTAATTGGAGGATAATTGCTTTAAAATGTTGTGTTACTTTCTGCCGTACAAAACCGTGATCAACTATGAGTATAGATATATCCCCTCCCTCTAGAGCCTCCCTCCCTGCCCTCCCCCGCATTGTTGAGTTAAGGCTTTTTAAATTTTATTCTGGATATAACTTTCTGTCAGAAATGTGATTTGCAAATATTTTATCCCAGTTTGTGACTTGAGTTTTCATTTTCTTTCACAGTTTTTTTTTTTTTAATTTTAATAAAGTCTATATATCCATTTTTTTTCACCTATGGATTATGCTTTGGGGATAATATAGATTTTTAATCACATCTCTTTATGTCTTTCTTTATATGAGTAATATTTCTCCTAACTACCAGCCTCAGTCATAAAGTTGAAAACAAATAAAAACTGCCATCAATTTTGTTTAAATGGGTACAAAGTTTCATTTTGGGAAGATAAAAAGTTCCAGAGATGGATGGTGGTGATGGTGGCGTAACAATGTGAATGTATTTAATTTCAACAAACTGTACACTTAAAAATGTTTAAGCTGGGACTTCCTGGGTGGTCCAGCACTTAAGACTTCGAGCTTCCACTGCAGGGGGTGCAGTTTCAATCCCTGGTCAGGGAACTAAGATCTCACATGCCAAGTGGCCAAAAAGAAAAAAAAAAGGTTAAGTTTTGTTTTATAATTTTACCATAATAAAAAGAAAAAATTGCCATCAAGCAACAGTATGTCAGGCAAGTGCCTGTTCTACAGCTCATGGACACTGTATGGCAGTGGTGAAACCAAAGTAATGGAACCAAAGCTTCACTTTACATGGATGATGAATGACAATCCATTTCCAGGATGAGAGGTAGCCAGCCAAAAGGGACATTGCCCAGGACTTTATAGAAAGGTTGCCTCATTTAGTCCTCATACTTACAAGGAAGATACTATACTATGCTTTTTTCACAATTAACGGAGCTGAGGCCTGGAAGGCAAAGTTGCCTATTCAAGTTTGACTCAGTAAATCAAGGAATGCAGATGAGAGAACAATCTGACACCAGCGCTCTCACTCCAGACCATTCCCTTATACGGTTTCCAAATCCATGAAGAAAAAGTCTCTATTCAGGTTTTGTTTTTAGATATATAAAAGTCTTAGGAAATTACAAATAATTTAACAAACGTTCCTTGGGAACTGTTAACAGTAATTTCAATATATTGATTTCCCAAGGTACACTGAAAAAAGAAAAGCTATCTGCTATCTTTTTTTTTAATATATTTATTTAATTGAAGGCTAATTACTTTACAATATTGTAGTGGGTTTTGCCATACATTGACAGGAATCAGCCATGGATGTACATGTGTCCCCCATCCTGAACTCCTCCTCCTACCTCCCTCCCCATCCCATCCCTCAGGGCCATCCCAGTGCACTGGCCCTGAGCACCCTGTCTCATGCATTGAACCTGGACTGGCGATCTGTTTCGCATATGGTAATATACATGCTTCAATGCTATTCTCTCAAATCATCCCACCATTGCCTTCTTCCACAGAATCCAAAAATCTGTTCTTTATATCTGTGTCTCTTCTGCTGTCTCACATATAGGGTCATTGTTACCATCTTTCTAAATTCCATATATATGTGTTAATATGCTGTATAGGTGTTTTTCTTTCTGACTTACTTCATCCTGTATAATAGGCTCCAGTTTCATCCACCTCATTAGAACTGATTCAAACGCACTCTTTTTCATAGCTGAGTAATATTCCATTGTGTATATGTACCACCACTTTCTTATCCATTTGTCTGCCAGTGGACATCTAGGTTGCTTCCGTGTCCTAGCTATTGAACACAGTGCTGCAATGAACATTGGGGTACACGTGTCTCTTTCAGTTCTGGTTTCTTCGGTGTGTATGCCCAGCAGTGGGATTGCTGGGTCGTATGGCAGTTCTAGTTTCAGTTTTTTAAGGAATCTCCACACTGTTCTCCATAGTGACTGTACTAGTTTACATTCCCACCAACAGTGTAAGAGGGTTCCCTTTTCTCCACACCCTCTCCAGCATTTATTGTTTGTAGACTTTTGGATAGCAGCCATTCTGACTGGCATGAAATGGTACCTCACTGTGGTTTTGATTTGCATTTCTCTGATAATGAGTGATGTTGAACATCTCATGTGTTTGTTAGCCATCTGTATGACTTCTTTGGAGAAATGTCTGTTTAGTTCTTTGGCCCATTTTTTGATTGGGTCATTTATTTTACTGGAACTCAGTGACAAGAGCTGCTTGCATATTTTTGAGATTAATTCTTTATCAGTTGCTTCATTTGCTATTATTTTCTCCTATTCTGAAGGCTGTCTTTTCACCTTGCTTATTTGCAATGGAGTGGGTAACAGTACTACACTTGAAGTCAAATGGCTTGGTATCAAATCCTGGCTCTGGCTTTGTGTTGAAATAACTTATGCATATTAGTTCTTATAAATTTTCTAATTGGGGTTGATAAAATCATAGAGCACTAGAAGCTATTCACTCAAAATATGTTACTTATCCTATTTTGAAGCTCCAAACTATGCATAAGCTTCTCTGAAATTGTGAAGACCCAGTAATGTTTAGAATAGTATTTTGAATCTCTATAAAAGTTAGCTATTATTGTTTATTAAAAAAGAGTTACCTTGGAGAAATCCCTTCATCTATAAAAATGGAAAGTATTTAAGAACAATGGCCATGGAATCAGGCTACCTTGGTTTAAATCCTAGTTCTGCTACTTGCCACCTTTAAAGCCCTAGGCCTGTCACTTTGTCTCTTTAAGCTTCAGTTTTCCATGGCTGAAAAATAAGAGTAATAATAACATTGCTGAGGTTAAAATGAGACAATCTGTGCAAACTGCTTAGCACAGTCCTTTGTATACAGTAAGCCATCAATGCCCATGAAATGTTGCTCTTTACTAACGCATATATATGGAATTTCGAAAGATGGTAATGACAACCCTGTATGCAAGACAGCAAAAGAGACACAGATGTATAGAACAGTCTTTTGGACTCTGTGGGAGAGGGAGGGGGGAATGATTTGGGAGAATGGCATTAACACATGTTTAATATCATATAAGAAACGAATCGCCAGTCCAGGTTCGATGCAGGATACAGGAAGCTTGGGGCTGGTGAACTGGGATGACCCAGAGGGTATGGGGAGGGAGGTGGGAGGGGGGTTCAGGATGGGGAACATGTGTACATCCGTGGCGGATGCATGTTGATGTATGGCAAAACCAATATAATATTGTAAAGTAAAAAAAAAAAGAAAACCAACATATTGTACACTTTAAACTTAAATAAAATAAATAAAATAAAAACAAAATTTATAGGTTCAAACTACTGCACAATTGCACTCATCTCACACACTAGCAAAATAATGTTCAAAATTCTCCAAGCGAGGCTTTAATGGTACATAAACCAAGAACTTCTAGATGTTCAAGTTAGATTTTAAAAAGGCAGAGGAACCAGAGATCAAATTGCCAACATCTGCTGCATCATAGAAAAAGCAAGAGAATTCCAGAAAAACATCTACTTCTGCTTTGTTGACTACTCCAAAGCCTTTGACTGTGTAGATCACAACAAACTGTGGAAAATTCTTTGTGTGTGTGTGTGTATGGGAAATTCTTAAAGAGATGGGAACACCAGACCACCTTATCTGCCTCTTGAGAAATCTGTATGCAGGTCAAGAAGCAATAGTTAGAACTAGACATGGAACAACGGACTGGTTCAAAATTGGGAAAGGAATACAACAAGGCTGTATATTGTCACCCTGCTTATTTAACTTATATGCAGAGTACATCATGTGAAATGCCAGGCTGGATGAGGCACAAGCTGGAATCAAGATTTCTGGGAGAAACATCAATAACCTCAGATATGCAAATGACACCACCCTTATGGCAGAAAGCAAAGAGGAACTGAAGATCCTCTTGATGAAAGTGAAAGAGGAGAGCAAAAAACCTAGCTTAAAACTCAACATTCAAAAAACTACGATCATGGCATCTGGTCCCATCACTTCATGGCAAATAGATGGGGAAACAATGCAAACAGTGACGGAATTTATTTTCTTGGGCTCCAAAATCACTGCAGATGGTGACTGCAGCCATGAAATTAAAAGATGCTTGCTCCTTGGAAGAAAAGCTATGACCAACCTAGACAGCATATTAAAAAGCAGAGACATTACCTTGCCGACAAAGGTCCATCTAGTCAAGGCTATGGTTTTTCCAGTAGTCATGTATGGATGTGAGAGCTGGATCATAAAGAAAGCTGAGTGCCTAAGAATTGATGCTTTTGAACTGTGTTATTGGAGAAGACTACTAAGAGTCCCTTGGACTGCAAGATCAAACCAGTCAATCCTAAAGGAAATCAGTCCTGAACATTCATTGGAAGGACTGATGCTGAAGTTAAAGGTCCAATACTTTGGCCACCTGATGCAAAGAACTAACTCCTTAGAAAAGACCCTAACGCTGGGACAGACTGAAGGCAGGAGAAGAAGTGGACAACAGAGGATGAGATGGTTGGATGACCTCACCGACTCGATGGACATGAGTTTGAGCAAGCTCCAGGAGTTGGTGATAGACAGCAAAGCCTGTCATGCTGCAGTCCATGGGGTCGCAAAGAGTCGGACGTGACTGAGTGACTGAACTGAACTTGAGGTAGGATTAGGAATTAAATTACAGGAAGGACATTTTGTAAATCTGTAGACAGCAGTACACTAAGCAATCAGTTCCTAGAGAACTGTCCCTTATCTCGTCTGGTGCTCATAAACATAAACCACTTCACTGAAAGTTACCCTCCACCAATCCTGCTAGATCACAATCTTCTTGTTTTATATTTTTTCATACCATTTATTGCTATTTGATTTTTATTTTCTCTATTTACTGTTTGTCTTCTTCTAAAATGTAAGCTCCATAAGAGCAGGGAGGCATAACAGTTAAAAGACTGAGTTAAGAGCCAGAGGGACTGGATATGATTCCTGTCTCTACTGCTTTCTAGCTGTGTGACCTCGAGCATGCTACTGAAGCTCTGCGCCTCAGTTTCCTTATCTGTAAGACAAGAATGTTAATGGCATCTGTTTCATAGAGTTCTTATGAGAATTAAGTGACTTTATATAAAGCACTTAGCAAAACCTACCATACAGTAAGTACTCAGTAAATGCTAGTATTGTTATCGACCCACTTCACGGCTATCATTCCAGCAGATTGAACAGTCCTTGGCATACAGCAGGCACCCAATAAACATTTATAGAGTAAATGAATAAGAAGAGCTCATTGCTGAGCCAGTCTTATAGCTCAAAAGGGTTCCTAAAAGAAAGTGTTGGGGATGATGGAGAGGGACTGGGGTAAGTTACCTACTGTGAGGTCAAAGCCTCTGTTCAGGTATCAGCTTCCACACTAAGGAAAAAAGTCTGCTGGTCACTGTGGAATATCATTTAAATTCTAGAACTGCCTTTGGCAGCTATGCTATGCTATGCTATGCTAAGTCACTTCAGTCGTGTCCCACTCTGTGCGACCCCATAGACGGCAGCCCACCAGGCTCCCCCATCCCTGGGATTCTCCAGGCAAGAACATTGGAGTGGGCTGCCATTTCCTTCTCCAATGCATGAAAGTGAAAAGTGAAAGTGAAGTCGCTCAGTCGTGTCTGACTCTTAGCGACCCCATGGATGGCAGCCTAACAGGCTCCTCCATCCATGGGATTTTCTAAGCAAAAGTACTGAAGTGGGGTGCCATTGCCTTCTCCGATGGAAGTCCCTGAATACCACCTCTTTCCTCAGCTAACACTTATTGAGTGGTTACTTAGCATGTGTTAACTCACTGAACCCTTACAATAACCTTGAGGTAAACAGTACAATTACTCCCCTCTTACAAATGAGAACACAGAAGCACAAATAGGTTAAGTAACTTTTGCAAGGTCACACAGCTAATAAGTAGCTAAGCCTGAATTTAAACTCAAAAAGTCTAGTTCTAGACCCCATCCTTTTAGCAGCTAGCTGTTTTGTTTGTTTGTTTGTTTTGTTTTGTTTTTTTCATTGTAAAACACTGACATGTTAATGTCTGGAATTCTTTTCTATAGGGTCATTTGTTTTTCAGAAGAATAATTCTCCAATCTCCTGCCTGGTAAGCATATACCAGGACACTAAATTTAAAGCAAGGTGAGGGGAAGGGGCTAACCACTCGGTCTGAAGACTTCCACTCAATCTCCCTGTTCTCAGCCTTTTGTTTCAGTGCCCTTCACTCTGCCCCCTGTCCAGGAGCTCAAAGCCTGTCAGGTTCACTTCGGTCAGAGACTCTCCTCTGGGTCTCCTATCACTCAAGGTGGGTGGAAGTTGGGGGGGGGGGCAGGTGGACGCATCACCTTACTGCAGCATGAAAGGGAAGAGACCTAAGGGGTCCAATCCCATTCTGTCAGTTTTTAAAACATTTCCCTTATTTTCAGCCCTGGATCACCTCCTTACCTTTTAGGAAAAACCACTTACCTTCAAATTCTAACCCTCTCATGTGTCCTGTGAGATAAAATAACTCACTTCTCCAATGGAACAAGATAGCCCAGAGATAAACCCACACACCTATGGGCACCCTATCTTTGACAAAGGAGGCGAGAATATACAATGGGAAAAAGACTCTCTTCAATAAGTGGTGCTAGGAGAACTGGACAACTACGTATAAAAGAATGAAATTAGAACACTTCTTAACACCATATACAAAGATAAACTCAAAATGGATTAAAGATCCCCGATTCTTATTGCAGCACTGTTTGCAATTGCCAAGACATAGAAACAACCTAAATGTCCATTGACAGAAGAATGGATAAAGAAGATGTGGTACGTATACACAATGGAATATTACTCAGCCATTAAAAACAACAAAATAATGCCATGTGCAACAACATGGATAAACCTGGAGATTATCACACTAAGTGAAGTAAGTTGGACAGAGAAAGACAAACAGCATATGGTATCACTTACATGCACAATGTTTTAAAAAATGACACAAACAAGTTTGTTTCCAGGGGCAGAGTCTGGGGAAGGGCTGGCAGGCACCATATTGGGCAGCAAAGGTGGCAAGAAGCCCCTGAATCAGCCCAAGAATCAAGCCAAGGAGACGGACGAGGAAGATACGGTATTCAAGCAGAAACAGAAGGAGGAGCAGAAGAAACTTGAGGCTAAAAGCCAAGGCTGTGGGGAAAAGTCCCCTGGCCACAGGTACAATTAAGAAATCTGGCAGCAAGTAAGCTGTTCCTTGTGCCTGAGGCAATGATGATGATCCTTAGTTTTATTCCAATTTAAATATCTGAATCCCCTGTCATAACATCTGTTGCCACCTATAGCTAGAATGTAGTGTTGTCTTGGAATCCACTGTACATTTAAGAATAAACTTTTGGGACTTCCCTTGTGGTCCAGTGGCTAAAACTCAAGGCTCCCAATGCAGGGAGCCCAGGTTCAATCCCTGGTTAGGGAACTAGATCCCATATGCCACAACTAAGACCTGATGCAGCCAAATAAATATTTTTTAAAGTTCTCGGTTCACCTACTGTTGAAGCCTAGCTTGAATGATTTTGAGCATAACCTTGCTAGCATATGAAATGGGCACAACTGTATGATAATTGGAACATTCTTTGGCATTGCCCTTCTTTGGGATTAGAATGAAAACTGACCTTTTCCAGTCCTGTGGCCCCCGCTGAGTTTCCCAAATTTGCTGACATTCTGAGTGCAGCACTTTCACAGCATCATCTTTTAGAATTTTAAATAGCTTGGCTAAAATTCTGCCAACTTTGTTTGCAGTAATTTTAACTGTGGTCCACCTGAATTCACACTCCAGCATGTCTGGCTCTAAGCAAGTGACCAAACCATCGTGGTTAACATCTCTGTTTTTTAATACTGTCTAGGTTTGTTGTAGCTTTCCTTCCAAGGAGCAAGCCTTTTAATTTCATGGCTGCAGTCACTGTCTGCAGTGAAATTGGAGCCCAAGAAAATAACATCTGTCACTTATCCCCCTTAACTTGCCATGAAGTCATGGGAACAGGTGCCACGATCTAAAGTTTTTTAACGTTGAGTCTTAAGCAAGCCTTTTCACTCTCCTCTTTTACCCTCATCAAAAGACTCCTTAGTTCCTCTTCACTTTCTGCCATTAGAGTGGTATCATCTGCATATCTGAGCTTATTGATATTTTTCCTGGAAATATTGATTCCAGCTTGCGATTCATCCAGTCTGGCATTTTGCATAATGTACTCGGTTCACCTACTGTTGAAGCCTAGCTTGAATGATTTTGAGCATAACCTTGCTAGCATATGAAATGGGCACAACTGTATGATAATTGGAACATTCTTTGGCATTGCCCTTCTTTGGGATTAGAATGAAAACTGACCTTTTCCAGTCCTGGGGCCCCCGCTGAGTTTCCCAAATTTGCTGACATTCTGAGTGCAGCACTTTCACAGCATCATCTTTTAGGATTTTAAACAGCTTGGCTAAAATTCTGCCAACTTTGTTTGCAGTAGTTTTAACTATGGTCCACCTGAATTCACACTCCAGCATGTCTGGCTCTAAGCAAGTGACCAAACCATCGTGGTTAACTTGGTCAATAAGATGTTTTCTGTATAGTTCTTCTGCGTATTCTTGCCACCTCTTCTTAATCTCTTATGATTCTGCTAGGTACTTAACCATTTGTGATCTTTATAATGCCCATCCTTGCATGAAATGTCCCCTTGATATCTCCAATTTTCTTAAGGAGATCTTCAGTCTTTCCCATTCTATTATTTTCCTCTATTTCTTTGCAGTGTTCATTTAAGAAGGGCTTCTTATCTCTCCTTGCTTTTCTCTGGAACTCTGCATTTAACTGGGTATATCTTTCCCTTTCTCCCTTGCTTTTTGCTTCTCTTCTTTCCTCAGCTATTTGTAAAGCCTCCTCAGACAACCACTTTGCCTTCCTGCATTTCTTTTTCTTGGGGATGGTTTTGAACACTGATTCTGTATAGTGTTATGAATCTCTGTCCATAGTTCTTCAGGATTTTGCCTACCAGATCTAATCCCTTGAATCTATTTGTCTCCTCTACTGTATAAGCATAAGGGATTTGATTTAGGTCATACCTGAATGGTTAAGTGGTTTTCCCTATTTTCTTCAATTTAAGCCTGAACTCTGCAATAAGAAGCTCATGATTTGACCCGCAGTCAGCTCCATGTCTTGTTTTTGCTGACTGTATAGAGTTTCTCCAGATTCAGCTACAAAGAATATAATCAATCTGATTTCAGTATTGACCATTTGGTGATATCTGTGTGTAGAATCGTCTCTTGTGTTGCTGGAAAAGAGTGTTTGCTATGACCAGTGTGTTCTCTTGACAAAACTCTGCTAGTCTTTGCCCTGCTTCACTTTGTACTCCAAGGCCAAACTTGCCTGTTATTCCAGGTATCTCTTGACTTTCTACTTTTGCATTCCAGTCCCCTATGATGAAAAGGATCTTTTTTGGGTGTTAGTTATAGAAGGTCTTGTAGGTTTTCATAGAACCAGTCAACTTCAGCTTCTGTGGCATTAGAGGTTGGGACATAGACTTGGATAACTGTGATGTTGGTTTGCTTTGGAAACAAACCAAGATCATTTTGGAGATTGCATTTAAGTACTGCATTTCAGACTGTTCTGCTCACTATGAGGGCTACTAAATTTCTTCTAAGGGTTTCTTGCCCATAGTAGTAGACATAACGGTCATCTGAATTAAATTCACCCATCCTCATCCATTTTAGTTCACGGATTCCTAAGATGTCGATGTTCACTCTTGGCATCTCCTGCTTGAAGATGTCCAACTTACCTTGACTCATGGACCTAATCTTCCAGGTTTCTATGCAATATTGTTTATTCTTTATAGCATCAGGCTTTACTTTCACCACCAGACACATCCACAACTAAGTGTCATTTCCGTTTTGGCCCAGCCACTTCATTCTTTCTGGAGCTATTAGTAATTGCCCTCTGCTCTTCCTGTAGCATACTGGACACCTTCCAACCTCGGGAGCTTAGCTTCTGGCATATATCTTTTTGCCTTTTCATACTGTTTATGGGGTTCTCACAGCAAGAATACTGGAATGGATTGCCATTTCCTTCTCTAGTAGACCCCATTTTATCAGAACTCTTCACTATGACCCATCTATCATAGGTGGCCCTGCAGAACATGACTCATAGCTTCAGTGAGTTAGCCCCTTCGCCACCACAAGGTGGTGATCCATGAAGGGATCACTTATGCACAACAGAAAGAAAAAGTAAGATTCAAAATCCCATGACTTATCATTTGCCCTGAAGTTAAGAAACAGGAATTCACAGGTTAGTTTTATCATAAACAAAGTGGACAAACTCTAAGGCAATCTTTTTTTTTTTTTACTGAGATACAGTTGATTTACAGTATTATGTAGGTTTCAGGTATTACAATATAGTGATTCACAATTTTTAAAGGTTATATTCCTTTATAGTTTTTATGAAATATTGGCTATATTTCCTGAGTTGTACAATATATCCTTTATAGCTTCTTTATTTCATATGCAATTGTTTGTACTCTTAATGTCATACCTGTATCTTGCCCCTCCATTCTTCCCTCTTCTCACTGGTAACCACTAGTTTGTTCTCTATTATCTATGAGTCTGTTTCTTTTTTGTTATATTCACTAGTTTGCTGTATTTTTCAGTCTCCACATATAAGTGATACCATACAGTATTTGTCTTTCTCTGTCTGACTTATTTCACCTAGCATAATACCCTCCAAGTCCATCTATGTTGTTGCAAATGGCAGGATTTCATCCTTTTTTATAGATGTGTAATATTCTATCGTGTGTGTGTGTGTGTGTGTGTGTGTGTGTGTGTATGCAGTTGCTTTATCCATTTATCTGTTGATGGATGCTTAGGCTGCTTCAATATCTCAGCAATTGCAAACAATGCTATTATAAACATTGGGGTACACATATCTTTTCAAATCAGTCATTTTGGTTTTTTCAGGTGTATACCCAGGAGTAGAACTGCCAGGTCATATAGTAGTTCTATTTTTAATTTTTTGAGAAGCTGCTATACTGTTCTCACAGTGGCTGTACAAATTTGTATTCCCACCAACAGTGTATGAGGGTTTCCTTTTCTTCACATCCTCATTAGGCAATCTTAATCATACTGTGACATTCAAAGTCAAATATTAATTTATTCCTTTATCTATCATCATACAATGAATTTAAGGCTTTAAAACAATCTGAAGGCTACAAAGGTTTTTATGACTAAAATAAATCTTGCTGCTGCTAAGTCGATTCAGTCATGTCTGACTCTGTGCGACCCCATAGATGGAAGCCCACCAGGCTCCCCCATCCCTGGGATTCTCCAGGCAAGAACACTGGAATGGGTTGCCATTTCCTTCTCCAATGCATGAAAGTGAAAAGTGAAAGTGAAGTCGCTCAGTCGTGTCTGACTCTTAGTGGCCCCATGGACTACAGCCTACCAGGCTCCTTCATCCATGGGATTTTCCAGGCAAGAGTACTGGAGTGGGGTGCCATTGCCTTCCTATTATTACCTAATTAGAAACAGATGAGCAAGATAAAATACCTTGCTTTAGATGGACAATACTTAATGACATACGACACCAATTTGATTGCTAATATGTAAAAAAAAGGTACTTACAGCTATGATAAGTAATTATTACCAAGATATTATGGCTATAAATCTGGACTAAAAATTGATATTAATAACTAACAGTAAAATAAGGGAAAGCATTTATTGGTCAAAATGAAATTAGCTGTATACAAACAATTCATATTAATATTACTGTTTTAATAATATTGTTAATATACTTACCAATAATCAACACAATATACTTTCTATTTTAATACTATTATATTAATGATTAGTAGTTCAATTAGAATTCTTAGACTAAATAATTTTATCATTACCAAAAAAGTCAGACACCTTTTCTCCCTACCATTTTAAGTGAAAGGATCAACAAAGGAAATTACATGTACTCTTTAACAACTAAGCTCTCTAAGCTTTGGTTAGCTCAATATCAACTCTTAGTATCCTAATGACCCTAGAGATCAGCTACAAATTTATCCTAAATATGCCAAACAATTTTGTTCAGCAGGCTCTCCACTGTGAAATTCTTCCTTTCCATTCTTCTACCTTTGTTGATAAGTGTTTTAGGTCTTAACAGAAGCCCTCTTAATGCCCTTTTCTCCTGAGTGGCAGGTAGCATGCTTCAAGTAAACATTCAGGAGTTGGGAAACAATTTTCTCCACATTTTCAAGAAATATACAGTGTTCTGTAAACTCAGGTGGGATCAGGGGAAGGAAGTAATTCCAGTATTATTCCCTCCCTATCTGCTCTGGTTGTGACATCAAATCCACAAGCAGATCAGGAGCAATTACAATATCAAACAAAACACTTTAACTGTTTAGAAACAAAATTAACTAAGGTAAATAATTTCTGTAAGATGTGGAATAACCCATTTATTCCAATTAGTAAATTGTTAAAATGCTTCCCTGACTACAGGTCTGGAAAAATCTCCTGATTATAGGTCTAGAAAACCAAATGTCTACACTGCTGCTGCTGCTGCTGCTGTCGCTTCAGTCGTGTCCGACTCTGTGCGACCCCATAGACAGCAGCCCACTAGGCTCCTCTGTCCCTGGGATTCTCCAGGCAAGAACACTGGAGTGGGTTGCCATTTCCTTCTCCAATGCATGAAAGTGAAAAGTGAAAGTGAAGTCGCTCAGTCGTGTCCGACTCTTAGTGACCCCATGGACTGCAGCCTACCAGGCTCTTCCGTCCATGGGATTTTCCAGGCAAGAGTACTGGACAGGGGTGCCATTGCCTTCTCCGAATGTCTACACTAGAGAACTATAAAGCAAAAATAGGTTAAAAAATTTAATCCTTCAGCCATAGTTGTATAATTCTAAAAAAAGATGGGCAACATGGGACAAAGCACAGTTAATTGGCTTACTTTATATTCATTTCCTTCAAAGATAGAAGTATCTGTGAAAACTGATGTAATCTACCAATATCAACACATTTGAGCCCACAAAGATGATGAAATCAGTTTTCTAATAGTGCTGGAACATATTTGTGAAACCAGAAACACCTTACCCTTTCACTTTAATGCAACACATTCGAAAAGTATTGTGACACTATTTCTGCCATACTATCTCAGCAATTAAGTAAACAAGTGATATGAAAGCCACCTGAAGACAGATCTACAAATGAAACACATGGTTGCTGGGGTAACAAACTGAACTGAAATAGGCCAACTGTCATCTGTTTCTCTCCCACCCTGCACCCTCATTGTGATTTATATCCTAAGAAAGATTTGTTTAAAAGCAAAACTGTAAAACCTTTAAAAGGTGAACTTCCCTTAAATAAAGATGAGTAGAAGGACTTTTGAGACAAAACCCCCAAATATCTTTCTCATTTATGCCAATGCCTGTATCATGACAGACAAATCTCTCCTCACAATTTACTTTCCCAACTGGCAAGAGAAAATTTTCACTCACTGGGATGTCAAAAGTCTAGATGAAAGTTTGCCATGCATTTTTAAATATGTAGATAAAAGCAGTTACAATGAGGAATTTATAAGAAAGAATATGTTGCCTTAGATCTCTCACAGAAGTAAAGCTTGTGGTATGTTGGGGTTATTTTTGCTTGCTCTTTTTGAACTCAAATTGAATGTAAACTCTCTTTAGGCCAGGGACTTTGTCCTGTTTCTTGTGTATACCCCTACCACACCCCACACCTCAATACTACTTAATTCAATGTTCTGCACATATTCTCAATACAAAGTCATACTACTGTAGATGAAGAGGCTGTAATTAAAACAAATATCAGATGCTGAAAAAAAAAAGGCTTGTGAAAAGATAGAAGAGTTGCTAGTGCTTAGGATAAACCTCAACATACACAACAAAAAGTGTCAAAGACAAAGATGCCACAGAGTACAATAAGGATGGAGGGTAGCTTTACAGGGAAGGGGGCAGAATGAACAAAATGAAATGGAAACAAAAGTCTTCTCCCAGTTTAGTGCATACTCCCAGAACGAGACAAGAAGCAAGATATACAATTTCTTTACATTATTTCATTAACGGTGATCAGTCCATGTGACTTCCAATACAGTGCACAGACCTTGTACCATCAATTAATTAGGTAACATGGGCTATGGACTACCAGGACACTTCCTCAGGAGGGGACAAGAAAGCGACAGGGGGTCAGGACCTAATCTCCCCTCCTCTATGCTCTGCTAGGGGAGGTAAAACAAGACTGTAGTAAATACCTGACTTGTGAAGAAGAGAGAGTTTGGAAACACCCTCATATTAAAATGATATTCTTGTTCCACTCAGTAGTACAGACAGACAGTACAGAATACCCCTCCAATAGAAGGGGACTGATACAGGGCTTACCTGTATTTTTCTCTGTCCTATGGTTAAACCTCCGGAGCTACGCAGCCGGTGGCGGCAACAAATCCACACGCGTGGCCTCCGATCTCACACTCCGGCAGAAGTCACCGTAGCCCCGGCGGCGATGGCGACGGCGGCGGAGACCACCGCGATTGCGGCGGCAGCCCCAACTCCTCCCTCAGCTGCTTCTCTTGCTCCACCCAACGCCGCCAGGCCGCCGCTTTGACCCAACCCTCCCTCCCCTCGACTTCCGGGTGACGCCCCGACCGGAAGCAGCCAGCGAGGTGGAGGGACGCGTCACGAGAAAGGAGAAAAGCGCAGCGGACTGTCAAGCGTCTCCCGCCCCCTGCTGCTCCCAGGCTGACACACAGCTTCGGTTGGAAATTTTCCTTCTTGGTGCTGAGAGGCCTCTTCCCATTTCGCCAAGGGCAAAACAACACCCTCCCGCCACCAAAATACGTAGTTTCCTAATGTGAAGCCAAGAAATACTTTAGACCTCCTTATAAATCTTCTTCTGGGTAGTTCAGCCTTTCACAGCATGAAATTAACGTGCCCCTGTCAGATTGTGTAGCGTAACCCCGGGTGTGAATGTCAGAACTATGAACTTATCCCTCGATTGAGAAATGATCTCTGTACGCGCTCTGGTTAGGCCTTGGGAAATCACTTTCTTTGCGCGAAGTGGAATTCGCTTTGCTTCACTTCCGTGTTTCTCCAACAAAAAGGTGAACAATGTACCTCAAAAGTTTAAAAAAATCCATGGCTGAGGCTTGAAAGAGTGATATCAGATTCTGAGTGAGAACACCACATGTATGTGAACTCGTAAGGCCTAGGAAGCTAAAGCTTTCTTGCAAAACAAATGCGGGGGACAAGGAGGGATCTGTTCCAGCTCAGCACCCTACTGAGAAACCTTGTAAGTGGATTCTGCTCTGCTTTTCACCATGCCAATGCAGTCAGTCAGGCTGGGCGGCAGAGCCTTGGGTTTCGCTCTCCGGAGAAATCGGTTTGTCTTGGGCGGGCCGGAGAAAACCCAAACATTGGAGCAAAACCAGAAACAGAACCAGAACACACTATTTCCTTTTGAGGAAACTAGTGAACTTACTAGTGGGCTTCCCTGGTATGTCCGCTGGTAAAGAATCCTCCTGCAACACAGGAGACCATGGTTTGATTCCTGGGTCGGGAAGATCTGCTGGAGAAGGGATAGGCTACCCACTCCAGTATTCTTGGGCTTCCCTGGTGGTTATGACGGTTAAGAATCCACCTGCAATGCGGAAGACCTGGATTCGCTCCCTGGGTTGGGAAAATATCCTGGAGGAGGGAAGGGCAACCCACTCCAGTAGTCTTGCCTCAAGAATCCCCATGGACAGAGGAGCCTGGAGGGCTGCTTGCTATCCATAGGGTCGCAAAAGAGTTGGACACGACTGAGCGACTAAGCACAGCACACAGCAGTGAACTTACATGATTGTTAGCATTCAAGGAAAAGCTGTTTTATTCCCTGGCAGATTGTATAGCAGTTGTTTAGAATTTATTCATCCTGCATAACTGAAACCTTATACCCATTGATTAGCAACTCCTCATTTCCCTTACCCTCTGCCCCAGGCAACAACCGTTCTAGTCTCTGCTTGTAGGATATTGACTATTTCAGGTTTTCTTAGCTAAGTGGAACCATGTAGTAGTATATGTCCTTCTGTGACTGGTTTATTTCACTTAATGTTCTAAAAGTTCATCTATGTTGCCACATATTGCAGAATTTCCTTCTTTTTTAAAGTCTGAATAATATTCCATTGTGTGTATGTATGTGTGTATATATATATATATTTTTTTTCTTTAGTCATTCATCTGTTGATGGGCATTTAAGTGCTTTCCACGTCCTGGCTGTTTCAGATAGTGCTGCAGTGATCATGGGAGTGCTACTATTTCTTCAATTCTTTTGGAAAAGTACTCAGAAGTGGAATCAGGGCATCATATGGTAGTTCTATTTTTAATTTTTGGAAGAACTTCCCTACTGTTTTCCTTAGCATTTGCACCAACAATATACAAGGGTTCCACTTTCTCCACATCCTTGCAAACACATGCTGTCTTTTGGGGGTTTGTTGTTGTTGCTGTTCATAGCCATTCTAACATGTTTGAGGTGATATTGTGGTTTTGATTTGCATTTACCTGATGTTGAATGTCTTTCCATATATTTGTTTGCCATTTGTGTATCTTTGAGAAATATCTAATCAAGGCTATAGCCCATTTTTAAATAGAGCTATTGCTTCCCCCCCCCAAATATGGAGTTGTGGGAATTCATTATATATTTTGGAGCATAACCCCTTATGAGATATATAGCTTGCAAATATTTTCTCCCAATCCTTAGATTGTCTTTTCACTCTGTTGTTTCCTTTGATATGCAGAAACCTTTTCGTTTGATATAGTCCAACGTGTTCATTTTTGCTTTTGTTACTTACACTTTTGGTACCATATCCATAAAATCATTGTCAAGACAAATGTCATGCAGTTTTTCCCCTATATTTTCTTCTACAAGTGTTAATTACATTTAAGTCTTTAATTCATTTTGAGTTGATTTTTGTGTGTGCTGTGCATTCTCAGTCACTCAGTCATATCTGACTCTTTGAGACCCTGTGGACTGTAGGCCACCAGACTCCTCTGTCTATGGGATTTTCCAGGCAAGAATACTGGAGTGGGTTGCCATTCCCTACTCCAGAGGATCTTCCTGATCAAGGGATCAAACCCACGTCTCCTGCACCAGCAGGCGATTCTTTCCCACTGTGCCACCTGGGAAGCCCTATATGCTGTTAAAATAAATGCCCAAGTTCATTCTTTTGTATGTGGCTATCTAGTCTCATTTGTTCAAGAGACTATCCATTCCCCATTGTGTATTTTTGTCACTAATTCAGTACAGTTGCAAGTTACAAAATGAACTTATAAAAATCAGTTTCATTTCTATGTTTTAACAATGAATCATCTCATTTATTGATTAACAATAAAACGTTTATGAGAGAAAGAAAAAAAATGAGAATGGAGACACATATGATGTTCATTGATGAGAAGACTCAATATTGCTAAGATGTCAGTTCATCCCAAATTGATATGTATATTTAATTAAATAACAATCAAAATACAGCCAACTGGGGGCTTCCCTGGTGGCTCAGTGGAAAAGAATATGCCTGCCAATGCAGGGGACACAAGTTTGATCCCTGGTCTGGGAAGATCAACATGCTGCAGAGCAACTAAGCCTGTGTGCCACAACCTTTGAGCCTGTGTTCTAGAGCCTAGGAACCACAACTACTAAGCCCAAGCATTGCTACTACTGAAGCTTGTGCACCTGAGAGCCCCAGCTCCGCTTCAAGAGAAACCACCACAGTGAAAAAACCTGAGCACCACTACAGAAAAGCCCAAGCAGCAATGAAGACCCAGCACAGCCAAAACTAAAAAATAAATAAATAAAATTTAAAAACAAAAAACACAGCCAACTGTGTGAAAAATGGTACAAATGACTTGAAAAAAAATACTATTTGGCAATTTTTCATATAATTAAACATACCCTACCATATGACTCAGCAATCCCATTCTTAAGTATTTATCAAAGATTAATAAAAATATATATCCACAAAAAAATGTACAAAATGTTGTACAAAAAATGTTTAGTGACTTTATTTATAATAGCAATTGGAAAAAGTCCAAACATCTATAAAAGGAAAATGGATAAATAAATGATGGTGTATTCAGACAATAAAAGGAAAATTTTAAGACACATGCAATAGCATGTATGAATATCAAAAATATTGTATTGCACGAGGGAAGCCAGCAACAAAAGAGAACATGTACTGTGATTCCATTTATATGAAGTTCAAAGAAGGCAAATAAACTGTGGTAATAAAAATCAGAAAAGAAAAACAATAAACTATCTGAAAAGGGAATTAAAAATCCCATTTAAAATAGCATGAAAATATAAAACACTTAAGTAAACTTAAGTAAGGAGTTGAAAGACCTTGTACACTGAAAACTTTAAGATACTGATGAAAGAAATTTGAAATACAAATAAATAGAAAGATATCCCCCCAAAAAGCTCAAAAATTTTTACTTCATAGCTTTTTTAAATTCATGTTTTAGTTTCATAATTTTTACATGTGCGTTATTTGGAGTTGGGACAGAGATCTCACCTCACACTACCTTCATATCACTGTTCTAAGCCCTCAACCACTTCCCCATTTATTCATTCATTTGTCCAAGATTTTAAAAATCTATAGAACTCCAAAGATGCAAAGAACATTAGAGTATCTATCACCCTTAGATTAGACAGTATTGAGATGGCTAAAATGTAACAATACATTTTAAGTGTTACATTTAAGTGGTACAGAAAGCATTTCAGGAAAAAAATGTATTTTTTATTCCTGAATCTGTCATTTTAAAAAGCAGCCAAATTCTAGAATTTTTTAAACTATAAATATTGAAAGTAAGAGGGAGAGGCTCTGTGTTGCTAATTTTGAAGCAACATGTGGTCTTTTCTTGCTTTCTCTCATTAAACATCAGTCATAAGATGTTGGGGGAAAATAATCACAGGATTATTTATATTTTCATCTTGAACCACTTAACAAGTTAAACAGTTGCAGAACTAAGTACACAAAATGGAAATATTATTGTGAAATTGTAAAAGTGGCAAATAGTATCTGTATTTACATGTTTATAATAATTTTTATCCTGTTTCAAATCCCTATTAAGCCTTGACAGGCAATACTTTAAAAACTGCCAATAGAGCATATACTGCTGCTGCTGCTAAGTCGATTCAGTCATGTCCAACTCTGTGCGACCACATAGACGGTAGCTCACCAGGCTCCCCAGTCCCTGGGATTCTCCAGGCAAGAACACTGGAGTGGGTTGCCATTTCCTTCTCCAACGCATGAAAGTGAAAGTGAAGTCACTCAGTCGTGTCCGACTCTTAGCGACCCCATGGACTGCAGCCTACCAGGCTCCTCCGTCCATGGGATTTTCCAGGCAAGAGTACTGGAGTGGGGTACCATTGCCTTCTCCAGAACATATACTGAGGAAGCCACAATTGAAAAAGACACATGTAGCCCAATGTTCACTACAGAACTATTTACAATAGTTAGGACATGAACACAACCTAGATGTCCATAGACAGATAAAGAAGCTGTGGTACATATATGTATAATGGAGGATTACTCAGCCATAAAAAGGAACACATTTGAGTCAGTTCTAATGAGGTGGATGAACCTCAGTTCAGTTCAGTCAGTTCAGTTGCTCAGTCGTGTCCGACTCTTTGCAACCCCATGAATCTCAGCACATCAGGCCTCCCGGAGTTCACTCAAACTCATGTCCATCGAGTCAGTCATGCCAACCAGCCATCTCATCCTCTGTCGTCCCCTTCTCCTCCTGCCCCCAATCCCTCCCAGCATCAGGGTCTTTTCCAATGAGTCAACTCTTCACATGAGGTGGCCAAAGTATTGGAGTTTCAGCTTCAGCATCAGTCTTTCCAATGAACACCCAGGACTGATCTCCTTTAGGATGGATTGGTTGGATCTCCTTGCAGTCCAAGGGACTCTCAAGAGTCTTCTCCAACACCACAGTTCAAAAGCATCAATTCTTCAGTGCTCAGCTTTCTGTATAGTCCAACACTCACATCCATACATGACTACTGGAAAAACCATAGCCTTGACTAGATGAACCTTTGTTGGCAAAGTAATGTCTCTGCTTTTTTAATATGTCATCTAGATTGGTAATAACTTTCCTTCCAAGGAGTAAACGTCTTTTAATTTCATGCTGCAATCACCATCTGCACTGATTCTGGAGCTCAAAAAAATAAAGTCTGACACTGTTTCCACTCTTTCCCCATCTACTTCCCATGAACTGATGGGGCCAGATGCCATGATCTTCGTTTTCTGAATGTTGAGCTGTAAGCCAACTTTTCCATTCTCCTCTTTCACTTTCATCAAGAGGCATTTTAGTTCCTCTTTACTTTCTGCCATAAGGGTGGTGTCATCTGCATATCTGAGGTTATTGCAGCCATGAAATTAAAAGACGCTTACTCCTTGGAGGGAAAGTTATGACCAACCTAGATAGCATATTCAAAAGCAGAGACATTACTTTGCCAACAAAGGTTCGTCTAGTCAAGGATATGGTTTTTCCTGTGGTCATGTATGGATGTGAGAGTTGGACTGTGAAGAAGGCTGAGCGCCGAAGAATTGATGCTTTTGAACTTTGGTGTTGGAGAAGACTCTTGAGAGTCCCTTGGACTGCAAGGAGATCCAACCAGTCCATTCTGAAGGAGATCAGCCCTGGGATTTCTTTGGAAGGAATGATGCTGAAGCTGAAACTCCAGTACTTTGGCCACCTCATGCGAAGAGTTGACTCATTGTAAAAGACTCTGATGCTGGGAGGGATTGGGGGCAGGAGAAGGGGACGACAGAGGGTGAGATGGCTGGATGGCATCACTGACTCGATGAATATGAGTCTCAGTGAACTCCAGGAGTTGGTGATGGACAGGGAGGCCTGGCATGCTGCGATTCATGGGGTCGCAAAGAGTCGGACACGGCTGAGCGACTGATCTGATCTGATCTGATCTGATGTTTCTCCTGACAATCTTGATTCCAGCTTGTGCTTCTTCCAGCTCAGCATTTCTCATGACATACTCTGCATATAAGTTAAATAAGCAGGGTGACAATATACAGCCTTGATAAACCAGTCTGTTGTTCCATGTCCATTTCTAACTGTTGCTTCCTGACCTGCATATAGGTTTCTCAAGAAGCAGGTCAGGTGCTCTGGTATCCCTATATCTTTCAGAATTCTCCACAGTTTATTGTGATCCACACAGTCAAAGGCTTTGGCATAGCCAATAAAGCAGAAATAGATGTTTTTCTGGAATTCTCTTGCTTTTTCGATGATCCAGCAGATGCTGGCCATTTGATCTCTGGTCCTAGAGCCTATTATACAGAGTGAAATAAGTCAGAAAGAAAAACAAATATCATATATATATGGCATCTAGAAAGGTGGTACTGATGAACCCTTTTTGCAGGGCAGCAATGGAGATGTAAAGATGGGCTCGATAAAGGACAGAAATGGTATGGACCTAACAAAAGCAGAAGATATTAAGAAGAGATGGAAAGAATACACAGAAGAACTGTACAAAAAAGATCTTCACGACCCAGATAATCACAATGGTGTGATCACTGACCTACAGCCAGACATCCTGGAATGTGCAGTCAAGTGGGCCTTAGAAAGCATCACTACGAACAAAGCTAGTGGAGGTGATGGAATTCCAGTTGAGCTATTCCAAATCCTGAAAGATGATGCTGTAAAAGTGCTGCACTCAATATGCCAGCAAATTGGGAAAACTCAGCAGTGGCCACAGGACTGGAAAAGGTCAGTTTTCAGTCCAATCCCAAAGAAAGGCAATGCCAAAGAATGCTCAAACTACTGCACAATTGTACTCATCTCACACGCTAGTAAAGTAATGCTCAAAATTCTCCAAGCCAGGCTTCAGCAATATGTGAACCATGAACTTCCTGATGTTCAAGCTGGTTTTAGAAAAGGCAGAGGAACCAGAGATCAAATTGCCAACATCCGCTGGATCATAGAAAAAGCAAGAGAGTTCCAGAAAAACATCTATTTCTGCTTTATTGACTATGCCAAAGCCTTTGACTGTGTGGATCACAATAAACTGGAAAATTCTGAAAGAGATGGGAATACCAGACCACCTGATCTGCCTCTTGAGAAATTTGTATGCCGGTCAGGAAGCAACAGATAGAACTGGACATGGAGCAACAGACTGGTTCCAAATAGGAAAAGGAGTACGTCAAGGCTGTATATTGTCACCCTGCTTATTTAACTTCTATGCAGAGTACATCATGAGAAACGCTGGACTTGAAGAAACAGAAGCTGGAATCAAGATTGCTGGGAGAAATATCAATAACCTCAGATATACAGATGATACCACCCTTATGGAGAAAGTGAAGAGGAACTCAAAAGCCTCTTGATGAAAGTGGAGAGTGAAAAAGGTGGCTTAAAGCTCAACATTCAGAAAACGAAGATCATGGCATCCGGTCCCACCACTTCATGGGAAATAGATGGGTAAACAGTGGAAACAGTGTCAGACTTTATTTTTCTGGGCTCCAAAATCACTACAGATGGTGACTGCAGCCATGAAATTAAAAGACGCTTACTCCTTGGAGGGAAAGTTATGACCAACCTAGATAGCATATTCAAAAGCAGAGACATTACTTTGCCAACAAAGGTTCGTCTAGTCAAGGATATGGTTTTTCCTGTGGTCATGTATGGATGTGAGAGTTGGACTGTGAAGAAGGCTGAGCGCCGAAGAATTGATGCTTTTGAACTTTGGTGTTGGAGAAGACTCTTGAGAGTCCCTTGGACTGCAAGGAGATCCAACCAGTCCATTCTGAAGGAGATCAGCCCTGGGATTTCTTTGGAAGGAATGATGCTAAAGCTGAAACTCCAGTACTTTGGCCACCTCATGCGAGGAGTTGACTCATTGGAAAAGACTCTGATGCTGGGAGGGATTGGGGGCAGGAGGAGAAGGGGACGACAGAGGGTGAGATGCCTGGATGGCATCACTGACCTGATGGACGTGTCTGAGTGAACTCCAGGAGTTGGTGATGGACAGGGAGGCCTGGCGTGCTGCGATTCATGGGGTCGCAAAGAGTCGGACATGACTGAGCGACTGATCTGATCTGATCTGATCTGAATGGAGATGCAGACATAGAGAACAGACTTGTGTTCTGTTCTGGACAAGGGGCGAGGAGGAGACGTTGGGACGAATGGACAGAGTAGCATGGAAACATATACATTACCATATGTAAAATAGCCAGCCAGTGGGAACTTGCTCTATGACTCCGGGAGCTCAAACTAGTGCTCTGTGACAACCTAGAGAAATGGGATGGTGTGGGAGGTGGGAGGGAGATTCAAGAGGGAGGGGATATGGCTTCCCTGGTGGCTCAAACAGTAAAGCGTCTGCCTGCAATGCGGGAGACCCGGGTTCAATTCCTGGGTCGAGAAGATGCCCTGGAGAAGGAAACGGCAATCCACTCCAGCACTCTTGCCTGGAAAATCCCATGGACGGAGGAGCCTGATAGGCTACAGTCCATGGGGTCGCAGAGTCGGACACGACTGAGCGACTTCACCTTCACTTTCATGGCTGATCCATGTTGATGTATGGCAGAAATCAATACAATTATCCTTCAATGAAAAATAAATATTTTTAAAAACTGCCCATACATTTAAATCTTAAGCCTACAGTTAACTATTTCAAAAAGGATCGCTCTTTGTCCCTCTGCGTGCATGCTCAGTCACATTCCACTTTGTGACCCCCATGGACTGCAGCCCACCAGGTTCCACCATCCATGGGATTTTCCCAGTAAGAATACTGGAGTGGGTTATCATTTCCTCCTCCAGGGGATGTTCCTGACCCAGGGATCAAACCTGCATCTCCTGTGTCTTCTGCATTACAGGTGGATTCTTTTTTGTTGACCAAGGAAGCCCTTGACCCTCTACACCCATCCACATAAAAATTCACTTCAGGACTTTACCTCCCTGGTTATCATTTGTAGTTGTCAGTGTGCATAGCCTTAACTATTAAGATACAAATTCAGACCCAAATTTAAAATCTTGACTCACTTTACACAAAACTAAGATGGCTTTTAAGTGGGCTTCCAATTATTAGCAAGTTGGTTTGTAACTCATTAACAGTGTCAAGCTTTCAAAGAAACTTACTGAAAGGCAGAAACCAGAAAGCTTTATCAGAGTATCAGTCTATTAGCTCTCTACTTTTTATGTAAAGTTTATTGTTATGAACTCCAAGATCTTCTATATCCTTAAGTCACTGGGTCTTTCCCTCACTTTTAAAACACTTCATACCTCTAAATGAATCATCCCCAATCTCCCTTATCACTGCATGAGCATACCAACACTTTCAAAATTACTGTATTAAACTGAGTTTTCAAATAGAAGGGAATGTCTTTAAGTACATCAGTTTTCCTGGCATTGAGCAGATAGTAGGTGTCCTCCAAATGCATATGAAGTGGTTATTGATATCACTCAACATGTGTCTCTACAACTGCCACAGTACCTAGTTCTAAGTAAGCTTAATTAAAATAGAATGTGTGCTAAAAGTTTGAGTCTAAGAATGGCATTTATGACCTTCACCCTAATTTATCTAAATTCTTCAAACATATTTTATAGGGGAACTAACTGGATAACCTTCACACAGAATGAGTGCATCTGTGAGAGGATAAATCTTCGAATACACTAAGAAAGCCGCAAGGTCAGAATATTGTGATAGCACAAAACAATTTAAACTACAGCTTCATTTCTGGTAGGGGCCATAGTAGTTTTATAACTACTCATTAGGCCAAGATTAACGATTAAGTTTTAAAAAGTATTTTCAAAGATGCAGACTACCACCATCAGACTTTACCACATAAGGCAACACATGCTAGTAAAAGTCATACTATTTCTTTTTGCCTATTAGAACAGGTGACAATTATCACTTATCTGACAAAGTGGTACTAATTATACTGAAAATTACATTAGAAATTCTTTTATTTAATTAGAGGCTAATTACTTTACAAAATTGTATTGGTTTTGCCATACATCAACATGAATCCGCCACGGGTGTACATGTGTTCCCAATCCTGAACCCCCGTCCCACCTCCCTCCCCATACCATCCCTCTGGGTCATCCCAGTGCACCAGCCCCAAGCTTCCTGCATCCTGCATCAAACCTGGACTGGTGATTCGTTTCTAATGTGATATTATACATGTTTTCAATGCCATTCTCCCAAATCATCCCCCCTCCTCTCCCACAGAGTCCAAAAGACTGTTCTATACATCTGTGTCTCTTTTGCTGTCTCCCAATCAGGGTTATCGTTACCATCTTTCTAAATTCCATATATATGCGTTAGTATACTGTAATGGTGTTTTTCTTTCTGGCTTACTTCACTCTGTATAATTGGCTCCAGTTTCATCCACCTCATTAGAACTGATTCAAATATATACATTAGAAATTCTCAGTGCCAACTGAGGAACAAAGGTTGAAAGTTCCTTAGACATTTTATTTTGCTTAATAATGTTGGTTACATGCATTTGAATACTTTTTACATTCTAAATATGACATGTTCAAATTTAAACAAATAGTGGCACTATGTAGTTTCTAATCTTGGAACCTTTTATTGAAATGACATTCAAATAATTTTTCCTACTTAAGACTTGAAATTACTGGCTTTGGTACATTTAATGAGAAAACAGGACATGTTGCCATAAGAGCAATTCTTTTAGTATTTCATATATTGAGTAAACATTCTTCAAATGTTTGCTTAAATATAAATCCTTATCTACATCAGGAAATTCTGGAGATTCCTAAGTCACTTACCTGATAACCTACATTATAAGTGAATTTTAGAAATCTTTTAATTTTGCCAATGGGTTTCCCTGGTGGCTCAGTGGTAAAGAATCCACTGCCAATGCAGGAGATGCAGGTTCAGTCCCTGGGTTGAGAAAGTCCCCTGGAGAAGGAAACGACCATCCATTTCAGTATTCCTGCCTGGGAAATCCCATGGACAGAGGAGCCTGGTGGGGTACAGTCCATGAGGTCGCCAAAGAGTTGGATGCAACTTAGCAACTAAACAATTAAGCAATACAGATAGGTTACTCAACTCAAATTTCATTCTCTGCTTACTTGAGCACTATAAACAAACTACTACAAGAGGCTTACTTCACAGCCTTTGAACAAGGAGTAAAGCAGCACATGGTTTAAGATATTGCGCTTTATTCAGTTACTATTTTACACATAAAATCCAATGTTATAATGAATTCAGGACAATCCACAAATCCAGAAGTTGGTACAGTTACAGAAAGCCAACAGCAGAGGTCACTAATAGATAAGGGAAAGTAAAACCACATCTCACAGATCTTCAATAATATCATAAACATCTCAAATAAATATGCTGAAAAGGTTATTAAGATAAATGTACCAAGGGAGCCAAGGAGCTAGCTAGTCTTCAAACATCTTAGGAGTTCATTTGATAAGACCAGTTTTCTCATGGATCTGGTGACAACTTACGTTCTCTTGGCAGGAGTTAAAAGGACTTAATAATGGCAATTCCAAATATAAACATAAACAAGACTGAAAAGTAGATATAACCAAGATATGGACACCAAGTTTTAAACTCAAAAATGACCAAAGTAACTCTGTGATAAGTTATTCATGAACTGTAATTTCAGCCTACCATAAAGTTGACTTCCAGGTGATAGCCAAACTTTCCTTTCAAACTACCTAAGACAGAAAAGCTATTCAAGAAGTTGTACAAACCCCGCTGCCCTGTCCCCTCATTCACCTGCATACAGAGGTGCATCAGCGTGGCCTCCAGCTCAGGCTCATGTCAGCACGAAGGAGGCAGCATAGGGCATTAAAAAAATTGTACAGTGTTTTGACCTTAATATTAACACAAAGGTTAAATAAATAAAAGCAACCAAGCTTGGTTTCATTTACAAAAGAAACAAACAAACCTACAATGAGGGTTTCAAGTATACTTTATTTCTTCAAACATGCTATATTTTAATGGGTACATAGTACTTTTACTTGGAATTAATTATGAGTTGATTTTGAAACAATTCAGTATTAAATCAGCTGGGATGATTACTGTTCTCTCCATTCCTTTGGGGTGACTCTGCCAACAGGTGATGGGTTCCACTCTATTCCAATTTGTGTTGCCATCTGTAAGAATTAAATTGCTGTCAGTTATCAGTTATGTTTAAATCAGAGTCCATGCTCCCTTGGAGATTATTTCCTAAAGTGGCAAAGGTATTCTGCTCTATAGGTTAAAAACACACAGTGCTCTCCATGTAGGCCAAATCTAATTGCTCTTCTAATTCTCTAGGGTAGTGCTGTTCAACAGAACTTCCAGAGATGACAGAAATGTTCTGTATGTGCACTGTCCAATACAGTAGCCACTAGCCACATATGGCTAGTGAGCAACTAAGATGTAGCTAGCATGACTGAGCAAGTACATTTTTAAAATTTTTTAATTAATTCATATTGATACTTCACATTTCTACACTACCTCCTCAAAATATTGTTTTATTCAACCACAACTACCTAAGTACTGCCAAGGAGGACATTTGTAATATCCCTTCATCAAGGAGCATTTCACCTCCAAAAATGTCCGTGATAACACATTTATTCAACATCTGTTCACTCTTCTAATTAAGTACACACTTAGACTCCTACTTGAACCATCAAGTACAGTAACTGGTAAATAAGACTGGTAAATGTTAGATGTAAAAAACTAAAATATTAAAAGCAAGTCATTTTATATCTCATCCATCAAAAACACTGTACTCAGTTCCAAGGGTAGAATGCAGAAGACTGACTAAGCAAAGAAAGGTGACTTAAGATGATGAAAACTCCGGAAACCATATAACAAAATGACTGATAGAACTAAGAATGTTCAATATGAAAGAGAAGATCCAGGAAACATAGAAATTTTCTAGTATCTAATGGCTGATACATGGAAATATGATCAGAATTTGTGTTGCAATGGAATGATGGGTAAATATGGAGGAGGCCTATTTTAACTCAATATAAGATCTTTTCAACAGCTACACAATATGGAAAAGACTGCCTTTTGATCCATAAGTAACTTGTTATTGGAAATGTTAAGAACAGATGATGAACTAATGCTCAGTGCTGAGGAAAAGTTCCTGCAATGAGTGAGTAATTACGTTAGAAGATCTCTAAAGCCCCTCCTAACTAGAAATGTACACTACTGTGTGAAAACATTTTGAATACATAAACTAAATGGCAATAAGAAAAATCTAAAACAGAGATTATCAGTCAATAGTACTTACATATACCCATACAGCAACACAGAAAGTGGCTCCACTAGCTAATACAGCATTACCATATTTGTCATGGAAATCAGGTGCCCGCTTTTGATGGATCTGCCTTGCCACTGCTTGCTGAATGCTTTGAACTTAAAGAAAAAGAAAAAAAGAATACAGGAGCATATCTACCAATTATCAGGAAAAGAGAACATTTGTAATTGATATTACCACTTAAGGAAAGCCAAGGAAGTTACTCTATAGCATTATGCAGTATAATAAAATGTTAAAACATTGTATCTAAAAGCAAAGTTGCATACTTTGAAATGCTTCACAAATAAGATGAATTGACAAATGGATAATATGTGATATAACAAATAGTGCAAAATGTTAGTTGTAGAATCTACATGCTGGGTATGTGGGTGTTCATTAGACAATTATTCCAACTTTTCAATATGTCTGAAAATTTCCCCAATACAATCTTGAGTGGGTAAAACAAAGAACAAGTGATGACAGTAACATCCACGATAAATCGGTATTTGTATAATCCTTGAACTTGGCTCCTACTTCATTAATCTGAGTATTTATGATTTTGATTTTCACAAAAGTTTACTCAGCGGTGCTCAACAACTTGAAAAGTTTAATACATAGACACTGTTCTCAGGTAACTTCCAGTCTAGAGAAGGCTATTATATACACAGACACAAACCATTATAATATAAGGAGGTAAAATGTTAGCTAAGCACTTTGAATAGCAGGTACGATTTGGTTATGTAGATATGGGAAAAAGAAATCTGAAAAAAGCAGAAACAGAAAACCCAGTGTACTATAAAACCAATCACGTCTGAAGGATAAGTTGTATAGATTAGTACATGTGTGCTAAGTCGCTTCAATTGTGTCTGACTCTGCGACCCTATGGACTGTAGCCCACCAGGCTCCTCTGTCCAAGGGGTTTTCCAGGCAAGAATACTGGAGTGGACTGCCAAGTTTCTTATGTCTCCTGCATTGGCAGGCGGCTTCTTAATCACTAGCGCCACCGGGAAGCCCCTATACATCAGGAGCAGGAAATGAAGCCACTTTTCTGGTAGAGCTAAGTTTCTGAGCAGAATGACAACATTAAAACTTTGCCATTACCGTTATTTCAGTAGAAATAGTTTCCTATTGGAGGCACCTGGGGGGCTTGGGAAAGAACGTTCTTAGCTCACCTTTGGTTACATTTCCAATGGGCAAATCTACAACATTTCACAGTATATTCTGTTCTAGAGCAGTTAAAAGTGAGCATGTGAATTCCGCATTGAAAGTAACAACTCCCAAACCCCGTTCCCTAAGGTCCAAGGCCCTACCTTCTCAAAAGGCAAAGAAAATAAGATTACCAAACAGTTCTGCAACACCTCATGACCTCAACACTCATGCTACACAAGTGGATTTCTTTAGACCTCTTCTCTGTGACAAAAAACGGTTCAGTTACCACCTATTGATAATTTTATATAAACCTCAACAACTCCATGAGGTAGGTATATTTACTAAGCCCC
Organism: Bos indicus x Bos taurus; assembly: GCF_003369695.1. Classification (NCBI taxonomy): domain Eukaryota; kingdom Metazoa; phylum Chordata; class Mammalia; order Artiodactyla; family Bovidae; genus Bos; species Bos indicus x Bos taurus. Next base: position 69,897,962 of record NC_040105.1, on the reverse strand, counting down.
TATTTTACAAAAGAGGAAAATGAAGTTCAGAGATGTTAAATTATTCGCCCAAAGTGAAAAGGGAATAGACGTGGCTTTCGGAATATGAAAAACCAGTCAGGCAACTATTTTTTGTTATTATCAAAGGTGCTTCAGTGTTTCGTACACAATCTAGTAATACTTCTAATGACTATAAGCTGAAAATAAAAAGGTAGCTAAAGAACTAAATGCTAATTGCTCAAGGTCACTTTCATTGTAAAACTGTTCACGTTACTCAAGGTCACCTTCAGTGCAAATGAAGTATGGAAATGACTTCTACTTCTCTAATCTAGAGCATTCTCAATACATAACTCTGGTTTCAAATTTTCCCTGTACTTATCTAACTTTTCAGTTCAGTTCAGTCGCTCAGTCATCTCCGACTCTTTGCGACCCCATGAATCGCAGGATGCCAGGCCTCCCTGTCCATCACCAACTCCCGGAGTTTACTCAAACTCATGTCCATCAAGTCGGTGATGCCATCCAGCCATCTCATCCTCTGTCGTCCCCTTCTCCTCCTGCCCCCAATCCCTCCCAGCAGCAGGGTCTTTTCTAACGTTTAGGTAAGAATAAAAACAACCACAATTATTCAGTTAATAATCCACGAAAAACATAAATGCCAAAGTGCTACCATTTAGCAGGTAGCAGCACTGCAATGAAACCAGGAATAGGATAAGAAGCTCTTTTGCGGGTAAATTGTATCCCCAAAGCTAAAATTTATGAAATTACTTAAGGAACAAGAAGTGTTTACTAAGTGTCCCCCTTGAAATTGTAGGCTACCATATAATGAAACAGAGCAGGGTTATGACTCCAGTAACAGAAAGAGAGCTGGGAAACTAAACAGAAACGCTGTGCAATGAGGCTAATGCTAAGGACATCTTCCCAATTACTTAGCGTGCGGTGGGAGACCGAGCCTTTAGAATTACAAGGTCGAGCTGCAGATGGAAGGAAAGGGCACGAGAGACCACGAGCACAAAGAATAAAAGTTGATTGGAAATGATCTGTTTACAATTTTTGCTCACCTCTCAGACGACTTAGTGCGTTTTTGGCCAAGGGAAACATCCTGAGGTTGAACATAAAATGGCTGCAACTACAGCTGCTGGTCTCTAGCAATTCGGCGTCTAGTACCCTTGCAGAGTCCTGAAAAACAAAATGGCTCTCGGCTGCGCTCTTCAAAGAGATTTGATGAAATCTCTCGCGAGACCTGTAAAGACCTATAGAATTCGTCCTCTTTACAGCACGCAAAGATACACGCCTTTTGGGAAATGTAGTTTCACGCTTTATAAATGACTTAGGGTATTTATTGAACAATGAGGAAATCGCTTGCCTTGAAGCCAGGTTTAGGGCTCTTTAGAGGGGAACTGAGACATTAATCTTAGACTAGTCATCAGAAGCATCAACTTCAAGATAGTGTTCAGAGGCTTGAGCTTGTATCTCGCTCCACACTAGCCAGTACTTTCTGTTCCCTCCAAACTTCGTTTATTTCTTTGATTTTTTGTTTCCTATTACTACCTACTAATATGTTTAATTTTGAATTTTGAAATGATTTCCAGTTATGAGGAACGTTGCAAGAACAGTAAAAGGAATTCTTACTACGTAGAAAAATCTATGATAAAGCAAATTTAACAAACTGTTGATCATAGAATCTTGGCTGTGTGTGTTCAGAATACAATTAATTATTTCAATATTTCTGTATGTTTGGACATTTTCATAATAAAATATTATAAAAAACGTGTCTCTTATGTCTCCTGCATGGCAGACGGTTGCCACCTTTAGTCTCCTATAAAACTGAGGAGTTCCTCTGCTGTTCTTTGTCTTTCATGGTATTAATTTTTTTCTTAATTTTCAATTCAGTCGAGTCGCTCAGTCTTGTCTGACTCCTTGCGACCCCATGGACTGCAGCACGCCAGGCCTCCTTGTCCATCACCAACTCCAAGAGCTTTCTTAAACTCCTGTCCATTGAGTCGGTGATGTCATCCAACCATCTCATTCTCTGTTGTCCCCTTCTCCTGCCTTCAATCTTTCCCAGCATCAGGGTCTTTTCCAATGAGTCAGTTCTTTGCATCAGGTGGCCAAAGCATTGGAGTTTCAGCTTCCGCATCAGTCCTTCCAATGAATATTGAAGACTGATTTCCTTTAGGATAGACTGGCTGGATCTCCTTGCAGTCCAAGGGACTCTCAAGAGTCTTCTCCAACACTACAGTTCAAAAGCATCAATTCTTCGCCACTCAGCTTTCTTTATGGTCCAACTCTCACATGTATACATGACTACTGGAAAAACCATAGCTTTGACTAGACAGGCCTTTGTTGGTAAAGTAACGTCTCTGCTTTTTAATATGCTGTCTAGTTTGGTCATAGCTTTTCTTCCAAGGAGAAAGCATCTTTTAATTTCATGACTGCAGTCAGCATGTGCAGTGATTCTGGAGCCCCCAAAAATAAAGTCTCTCAGTGTTTCCATTGTTTCCCCATCTATTTTCCGTGAAGTGATGGGACTGGATGCCAGGATCTTAGTTTTTGAATGTTGAGTTTTAAGCCAGCTTTTTTATTCTTCTCTTTCACTTTCATCAAGAGGCTCTGTAGTTCCTCTTCACCTTCACTTTCTGCTATAAGGGAAATGTCATCTGCATATCTGAGGTTATTGATATTTCTCCTGGCAATCTTGATTCTAGCTTGTACTTCATCCAGCCTGGCATTTCACATGATGTACCCTGGTGGCTCAGATGGTAAAGAAGCTGCCTGCAGTGCAGGAGACCCAGGTTCCATCCCTGGGTCAGAAAGATGCCCTGCAGAAAGTAATGGGAACCCACTCTAGTATTCTTGCCTAGAGAATTCCATGGACAGAGGAGCCTGGTGGGCTACAGTCGATGGAGTTGCAAAGAGTCAGACATGACTGAGCAACTAACACTTACTTATTCACTTATTCTGCATATAAGTTAAATAAGCAGGGTGACAATATACAGCCTTGTCGTACTCCTTTCCCAGTTTGGAACCAGTCTGTTGTTCCACGTACATGTTCTAACTGTTGCTTCGTCACTTGCATTTCTCAGGAGGCAGGTAAGGTGATGTGGTATTCCCATCTCTTTAAGAATTTTCCACAGTTTGTTGTGATTCAGTCAAAGGCTTTGGCGTAGTCAATAAAGCAGAAGTAGATGTCTTTCTGGAACTCTCTTGCTTTTTCGATGATCCAACGGATGTTGGCAATTTGACTTCTGGTTCTCTGCCTTTTCTAAATCCAGCTTGAACACCTGAAAGTTCTCAGTTACTTACTGTTGAAGCCTCGCTTGAAGGGTTTGGAGCATTACTTTGCTAGCATGTGAGATGAGTGCAATTGTATCATAGTTTGAACTTGCCTTGGCATTGCCTTTCTTTGGGATTGGAATGAAAACTGACCTTTTCCAGTCCTGTGGCCACTGCTGCGTTTTCCAAGTTTGCTGGCATATTGAGTGCAGCACTTTAACAGCATTATTTTCTTACTATACGTAAGCTTATTCTCTCTATTTTACATATGAAGGAAGTGAGTACAGTATCAAGATTAGGTAATTTTAAGCAACAGAATAGGTAATGGACCTTCTGACTATACAAGTTTGTGCTCTGTAATATATTTGAAGAGTACAGGCCAGTTATTTTGTAACAGTTCCCTCAACTTTTGTGTACTTGATGTCTTCTTATAATTAGATTCAGTTAAGGCACTTAAGAGTTGACTCATTGGAAAAGATTCTGATGCTGGAAGGGATTGGGGGCAGGAGGAGAAGGCTGGATTGCATCTCTGACTCGATGGACGTGAGTCTGAGTGAACTCCAGGAGTTGGTGATGGACAGGGAGGCCTGGCGTGCTGCGATTCATGGGCTTGCAAAGAGTCAGACACAACTGAGCGACTGAACTGAACTGAACTGAACTGAAGGCACTTCTAACGGAAATACTACATAACAAGTGTGTTTTCTTAGGGTAACTTATCAGTAAGCCTATATATAATATTAGTTTGTCTTTTTTTTTAATTTTTGGCTGTGCTGGATCTTTGATGCTGTGTGTGGGCTTTAGTCTCGGCGAGTGAGGTTGAATGGGGGCTACTCTGTAGTTGCGGTGCACATGCTTCTCATTGTGGTGCCTTCTCTTATTGCAGAGGGCCCTAGGGCAGTACAGTAGTACAGCACTGGCTTAGTTGTCCAGGGGCAAGTAAAATCTTCCCTAAGCAGGGATGGAATCCATGTCCTCTGCATTGGTAGGTGGATACTTAACCATTGGACTACCTGGGAGGTCCTTGTCTCATTACTGATAATGCCAGCTTTAATCATTTGGTCAGAAGTGTGGCCTCCAAGTTTCTATACTAAAAAGTTACTGTTTCTATCTTTCTGATTAATAAGTAATATAAGAATACATTGAGATTATGTGTATATCCTATTCTTTATCGAACTTCCACCCACTAGTTTTTGTATTCATTGATGATTTTTCATCCTGGATGAAGCACCATCTGGAATCAAGATTGCCAGGAGAAATATCAATAACCTCAGATACACAGATGATACCACCCTTATGGCAGAAAGCGAAGAACTAAAGAGCCTCTTGATGAAAGTGAAAGAGGAGAGTGAAAAAGCTGGCTTAAAGCTCAACATTCAGAAAACGAAGATCATGGCATCTGGTCCCATCACTTCATGGAAAATAGATGGGGAAACAATGTAAACAGTGAGAGACTTTATTTTCTTGGGCTCCAAAATCACTGAAGATGGTGACAGCAGCCATGAAATTAAAAGATGCTTGCACCTTGGAAGAAAAGCTACGACTAACTTAGACACAGCATACTAAAAAGCATAGACATTTCTTTGCCAACAAAGGTATGTCCAGTCAAAGTTATGTTTTTTCCAGTAGTCATGTTTGGGTGTGAGAGTTGGACTATAATGAAAGCTGACTGCCAAAGAATTGATGATTTTGAACTGTGGTGTTGGAGAAGACTCTTGAGAGTCCCTTGCACTGCAAGGAGATCCAAACAGTCAATTCTAAAGGAAATCAGTCCTGAATATTCATTGGAAGGACTGATGCTGAAGCTGAAACTCCAATGCTTTGGCCACCCAATGTGAAGAACTGGCTCATTGGAAAAGACCCTGATACTGGGAAAGATCGAAAGCGGGAGAAGGGGTCAACAGAGGGTGAGGTGGTTGGATGGCATCACTGACTCGATGGACATGAGTTTGATCAAGCTTCAGGAGTTGGGATGGACAGGGAAGCCTGGCATGCTGCAGTCCACAGGGTCACAAAGAGTCGGACACAACTGAGCAACTGAACTGAACTATGCTTTTTGCCTAAAAGAATTATTAGTGTGAAAGTTGCAAAATGATTTTTCTAACTCTATCATTCCTTCCATATTTAACACTAGGTATTCTACTACAAGGAGAAAATTTATCTTCTTCCCTATTTATTTGTTTATTATCAGTTTGGATTCATGGATTCCAAAGGTTATAATCCATTGCTATCATGATTTATTTTAAGGCTCAGTAGTCTCAGATGTAGTCAGTAGGATTCCCTTCTGACTTATATGTCTTATATAAGACATATTGCTTCAAATTGCTTGATCTTGATATTGTACTCACTTCCTTCATATGTAAAATGGAGAGAATAAGCTTACCTATAGTAAGGCTTATATGTCTTTTCTTTTAGGTCTCCATCACTTTATTTTTTTGAGAACTTCTTTATTTTCTGACACAAGGCTCATCTTGCACTTTCTTTACCCCAGCACTGGAATCTATCTTCCTAAGGAGCCTTGATTTCTTTTAGGGATGGCATTTATCAACCTACATTTGGCATTAGGTTTGCTCATTTGTACTGGAGTGTCATTGCTTCTAATCATTTCAGTGAATAGAGCTAGAAATATATGTTATGAATGATAAGTTTATGCAAATACTGCCAATTCCAGTCCAACCCCCAAAAGTCCTTTTTCACCTTTCCTTATTTCATATTTGTATCTCCCTGCTTACACAGTGAGAATCCTAGCTCTCAACGTCTATGTTTTTACATATTACATTATACAAAATATATTTCCAGAATTGTTATCTACGAAAAACAAATCTACTTAGTAGAGTTTAAGGTTTGCTTGTAGTTATTTTTTTCTTTAGACTAATAGTATATAATCAAAATAGTGTGTTCATAAATTATTCAGATTAGTTCTATTTTCTTTAGTGCAGTTGTTTTTCTTTTGAAATAGAGTTGTGCTCCATTTTTTCTGTTTTGTATTCAATTTCAGCTTTTTAACCCATTCTTACTCATGTGATTTTTAAATGTTTAACTTATTTTTAATTGTGGTAAAATATACATGACAAAAAATTTACCCTTTTAACCTTTTTAAAGGATACAGTTCAGTGGTATTAAGTACATTCAGATTGTTGTACAACTATTGCTACCATTTGTCTCCAGAACTTTTTTTTTTTAAACTTTACAATATTGTATTAGTTTTGCCAAATATCGAAATGAATCCGCCACAAGTATACTTTTTTCATCTTGCAAAACCACATGATTTGCTCTTATATTTTATTTTAAAATGATTAACATTATTCCAAAAGTCAAAACTATACAAACTGGTATACTTAGAGAAGTGTCATTCCCTTCCTTAACTGTTCCAATCCATTTTCTACAACTCCTGTAGGAAACCAATTTCATTAGTTTCCGATTTAAGCTTTCTGTGTTTCCTTTTGCAAAAATGGTAAAACATGTATATATTTTCTTATTTCCTCTTCTATTTCATACAAATGTAGCATAATATGTACATACTTTTGCATTGGGCTTTTTCACTTTAACAATAGATATTGAAAATCCATATCATTTATACAGCTCTTCCTCATTTCCTTTCCTTAGAGTTGTGAAAAACTCCAAGGTATTTATGTTCTGTAGTCATTCTCCTACATTTGAACATTTAAGTGGTTTTGAGAATAATTCAATTACAGATAGTGCTGAAATAAATAATTTTGTGCACATATATCTTATTATTGAAGTAGATCCCCAAAAGTGGGATTGCTGAATCAAAGGATAAATGTATTAGATATTGTTAAGTTATCCTCCATTTTGCATACTACCAGCAATGTTTGAGGGTGCCTGCTTCCTCATAGACTCAATGACAGCACTTACTGAATTTTTGCCAAAATGATAGTTGAGATTCCTCTGTGTACCTTAAAACCTTAATTTTTTATTTGTTAAATTTACATGCAGTAAATTTCACTTTTTTAGTGTAATATTCTGAGTGTTGACAAATACAAACAGTATGTAACCACTCCAACAATTAAGGTGAGAAAGGTTGCACCCTCACAAAAAAATCTCCTTGTGTGGCCCTTTTGTAGTCAATCCCTCTCCCCACCTCCAGTCCCTGATAGCTACTGATCTGTTCACTTTCTACACGGTCACATAAATGGAATGATATTGCATGTCCAAGTGTTTTTTTGTATTTTTCATATTATGAGTGTCTCTTAACGTTTTAATTTTTTTTCACTTCTCTATATCAAACCAAATCTCTTCAGAACCAGCTCTTTTCCCTTTCATGCCATCTCTTTGTCTCTCCAGCTTAATGAAATTATTTTCCTCTGTGTGTGTGTGTCCCACCAGGCCCTAAAAGAATGGCCATATGATATTCCAAAGCATGAAAATAAATCCAAATTACAGGCGATTGATTTTGTTGCTGCTTTTCCTCTTGAATATATTATTCTTCTTCAATAAAAACATCCCAGTTTTATAACTCACTATGGTACCTACAAGACCTTTTAGAACTAACACCCAAAAAAGATGTCCTTTTCATTATAGGGAATGGAATGCAAAAGTAGAAAGTCAAGAAACACCTGGAGTAACAGGCAAATTTGGCCTTGAAATAAGGAATGAAGCAGGGCAAAGGCTAATAGAATTTTGCCAAGAGAACGCACTGGTCATAGCAAACACCCTCTTCCAACAACACAAGAGAAGACTCTACACATGGACATCACCAGATGGTCAACACCGAAATCAGATTGATTATATTCTTTGCAGCCAAAGATGGAGAAGCTCTATACAGTCAGCAAAAACAAGACATGGAGCTGACTGTGGCTCATACCACGAACTCCTTATTGCCAAATTCAGACTTAAATTGAAGAAAGTGGGGAAAACCACCAGACCATTCAGGTATGACCTAAATCAAATCCCTTATGATTATACAGTGGAAGTGAGAAATAGATTTAAGGGCCTAGATCTGATAGACAGAGTGCCTGATAAACTATGGACAGAGGTTCGTGACATTGTGCAGGAGACAGGGATCAAGACCATCCCCATAGAAAAGAAATGCAAAAACGCAAAATGGCTGTCTGGGGAGGCCTTACAAATAGCTGTGAAAAGAAGAGAAGCAAAAAGCAAAGGAGAAAAGGAAAGATATAAGCATCTGAATGCAGAGTTCCAAAGAATAGCAAGAAGAGATAAGAAAGCCTTCCTCAGTGATCAATGCAAAGAAATAGAGGGAAATAACAGAATGGGAAAGACTAGAGATCTCTTCAAGAAAATTAGAGATACCAAGGGAATATTTCATGTAAAGATGGGCTTGATAAAGGACAGAAATGGTATGGACCTAACAGAAGCAGAAGATATTAAGAAGAGGTGGCAAGAATACACAGAAGAACTGTACAAAAAAAGATCTTCACGACCCAGATAATCACGATGGTGTGATCACTGACCTAGAGCCAGACATCCTGGAATGGGAAGTCAAGTGGGCCTTAGGAAGCATCACTAGGAACAAAACTAGTGGAGGTGATGGAATTCCAGTTAAGCTATTTCAAATCCTGAAATATCATGCTGTGAAAGTGCTGCACTCAATATGCCAGCAAATTTGGAAAACTCAGCAGTGGCCACAAGACTGGAAAAGGTCAGTTTTCATTCCAATCACAAAGAAAGGCAATGCCAAAGAATGCTCAAACTACCACACAATTGCACTCAGCTCACATGCTAGTAAAGTGATGCTTAAAATTCTCCAAGCCAGGATTCAGCAATACGTGAACCATGAACTTCCAGATGTTCAAGCTTGTTTTAGAAAAGGCAGAGGAACCAGAGATCAAATTGCCAACATCCGCTGGATCATGGAAAAAGCAAGAGAATTCCAGAAAAACATCTATTTCTGCTTTATTGACTATGCCAAAGCCTTTGACTGTGTGGATCACAATAAACTGTGGAAAATTCTTCAAGAGATGGGAGTACCAGAGCACCTGACCTGCATCTTGAGAAACCTATATGCAGGTCAGGAAGCAACAGTTAGAACTGGACATGGAACAACAGACTGGTTCCAAATAGGAAAAGGAGTTCATCAAGGCTATATATTGTCACCCTGCTTATTTAACTTCTATGTAGAGTACATCATGAGAAACACTGGGCTGGAAGAAGCACAAGCTGGAATCAAGATTGCCAGGAGAAATATCAACAACCTCAGGTGTGCAGATGACACCACCCTTATGGCAGAAAGTGAAGAAGAACTAAAAAGCCTCTTGATGAAAGTGAAAGTGGAGAGTGAAAAAGTTGGCTTAAAGCTCAACATTCAGAAAATGAAGATCATGGCATCTGGTCCTATCACTTCATGGGAAATAGATGGGGAAACAGTGGAAGCAGTGTCAAACTTTATTTTGGGGGGCTTCAAAGTCACCGCACATGGTGACTGCAGCCATGAAATTAAAAGACGCTTACTCCTTGGAAGAAAAGTTATGACCAACCTAGATAGCATATTGAAAAGCAGAGACATTACTTTGCCAACAAAGGTCCATCTAGTCAAGGCTATGGTTTTTCCAGTGGTCATGTATGGATGTGAGAGTTGGACTGTGAAGAAGGCTGAGTGCAGAAGAATTGATGCTTTTGAACTGTGGTGTTGGAGAAGACTCTTGAGAGTCCCTTGGACTGCAAGGAGATCCAACCAGTCCATTCTGAGGGAGATCAGCCCTGGGATTTCTTTGGAAGTTATGATGCTAAAACTGAAACTCCAGTACTTTGGCCACCTCATGCAAAGAGTTGACTCATTGGAAAAGACTTTGATGCTGGGAGGGATTGAGGGCAGGAGGAGAAGGGGACGACAGAGGATGAGATGGCTGGATGGCATCACTGACTCGATGGACGTGAGTCTCAGTGAACTCCGGGAGTTGGTGATGGACAGGGAGGCCTGGTGTGCTGCGATTCATGGGGTCGCAAAGAGTTGGACACGACTGAGTGACTGAACTGAAGTGAACTGAACTGAGCTACTGAACTGAAATGAACTGATGATAAACAGAACTGGGACAAATAAATGGAAAGTTCTGCTATGTAGGATTTTTGTTATTTTTTTAGAAAAGGGATTTGGGTATTTCAGACAACTGATTATGAAACAAAAACTTTAAAAAGACCTAAGTGCTTTCTTACTACCTTAGTGTGGCATCCACCCCTCAAACAAACTAATGACAAGTTAAAAAAAAAAACACACACACTTTTGCTGTCTATAATCAAAATTTAAGTCCTTGTTGGTGCCCGCCTCATACATCTAAAAGATTGCCATGAATAAGGACTTTAGAAAATAACTTTTGACCTCTGCTTTGTTCAGCACACGTGGCACCGTCTTAAAAAAGATCTCCTTCAGCAATATTGTTTTTCCTTTCTTGCTTTTACCTTTTTTGGATTTGAAACATTTTGGAGGCCAAACCACGGGCTTGGGATAGGTTTTATCAGTTATATGGCTAGGCAAAATTTTTCTAGAATAGTACACGAAAGAGGTGGTTTTCTTTTTTGAAATTAATTTAGTTTTTATTTACTTTTGGCTAGGCTGAGTCTTTGTGTCTTCCTTCCTGGGCGGGGGGAGAGGGGGAGGTGCGGTGGTGGTGGTGGAAAGGGCGGGGTTGTCGGGCGCTTTCTCTGGTTGAGGGGAGCAGGGGCTATTCTCTAATTGCGGTGCCTGGTTTCTCATTATGGTGGCCTCTATTGCTCTGGAGCACGGACTCTAGGGCCCTCTGGCTCAGTAGTTGTGGCCTGGGGCTTAGTTGCCCTCGCATCATGTGGAATATTCCCAGACGGGGAAAGATCAAACCGTGTCCCCTGCATTGGCAGGCGAATTCTTAACCACTGAGCCACCAGTGAAGTCCGGTCGATTTCAAAGACTTCTAAAAGGATCTGAGGAGAAAATACCCTGTTTTAGTAACCTTAAGCCATCTCCAACACCGAAAAGCCGCAATGATTCACAACTGCGCAGGCGCATTTAAAGAGCCTACACCCGCCATCTCTACGTTTAACGAAAGGGGTGGTCCATCATCCTTAGCGGACCAATGCAAAACCTCCAGATTATCGTTTTTGTATTGGCTAACGGAGACCAATTAGAAGTGAGACATCTTTTAGCGGGCGTTTGGCAGTACAGCGTCGTGACGTTTTGTGAGGGGACTACCGACAGGGCTGAGCTGGGCCAATGAGAAGGGGAAAGGGGGCTGGTTTGCCTTTTCTCACGCCCAACCAACCCTCAGACCCAGCCCTAGGAAAGTTTCCCTTCTAGGCGGGAGAGAAGGCGAACATGGCAGCGCGTTGGTGGCGTTGGTGTGTCTGTGCAATCATGGCGGTGGCACTGCTGCTCGTTTTCGGGGTTCCCTCAGCCTCTGCCCAGAGAAAGAAGGAGGTGAGGACGCTGTTTCCAGCAACATGGGCTTTTCCGAACGAGAGGGGCTTGAGAGAATCCGTTTTGTTGTACCCGATCCCTTTCCCCGCCAGTTCTGTGTCTTTGGTGGCTTCAGTTCTGCCGTTTTTAGAATTGTGGGGTTCGCAAGAGAAGAAACCGTAACACTTTGTGTTATGGGATTGTCGAGTCTGAGAGTGGGGCGGAGTAGGTGACAGCCTGGCTTCTGTAGGCCTGTGGATAAACAAAGCTACGAGTTTTGACACTTCTTTGAATATGGGCCCCATCAGGTGGTGGAGGGAAGTTCGACTTTAGGTTCAAGGGGTAGAATATCTGACTCTGCTGTCATTAGATGTAACTTCCTTTTAGACACGTAAGAACTATATTATGTAGCATTTTCACTTCAGGAATGAGAGGATTAAACAGAAGAGCGGAGCTATGCCAAATTTATTTCATTGTCCAAAAAACTGATCATTGTCCAAAAAACTGATTGAAAGCAATTTCAGTTCAGTCGCTCAGTCCCGTCCGACTCTTTGTGACTCCCATAGACTGCAGCATGCCAGGCTTCCGTGTCCATCACCAACTCCCGGAGCTTACTCAAACTCATGTTCATAGATTTGGTGATGCCATCCAACCATCTCATCCTTTGTCGTCCCCTTCTCCTCCTGCCTTCAATCTTTCCCAGCATCAGGATCTTTTCCATTGAGTCAGTTCTTCGCATCAGGTGGCCAAAGTATTGGAGTTTCAGCTTTAGCGTCAGTCCTTGCAATATTCAGGACTGATTTCCTTTAGGATGGACTGGTTGGATCTCCTTGCCGTCCAAGGGACTCAAGAGTCTTCTCCAAAACCACAGTTCAAAAGCATCAATTCTTCCGGGCTCAGCTTTTTTTTTTTTTTTTTTTTTTTTACCGGAGTGAAGTTCTTAAGCCATTTTCAACCATTTACCAAACATCAAGCGTGCCAGCCATTGTTCTGGGAACTTAGTATACGTAAGTGAACAAAACTAAGGTCCCTCCTTGTGGAATTTACTGGCTTTGACAAGTGGAGGAGATACAATGTTCTTTACTCTCTGTTAAGCAATCCAAGGTGAGGATTTTTAACATTGTTTTGAAACATTTGTGACTTAGAGCCGTTTGCTCTTAAGAGTTACAAATTACTAGCAATTGTTTATGCGCTCTAATTTTATAAATGAGGAAACCTAAGGCCTAAGCTTACACGGTTAACCATTGAAGAACAAAGACTAAGATCTTTGGTTAGTCTTATGCTATTTCCTATACATTTTGTGCTTCCTTTTGTACACAATACCTGTGTGTGCGTGCTTCTTAAGTCGCTTTTGTCGTGCTGACTCTTTGTGACCCCATGGACTGTAGCCCACCAGGCTCCTCTGTCCATGGAACTTTCCAGGCAGAAATACTGGAGTGGGTTACCATGCCCTCCTCCAGGGGATCTTCCCCACCCAGGTATTGGACCCCTCATCTCACATGCACTTTATTTTTTTTTTTATCATTTATTATTATTATTATTTTACTTTACAATATTGTATTGGTTTTGCCATACATCAACATGAATCCACCACGGGTGTACACATGTTCCCCATCCTGAACCCCCCTCCCACCTCCCTCCCCATACCATCCCTCTGAGTCATACCAGTGCACCAGCCCCAAACATCCTTTAAAAATGCTATTTAATCGGCTCAGATGCTTGTCAACTTGAGCTGAATTTTAAAAGAACCTGTTTTCTCTGTTGCTGAGTATTTGTCCTAGTCCATAAAAAAAGGTAGCATATTAAAACGAGTTACTTATTAGATTGGCAAAAAGTGAAGTTAAAAATATACAATGTACAAAGTGTACAAAATGAGCAAGCGCCTATACTGGAACTAGAAATTGATGGGCTTTTTAAGGAGGATGCCAAGCCATTTTTTACGTGGAAAACAAGATGTAGAGCAATACATAGTTGTATATTCTGGAGACCTTTTATGTTAAAAAAAAAAAAAAAAAAAACTACAAGTTAGGTATACGTAGAAAGAAACCTTTGTAAGAATATAGAACAGTGGCTACCTCTGGATAGTTGGGATTGTTCATTAGGGGAAGACTTTAACTTTTTGCCTTGTATGCTGGTATTGTCTAAATTTCTATAACCACCACTTACCCTTTTTAAGTAAAAAAGTGTAGATTTTTAATAACAAGTATTTCTACTAATTAAATTATTTATTCATTTAACCTCTCACTAAACAAGCAGGGGATAAAGTACTTTTAAAAGGGATCAGCAATGAATTGTGCACTTTAAAATTGTTAACACGGTAGATTTTATGTTATGTGAATTTTATGTCAATAAAATATTTTAAGGAATCAGATTCTAACACCCCTCTCACCATGCCCACTGTTCAAGACTGTTATTGCTCTTGCAAATTTATTGCCATATCTAACTGATCATCCTTGAACTCATCCTTCATAGTGTTGCCAGAGATAGTAAGGAGAAAAACTGAAAACCAAAAGGTTAAAAAAATGTATTTTGCAAAGTGTAAAAGAACTTATATAATGTGTTTCTTCACAGACTCATCTCAATTCAAGCTCCTCCCTATACTGGCTGCAAGTCATGTGGGATCTTAGTTCCCTGACCAGGATCGAACCTGGGCCCCATGAGTGAAAGCACTAAATCCAAACCTATGGGCTGCCAAGGAATTCCCTGGAAAAGAGTGAACGTACAAAGCATACCGAAACATTAAAAAATGGTCTTAATAATGCTAGGATGACAGACAGTTTTCCCTCCATTTTCTCAGTTTTCAAAATATTGTGTAAAATTTTAAAGAGCATATATGTTAATGCAATCCAAGTGATCTTTAGCCAGTTACTCTGAGTCTCATTTTCCTTATCAGTAGAATGGGAAACTGCCTATTTCTTTTCATATTGTGAAAATTAAAGGAGATGGGGCCTGTAAAATGCCTAATATATCTGGCATGTAGAAGACATTAGATGAATATTAGAAAATAAAATACAATTGGGTTCCTCTGCAGTATACATTTTTTTAAAATTTATTTGGCTGTGTTGGGTCTTAGTTGTGGCCTGTGGGATCTCCATTGCATTATGTGGAATCTTTCATTGAGGCAAATGGACTCTCTAGTTGTGGGAGCTGGCGCAGTAGTTGTGGCACATGGGACCAGTTGCTCCACAACATGTAGGGTCTTAGTTCCCCAACCAGGGATCAAACCCACGTCCCCTGCATTGCAAGGTGTATTCTTAACCACTGGACCACCAGGGAAATCCCAATATAAAATATTTTTCAATTGATCTTTTTGTGTCAAGATTTTATGAAGATTATTCAGAAAATAAAATTATCTGCATATTTTGACAAGGCAGGCAATACTGAAAAAACTTCTATATTCTCTGACATTGCTTTGAGAACTGATACATACAAATGTCACATGCACAAAACCCCAGCAATTACTTAGAAAATACCTTATTACCAAGAACCAAAGGCTCAAAAGCATTGCAAAACAAGCAAATTGAGACATCCTCCAAAAATAAAACATCAAGAAGAAGGGATAGTGGAATATTTTAGCCCTATCCAGGAAATATGTAAACTGAGAATGGAGCAGATAGCATTTAAGGATTACAAACACTCTCTTCTCTGTTTACTGTCTTTCTCCTTCAGTCATTATCTGCCAATTATGTTTCCAGATCTGTTCAGTCTCACTCTTAATTTAAGGATAGAATTGGAAATTTATTCCTTAACCAGGAGTTTTCTAAACTAACATTTGTAGACTAGTGGATTATTAGGAAAGCTAAAAATCAAGAATTTTTATGAATAAACCATGATGGTCTAGAACACAGATACAATGAAGTAAGTTTTGAGGGAAAAGGAGGTGCATTTTAGAGGAATTCAGACCGGTGATGCTTAGCTTTATTCTGAAATTTAAAAGTAATCTTAATGACAGGATCAGAATTTAAGTGATAGTGAATTCTTATATGCTATCTTTGATAAATGATATTCAGTGATAGAATTTGTAATTGTTAAAGCTTAATCTACTTTGCTAGAGCTAATTGAGATATTATGCAAGGAAGTAGAATAAAATTAAACTGTTGTCACTTCAATTTCTTATACTCCTAAAAGATTTATCATACTTGATTATTACTAACAGAATAAGAGATATTAATTGACTTCCTGTTAGTGGGATTATTTTGTGGCCATACTAATTTACACGTTTCAAGAGGAGAGAAAGACTTTAAGCTTACTACTTAACTTTGTTGGTATTATATTTTGATTGTGAATATTAGCACTCTTCTTTTTGTTTTATTTGAGTATTTGAAACTAATGTACTCCAAGAAGGGGAGAAATAAATCTAGTGTTTTTTCATAGTAAGCTTTTGTTTTGAATAAATATATCCAGTGCAAATTTTAAAACGATGGATATATTTTCTCAAATGTTTTTTTTAAAACAATTAGTGGAAAAAATATTTGAAATAAAGTTGGTTCCAAATCAATTACTACTTTGAGTTGCTGAGTTCGGTTGATAAATCTCTTACCTTCATGTACTATCATCCTTGGAAACTGTGTTTCTTACTGATAACTTTAAAGTATTAAATAGTAAGTAGAAGGACCTGAAGGGCTCAGGTGACATTTTAACTGTTTATGTTTTAAATATATATATATGTGTGTGTGTGTGTATATATATATATATATATATTTTTTTTTTTTTTTTTTTTGCTGTACTGAGTCTTCGTTGCTGCTTGGACTTTTTCTCAAGTTGTGGAAAGTGGGGAATGCTCTCTAGTTGTGGTGTGTGGGCTTGTCATTGCAGTGGCTTCTCATTACAGAGCACAGGCTCTAGGATGCACAGGCTTCAGTAGTTGTGGCAAGTGGACTCAGTAGTTACAGCTCCTGGACTCTAGAGCACAAGCTCAATGTGGTGCACAGGCATAGGTGCTCCCTGGCATGTGGGATCTTCCCAGACCAGAGATCAAACCTGTGCCTCCTGCATTGGCAGGGGGGATTCTTTACCACTGAGCCACTAGGAAAGCCCCTTAACCCTTTACTTTTGAGTATTATGACTTTGAAAGATAAAGGAATATCTAGAGAGTGATTAGTGGGACTTAATGTAGAGGCTTGGAGAAGAAAATGGCAACCCACTCCAGTGTTCTTGCCTGGAGAATCCCATGGACAGAGAAGCCTGGTAGGCTGCAGTCCATGGGGTCGCACAGAGTCGGACACGACTGAAGCGACTTGGCAATGTAGAGGCTATAGGAAAACGAAACTTTTGTTTCTGAGCCATAGCTTTCAGAAACAAAGGGCTCCTAACAATGGATGAGAGGCACCCCTAAATAAGAAGTTTCTTCATTACTAGAGATTTATTCCAATGAAGAAAACTTGTAACTCAAATATTAAGAAAAGAGAAATTCTTTTATAAAATCAGAAAAGACGAGAGGATTAGTAAAAGAAGTCTCTAAGAATTATTAAGGCATTATATGTGTTATATTTGAGTTATCTTGAATATATTACATGCTTCAACCATTTCAGAAACATCATGTGGAGGTTTATTTTTAGGAATGGTGTATTTTTTCCTGTTGTTTATAACTTAAATTGCTTAATGCTTATTTAATTTCTGTATATAATTGCATGCTGCTGCTAAGTCGCTTCAGTCATGTCCGACTCTGTGCGACCCCAGAGATGACAGCCCACCAGGCTCCCCTGTCCCTGGGATTCTCCAGGCAAGAACACTGGAGTGGGTTGCCATTTCCTTCTCCAATGCATGAAAGTGAAAGTGAAGTCGCTCAGTCGTGTCTGACTCTTAGCGACCCCATGGACTTCAGCCTACCAGGCTCCTCCGTCCATGGGATTTTCCAGCAAGAGTACTGGAGTGGGGTGCCATTGCCTTCTCCAATATAATTGCATAGAAATTATATAACATGGGATCCTTGCTCATAAGAAATTTTTTAATATAAATTTATTTATTTTAATTGGAGGCTAATTACAGGCTAAATTCTTTTAGCCTGTAAAAGAATTTCTCTTTTCTTTACAATATTGTAGTGGTTTTGTCATACATTGACTCAAATCCACCACGGGTATACATGTGTTCCCCATCCTGAACCCACCTCCCTCCCCATCCCATCCCTCGGGGTCATGCCAGTGCACCAGCCCTGAGTACCCTGTCTCATGCATTGAACCTGGACTGGCGATTCATTTCACATATGGTAAGATATATGTTTCAGTGCCATTCTCCCAAATCATCCCACCCTCACCCTCTCCCACAGAGTCCAAAAGACTGTTCTATACATCTGTGTCTCTTTTGCTGTCTTGCATATAGGGTTATTGTTACCATCTTTCTAAATTCCATATATATGCATTAGTATACTGTATTGGTGTTTTTCTTTCTGGCTTACTTCACTCGGTATAATAAGCTCCAGTTTCATCTACCTCATTAGAACTGATTCAAATGTATTCTTTTCAATGGCTGAGTAATATTCCATTGTGTATACATACCACAGCTTTCTTATCCATTTATCTGCCGATGGACATCTAGGTTGCTTCCATGTCCTATTATAAACAGTGCTGTGATGAACACTGGGGTACATGTGTCTTTGAATTCTGGTTTCCTCAGTGTGTATTCCCAGTAGTGGGATTGCTGGGTCATATGGCAGTTCTATTTCCAGTTTTTTAAAGAATCTCCACACTGTTCTCCATAGTGGCTGTACTAGTTTGCATTCCCACCAACAGTGTAAGAGTGTTCCCTTTTCTCCACACCCTCTCCAGCATTTATTGCTTGTAGACTTTTGTATAACAGCCATTCTGACTGGCATGAAATGGTACCTCATTGTGGTTTTGATTTGCATTTCTCTGATAATGAGTAATGTTGAGCATCTTTTCATGTGTTTGTTAGTCATCTGTATGTCTTCCTTGGAGAAATGTCTGTTTAGTTCTTTGGCCCATTTTTTGATTGGGTCATTTATTTTTCTGGAATTGAGCTGCAGGAGTTACTTGTATATTTTTGAGATTAATTCTTTGCCAGTTGCTTCATTTGCTATTATGTTCTCCCATTCTGAAGGCTGTCTTTTCACCTTGCTTATAGTTTCCTTTGTTGTGCAGAAGCTTTTAACTTTAATTAGGTCCTATTTGTTTATGTTTGCTTTTATTTCCAATATTCTGGGAGGTGGGTCATAGAGGATCCTGCTGTGATTTATGTCAGAGAGTGTTTTGCCTATGTTCTCCTCTAGGAGTTTTATAGCTTCTGGTCTTACATTTAGATCTTCAATCCATTTTGAGTTTGTTTTAGTGTATGGTGTTAGAAAGTGTTCTAGTTTCATTCTTTTACAAGTGGTTGACCAGTTTTCCCAGCACCACTTGTTAAAGAGATTGTCTTCTCGCCATTGTATATTCTTGCCTCCTTTGTTGAAGATAAGATGTCCATAGGTGTGTGGATTTATCTCTGGGCTTTCTATTTTGTTCCATTGATCTATATTTCTTTTTTTGTGCCAGTACCATACTGTCTTGATGACTTGCTCATAAGAATTAAAATGTAGAACAGCAGTACTGAAACTTCAATGCATACAAAATCACTTTGGGTTCATGTTAAAACTCCATATTCTTGGAATCCACCAGAAGCTTAAGAACCGCCCCCTCCCCCAGAAAGAAAATGGGAAATCACAGCTTTGATTAAAGACTTAAAGGCATCAGAGATGGTAAGTGATGTAGTATCTCAGCCCTTAATGCCAGTTAAAAAAAAAAGACTAATAGGAACTGAAGTCTTATGCTGCTGCTGCTGCTAAGTCGCTTCAGTCGTGTCCGACTCTGTGCGACCCCATAGACGGCAGCCCACCAGGCTCCCCCGTCCCTGGGATTCTCCAGGTAAGAACACTGGAGTGGGTTGCCATTTCCTCCTCCAGTGCATGAAAGTGAAAAGTGAAAGTGAAGTTGCTCAGTTGTGTCCGACTCTAGCAACCCCATGGACTTCAGCCTACCAGGCTCCTCCGTCCATGGGATTTTCCAGGCAAAAGTACTGGAGTGGGGTGCCATTGCCTTCTCCACTGAAGTCTGATAGCAGCTTATTATCAGCTGATTGCAGTTGTTGCTCCCAGACATTGTGACTGCAACTAAATCCATTACACAGTCTGATGACAAGTGGTATACAGTCTTAGACATCACTAACACCTTCTTGTGCCATCTTACTGACATGTGAGGATCAAGGTCCGTTCATATTCAGGTAGCAAGGCCTCCTATATATGTTTATAGTCTCCCCTGCAAGTACCGAAGCTCTTCTGCCATTTGCTACTAGTTGGTGAGTCAGGATTTAGCATAAGTTCCTCTCCCTTTCCATGTTTAAAGCATTCACTATATGGATGATGCCTTGTTGGCAAATAAAAGCCTCAGTCTCAGTGACTGATGGTGGTGCTGTCTTACCATAGAGGTAGCCAGAGCAGTAACTGATAAACCGGACAAAATTCAGGGGCCTGCTCACCAAGCAGTTTCTTAGAAGTAAGTGAATGAATTTATAACACTCAATTCCTATTGGGTTCACGGAAAAACATCTGTGTTTTTAGCCCACCAAACCAGACAGGAAACCCAGCACATTATTGGACAAACAATATGTCTCACTCAGGCATGCTGCTAGGTCTTTTATATCAGCTAACCTGCTAATCAGCATCCTTTGAGTGGGGCTTATGCAGATCTACTGAATCAGATTTATTGGAGGATGAAACCTGGAAGTCTGTACTTTTAATAGGCTGCTTTACATTAGCCACACTTTGAGAAACACAGGCCTAGGAAATTTATTATCTATCATGCTAAGGGCTTGCTTCATGAAGAATTTACTTACTTTTATTACCAAATCTTTCTTTTACATTGTGTTCTGATCAGTAATTAATAAAAATATGTTTGAATACATAATAAAATTATAAAAGCTTGAGTTGAGCTCTTAAAATCCATTTCAGTTTAGACCAATGTTTCTCAGTGAGGGAGTGAAGAATTTTACTTCCCAAGGATTACCTGGCAGTGTCTGGAGACATTTTTGGTTGGTGGTAGATGGTGATGGTACAGACATCCAACAGGTAGAGGTCAGGGATGCTGCTTAATAAGCAATGTGCCAGACAGCTCCCCACAACAAAGAATTACCTGGTCCAACATGTTAGTAATGCTGCTATTGCTTGATTTAGAATGATCTGTTTGAATCCTAGCTTTGTGTCTTACTAACTGTGACACTTTGTCCAAATTACTTAACCTCTCTGATCCTGTTTACTCAACATTTAAATGAAATAAAAATAGAGTATTTAACCTCATTGTGTTGTAGGGATTTGTGACCCCATGGATTGTAGCCCGCCAGGCTCCTCTGTCCATGGAATTCTCCAGGCAAGAATACTGGAGTGGTGGGTAGCCATTCCCTTCTCCAGGGGATCTTCCCAACCTAGGGATGGAATCTGGGTCTCCTGCATTGCAGGCAGATTCTTTACTTGTCTGAGCCACCAGGGAAGCCTCCCATTGAATTGAATATTCATTCTGTAAGAAGAGAAGTTGCTGCCTGACACATACATGGAAGGCATTCCAAATAGTAGCTTCTATTTTCTCAATAAAACCAATTCAAGATGGGTTTACCTTAAGACATATTAAAATTTTAAAGGTTAGATCATTGTGAATAAGGATTATAACTTTTAATTATCATGCTCCAAGCTATGTTTATGTACTTTTTTGGTAAAAGTTTATTTATTTTTTTTTTTTTGGTAAAAGTTTAAAACTAGTTCATATTTTGTTGTGATCTGTCTTCAGTTCATTTTTCAAAAATGAACTCAGAAAGTAATTAATTGCTTCTGTATTAAGCAGTGTTTTGAGGTGATAATCCCATTTTGTTGTTGTTGTTGTTGTTCAGTCGATGAGTTATGTCTGACTCTTTGGGAACCCATGGACTGCAGCATGCCAGGCTCCTCTGTCCTCCACTATCTCCCAGAGTTTGCTCAAATTCATGTCCGTTGAGTTGGTGATGCTATCTAACCATCTTATCCTCTGTTGCCCTCTTTTCCTTTTGCCTTCAGTCTTTCCCAGAATCAGGGTCTCTTCCAGTGAGTTGGCTCTTTGCATCAGTTGGCAAAAGTATTGGAGTTTCAGCTTTGGCACCAGTCCTTCCAATGAATATTCAGGACTGATTTCCTTTAGGATTGACTGGTTTGATCTCCTTGCAGTTCAAGGGATTCTCAAGAGTCTTCTCCAGCACCACAGTTCAAAAGCATCAATTCTTTGGCACTCAGCCTTCTTTATGGACCAACTCTCACAACCATACACGACTACTGGAAAAAAACATACCTTTGACCAGATGGACCTTTGTTGGCAAAGTGATGTCTCTGCTTCTTAATACTGTCTAGGTTTTTCGTAACCTTCTTTCTAAGGAGCAAGCATCTTTTAATTTCATGGTGGCAGTCACCATCTGCAGTGATTTGAGAGCCGAAGAAAATAAAATCTGTCACTGCCTCCACTTTTCTCCTTATATTTGCCATAAAGTGATGGGACAAGATGCCATTATCTTAACTTTTTGAATGTTGAGTTCAAGCCAGCTTTTTGACTCTTCTTTTGCCCTCATCAAGAGGCTCTTTGGTTACTCTTTGCTTTCTGCCATTAGGGTGGTATCATCTGCATATCTGAGGTTGCTGATATTTCCCTGGCAGTCTTGATTACAGCTTGTGATTAATCTAGTCCAGCATTTGGCATGATGTATTCTGCGTATAAGTTAAATAAGCAGGATGACAATATACAGCCTTGACAAACTCCTTTTTCAATTTTGAAATAGTCAGTTTTCCATGTCTGGTTCTAACTGTTGCTTCTCGACTGGCATACAGGTTTCTCAGGAGACAGGTAAGGTGGTCTGGTATTCCTATCTCTTGAAGAATTTTCCACAGTTTGTTATGATATGATCCATACAGTCAAAGGCTTTAGTGTAGTCAGTGAAGCAGAACTAGATGTTTTTCTGGAATTCCTTTGCTTTCTCTATGATCCAATGAATGTTGGCAATTTTATCTCTGGTTCCTCTGCCTTTTTAAACCTAGCTTATACATCTGGAAGTTCTCGGTTCACCTACTGCTGAAGCCTAGCTTGAACAATTTTGAGTATTACCTTGCTAGCATGTGAAATTTGTGCAATTGTATGCTAGTTGGAACATCCTTTGGCATTGTCCTTCTTTGGGATTAGAATGAAAACTGACCTTTTCTAGTCTTGTGGCCACTGCTGAGTTTCCCAAATTTGCTGACATATTGAGTGTAGCACTTTCACAGGATCATCTTTTAGGATTTGAAATAGCTCAGCTGGAATTCCATAACCTCCACTAGCTTTGTTTGTACTAATGCTTCCTAAGGCCCACACTCCACACTCCAGGTTGTCCGTCTCCAGGTGAGTGACCACACCATCGTGGTTATCTGGGTCATTAAGATCTTTCTTGTGTAGTTCTTCAGAGTTTTAAAGTGTTTGTAATTCCTTTGAACTAATCTCTTCTACTTGGTAAGTTACTTAGGGATTGTATAGCCAGATATCTGGTCCCTCTAGTTAACAATCAGAAAGAGGAATACCACAAAATTTTGCACAGACCTATTTGAGATTTTGTTTAACAAGACTCCACCTGTTTATCACTAATTCAAAGCACGTTTATTTGTTTTATTGGAATGATCATATATTTATATGACTGAATAGAGATAGACTATATGAAACTATATCTGCTGTTGCTTTACTTTTTCTTTTCTAAAATAGCTCCAAATAGAATCTGTAGTTAATAAAATAGCCAAGTTATGTTTCAATTTGCTGTTAACTGTCAAATTTAATTTGAAACATAAAGAAATTAATGACTGCTTTAGAATATTGAATGCATATTTTTAAACTGTGAACTAATATTGTTCTCTCAGCTAAGAGGATCATTAATTCTGTATCAAATAACAATTCATTTGTTTTGAATAACTGAGTTTTAATCTATGCAGCCTTACTTTAAATCAAATATCCTGTTCTTGACAATTTTTTGTAACTAATTGTATTGTTTAACTAGACACCACCACTTGTTCCTTATCCTGTCTGCCTTCTGTTTCATTCTCTTCTACTGTCTTTACCACCAACCTGTTTCCTTTTTTTAAAAAATTGAAGTATAGTCTATTTACAATGTTGTGTTAGTTTTAGGTGTAAAACTATCCCTCCCTCACAGCCTGTTTTATCCCTTTTATCCCTCCCTCACAGCCTGTTTCCTTAGTATCATTCATTGTTCCACAAGTCTTGTTAATTATTTGTTATACCAGTCTTTTGAGAGTGTATATATTTCTCTGTGGGCTTGTTAAAGACTATATTCATTTTTCCACATGTGACATATTCATTTTGAGACTGCTACTGGAATTATCTTTTATCTGCTACAAAACTATTTTCATTAAAATTTATTTATTTTTACTGTACTGGGTCTTCTCTAGTTGTGACAAGTGGGGATTACTTTCTCATTGTGGTATACAGGCTTCTCATTGCACTGATTTCTCTTTTGGAGCATGAACTCTAGGGTGCACAGTTTTCACTAGTTGTGGTGCATGGGTTTGCCCCATGGCATATGGAATCTTCCTGGACCAGGGGTCAAATTGAACTTGTGTCCCCTGCATTGGCAGGCAAATTTTTAACCACTGGACCATCAGGGAAGTCCCAGCTGCAAAACTTACCTTTCTATGCTATCTTTCTCTATTGTTCATAAAAGTGTACTCAGGTAATAAATACTTTTTTCAGTATTGGTTGAATTCAGACATGCTTTAAAGGTCAGTCAGTTCAGTTACTCACTGTGTCCAATTCTTTGTGACCCCATGGACTGCAGCGCACCAGGCTTCCCTGTCCATCACCAACTCCCAGAGCTTTCTCAAACTTATGTCCATCAAGTCAGTGATGCCATCCAACCATCTCATTCTCTGTCATCCCCTTCTCCTCCTGCCTTCAATCTTTCCCAGCATCAGGGTCTTTTCTGATGAGTCAGTTCTTCCCATCAGGTGGCCAAAGTATTGGAGCTTCAGCTTCAGCATCCATTCTTCCAATGAATATTCAGAACTGATTTCCTTTAGGATGGACTGGTTTGATCTCCTTGCAGCCCAAGGGACTCTCAAGAGTCTTCTCCAACACCACAGTTCAAAAGCATCAATTCTTCAGCGTTCAGCTTTCTTTATGGTCTAACTCTCACATCCATACATGACAACTCAAAAAACCATAGCTTTGACTAGATAGACCTCTGTCGGCAAAGTAATGTCTCTGCTTTATGATATGCTGAAGTGACTTAGCAGGCATACAGTGACATCTGTCTTTCAAAGAGTGCTGTTTCTCTATTAGATTCCTGATCTACTTTCAAAGTGAAAAGGCACATCTTAACATCTGTTCCTGGATGATTGAGTTTAATGGGAAGGAATTGTTTTTACAGTTTGAATGCCAGTGCCCTGGCCAAAGTTCAGTGTAAATAATAGGAAATGTAATTGGTCAGATGCTTCTGAATAGTGAACCACTCCACGATTTACCAACCATTAACAAACATACCCCTGTCTTGTAAAGAAGAACAAAACCATGAATTAGCATTAACCCTGCACTGAGATTCTTGTCTTCTGCACTTCTTTTTTATCTTTTCCCTTCTTACTACTTTTGCAAAGTTTGAACATAAAGGTAGAGGTGAGAGAAATGATAAATGAATATGATTTCATTTATTTCAAACTGAAATTCTCATTGACTAACCATGCTTCTCTTCCATTGCCTCATGATGACTGACTTATAAAAAAAAAAAAAAAAACTTAGCTTTCTTTGTATAGACATAAGTTTTCATTTCTCTGAGATGTATGTTTGGGAATGCAGTTGCTGGATTATATGGTTAGTTCCCTGATAGCTCAGTTGGTAAAGAATCCGCCTGCAATGCAGGAGACCCTGGTTCGATTCCTGGGTTGGGAAGATCCTCTGGAGAAGGCATAGGCTACCCACTCCAGTATTTTGGGGCTTCCCTTGTGGCTCAGTTGATAAAGAATCCATCTGCAATACAGGAGACCTGGGTTCGATCCCTGGGTTGGGATGATCCCTTGGAGAAGGAAATGGCTGCCCACTCCAGTATTCTGGCCTGGAGAAATCCATGGATTGTATAGTCCATGGGGTTGCAAAGAGTCGGACGTGACTGAATGACTTTCACTTTCACAGGTCACTTGCTTAATTTTTTAAAGAAACTGCCAAACTCTTTTTCAAAGACTGTACCATGGTATAGTCCTACCACCAATGTAGGAGAGACCCAGTTTCTCTACATCCTTGCCAGCATTTGGTATTGTGACTATATTTTATTTTAGTAACAGACATGTATTGATGGCTCATTGTGCCCTTAATTTGCATTTCAGTAATGACTGATGTTGAACATCTTTTTGTGTGTTTGTCATCTGTAGATCATCTTTGATGAAGTCTCTTGATGTCTTGTCTATTTTGTTTGCTTTTCTAAATTTTGATGGTTTTAAAATATATTCAAACTACTAATCTGTTTTAGGTGTGTAGTTTCAAAATATTTTCTCCCACTCTATTGCTTGTCTTCATATCCTCCTTACAGGGTCTTTCACAGAGCAAAAGTTTTTAATTTTGATGAGGTCCAGTTTATCATTTTTTTTCTTTTTTTTTTTTTCACGTAAGGAAGCATTTATTTGAGGTTTAACATGTAATCATACAAATAAAGTCTGTATAAACACAAATCCACAGAGTCATAACACAGATAGCAAAAGACAAAGTAAAAACAAAGAAAACTAATTGGCGGCTATATACAGTTGGACACAAATTGTGTCTTGTACACTAGAAAGTCTTTTACAAAATAATCATCTTAGATCAACAGAAGACCAATCTTCAATGTCCTCCTGCAAGATGGTTACTTTAGCAATCTCTTCCTGTTTTCTGCAGTGTCCCCTTTAATACGGCTGGTAATTGTTTTGGTGATTGCCACCCCCTCGGGATGCCTTGCCCTAAGTGCTCTGTTGGCCTCGGCCTCGACCCCTAGTACCACCTCGCCCACCAGCTGCTGCACCTCTTCCTCCCTTTTGTTGTTGCTGTTGCTGTCTATATACCTCTTTGGGTTGTGCAACTTTGATTTCACACTTCCCAGAACCAATTTGATGGTATCTGCTTTCTAACAATTTCTTTACTGGCTCCTCATCTGTATATGTAACAAAGCAAAATCCTCTTCTTTCATTTGTTTTTGTATCCATAGGAAGTTCAATATTTTCAATCTCTCCACAGGCTCCAAAATATTCTTTAATTTGTTCCTCCGAAGTATCTGGGCTCAATCCACCCACGAAAACCTTTTTTGGGGGTTCCTTCCCCTTTAAAGCTTTGGCCCTTTTAGAGTCTATCAATTTGCCATCCAGTTTGTGTTCTTTCAGTTCCAAAACCTTATCAACACTAGCAGCATCCTTGAAAAGCACAAATCCAAATCCTCGTGATCTTCCAGTAACAGGATCTGTTTTAATCGTGCAGTCCACAACTTCCCCAAATCAAGACAAATATTCAGTCAGATCTTTCTTGCTTGTATCCCAGCTCAAGCCTCCAATAAACATTTTACCGTCATCCTGCTGGTTCTTGCTCACGTTGATCTTGGATCCCTCGGCGAACTCCTCTATGTTGCTGTACTCGTTCATGTCTTCCATAGCAGTGGAGTGGTCGGCCGGAAGGTGCTGGCGCGCAGACCGAGTCACGGCGGCGGCGGCGGCGGCGGAGCGTTGTATGGAGCTGGATTTAAAATGGCGGCGGAAGAGCCATTTTTTTTCTTTTTTGAATCATGCTTTTGTTGTCAGTCTAAGAGCTCTTTGCCTACTCATTGATCCTGAATATTTTCTCCTAATTTTTAATAATTTTCATTTTTACATTTAATTTTGTGATCCATTTTTAAATTAATTTTTGAATAAGTTGTGAAGTTCTGTTTGAGGTTCTTACTTTTGACTATGGATATCCAGTTGTTTCAGTACCGTTTATTGAAAAGGCTGAGTTGATCCTGCACCTTTGGCCATAATTGTGTAGGTCTGTTTCAAGGTCTTATTTCTGTTCCATTGATCTGTGTATCTATCCTTTTATTAGTATCACCCTGCCTTGCTTACTGAAGCTGTATAATAAGCCTTAAAATTAGATAGAGTAGCTCTTCCCACTTTCTTTGGAATCATTGGCCAATGAAAATTTTTATGATTTTATTTTATTTATTAGGAAATAAATCATGCACATAAAAATATAGTATATGTTTAAATCTCATCATGAAATAATATAATTTTAAGAATAATTATCATCATCAGGCCCAAGTACCAAATTTAATTTTTAGTTCTCTTATATTTTTTGTGTACCTCTGCTTATTTTTCTTGATTTTCAGTTGCCTAGTTAAAAAATACTTTAAATTCCAAGTTGAGAGTATTAATGGCATTCTTTCTTTATCTTTTTTTAGATGGTGTTGTCTGAAAAGGTTAGTCAACTGATGGAATGGACCAATAAAAGGCCTGTAATAAGAATGAATGGAGACAAGTTCCGTCGCCTTGTTAAAGCCCCACCGAGAAACTACTCCGTTATTGTCATGTTCACTGCTCTCCAACTTCATAGACAATGTGTCGTGTGCAAGTATGAACTTTCAACTACACTTTAAAAATTAAATAACTCAAAATATTTTAACCATTTTTCAATCCCAGAAGAATGAGATTAGTTCAGTGGGTACATAAACAATGAATGTGTATACCTTACTTAGTGTGTCTGTAGTAACACATAGTGTGCTGTGCTTAGTTGCTAAGTCATGTCCAACTCTTTGTGACCCCATGAATTGCAGCCCATCAGGCTCCCTTGTCCATGGGGATTCTCCAGGCAAGAATACTGGAGTGGGTTGCCATCCCCTTCTCACTAACATATAATAGTACTACTCTTTTATAGTCTTTTTTTTAAAGGTTTTGTTTATTTATTTATTTTGGCTGTACTGGGTCTTCATTGCAGCATACCAGCTTTTCTCTATTTGTGGTGTGCAGGCTTGGTAGCCCTGCAGCATGTAGCATCTTAGTTCCTTGACCAGGGATTGAACCTGCCTCTCCTGCATTGGACGGGAGATTCTCAAGCACTGGACCACCAGGGAAGTCCCCAGTCTTTGTCCATATTAGTGGGGGAGGGACAAAAAGCAAGGATAAAGTATCATGGTAACCATCATAGAAATAACAGAAAATCTAAAAATCATAAATTGATATCAAGTTATATAAATGCATGTTGATAGCATTGATGTAGTACTTGTGTGCTCTTGTTTTATGACAACAGTCCCAGAAGTTAGGTAAAACAAATCTTTCGTTTTTGGAAGAAACAGTTTCCAGTTTTTTTAATGGTATACTGAAAGCTAGAGATATTTATTATCGCAATAATGGTGACTGCATCCAAAATTTGGAATTACAGGAGAACTTTTTAAGAAAACAAAGATTCATGATGTAGAGGTATTTCTTTTTTCTAGATTATTTTGTAGTAATTTTAAACCTTAGAAATGGAGACTAATCTCACTTAAACTTTCATCAAACAATGCTTAGTTGATTTGATTTTACTATTTCTGAATGCTTTTAGGAAAAAAGGTATTTCTTTAAACAAAAACATTATAGATAATTAAAAATAGTGGATACTAAAAAATAAAATAGCTTTTGCTTTTTGTTATTCGTTTACTTATATTTTTAGATCATATGTGTGGTCTGGGAAATCACTTTAAAGGAAATGATACAGCTACCCTGTGAAAAACTAGTAAAATCTTGGGAGGTTTTCCACACTTGATCTTAGCCAAAAGGCCGAGAAGCGATTGGGAGGTTTTCCAAATTCTGGTAGCCTGAGCCCATGTGAAGGAATAGACAGCCTTCTTTCAGAATAGTGTGTTATGCTTCCCCAAGCCTTTATAACACTTCTTAAAGATTTCCTCCCCAGAGGTAGGAGATAGGCCAGATATTTGGTCCCAGAGTGCTGTTCTTCTTTTTCAGGGATGGGATTATGCTGACTATAAATGGAAAGTAGGTAGAAGAAGGAAAAAGAATAGTAAGTGTTAACTATGAATAAACTTAAACTCTGCAATTACTCATAATTCAGTCAGTTTACTCACTGGCAATCATGAGTATACAAAAATGTCAGAAAACAAAGTCCTTCATAATTATGCAAATTAATGGAATTCTTAATGTTTTTAATAGTATCTTTTTATAAGACCAAATTTTAAATTAGCTCGCATTTTCCTAAACTCATTCAAATAACTAAAATTAAGCAACAGTAACTAGTATAATACTATGTAGTTGGTGCTCTTAGGATGAGAAGTGTGAGTGCTTGATCCCAGAGTGCTGTTCACTCTTATCATCTGGCTAGGGAAATGAGTTCCACATATGAAAATTTAGCTGTCAGTATGAGACAGTTTATGATTAAGTACTAAATGAATTGTGTACATAATAAATGCATAAAATTTCAGGAAGGACATATAACAGGAATGGTTAGGTTTGACCTAATAGAGAAGGTAGGACTTGTACTAGGGCTAGACAGATGGATCAGATTTACATGTCAGTAGGATATTCTGTTTAGAAGCAATGATGTGTGGAAAGGTACAGAGATAGGAGTAAAGTGCTGGAATTAAGAGATCTTGTTTGAGACTGAGTAATACCAACCTAGACAGAGGCATTAGAAGGCAGAGACATTACTTTGCTAACAAAGGTCTGCTAGTCAAGGCTGTGGTTTTTCCAGTAGTCATGTGTGGATGTGAGAGTTGGACCATAAAGAAAGCTGAGCACCAAAGAATTGATGCTTTTGAACTGTAGTGTTGGAGAAGACTCTTGAGAGTCCCTTGGACTGCAAGGAGAGCCAACCAGTCCATCCTAAAGGAAATCAGTCCTGAATATTCACTGGAAGGACTGATGCTGAAGCTGAAACTCCAATACTTTGGCCACCTGATGCAAAGAGCTGAGTCATTTGAAAAGACCCTGATGCTGGGAAAGATTGAAGGTGGGAAGAGAAGGGGATGACAGAAGGTGAGATGGTTGTATGGCATCACTGACTCAATGGACGTGAATTTGAGTTAACTCCAGGAGTTGGTGATAGACAGGGAGGCCTAGTGTGCTGCAGTCCATGGGGTCGCAAAGAGTTGGACATGACTGAGCGACTGAACTGACTGAAGGTTGTGTAAAAGCTAGATGCATTATTTGGAAATAGATGATAAAGAACCTTGAATAAGCAGTGAAAGAGCTTGGACGTTGTGTTCTGAAGGTAATAAAAAAGCAACAGTGGTTTCTGAGAAGAGGAAGAGTATCAAAAAAGTAGTTATTTAGAAAGATTGATGTATATTGCAATGTTTAAGGATTGGAGGAGGAGAAAATAGAGTTAAGAATTTTAATATTCAAATGTCAGATATTAAAGATCTAACTTTAGGTGACAGCAATGAAAATAAATGTGGAGGGATAGAATTAAAAGCTAATCACACCCTGAAGAAGGAAATGGCTACACACTCTAATGTCTTGCCTGGGTAATCTCATGGACAGAGGAGCCTGGCAGGCTACAGTCCATGCAGTCGCAGAGTCAGACATGACTTAGCGACTAAAACAACAAACAACAATTGGAAACTATAGAATAAACTTTAAGGTTTACTTCACAATCATGTAAATTCCATTTTGAGGGGGAAAGCTATTTTCTTGTCAATTAGAATTCACTGAAAATATTTTTTCTTATACTGTTACTCATCTCTTAATTTAATATTATGATCCCTATTTACACTCCTTAATCTTTCAGTTAACTTGTAGCTGTCATTGCCAGTTGTTAGTGTTACCGTATTTATGAAGTGAAAATGTATGATACTATTAAATTCAAATTTAAGATAAACCAAAAAAAGATAATCACAGATGAAAAAATGTCAGATCTTAGAACTAAAAGCATATGGGAAATCAGGGAAAAGTAAAATATAGCTTGAGCTTTCAACTAATCTCAATTCTTTGTCTTTGAACTCTTAGAAGTAATTTAGCCTATTAAAAATTGTAGCTAAATTTTTTTCCAGTGAATTTAGAAGGAGCTTTTTGATAAGAAACAGGCACAAAGTATGAAGCAGAGTCAGATAATCACTACGTCTTGTTGAAATCCCCAACTCTTGATATAAGATTTCTCTTATGCCAAAACAGTGGCAGTGTTTTCCAAGGTTTGTCCTAACCCTATCAACAGAGCCTGACTTGCACTAGATTGTTTTTAAAAATGTTTTATATGTTATCTTTACAAATCTAATTGCATCCAGGCAAGCTGATGAAGAATTCCAGATCCTTGCAAACTCCTGGCGATACTCCAGTGCATTTACCAACAGGATATTTTTTGCTATGGTGGATTTTGATGAAGGCTCTGATGTATTTCAGATGGTAAGCTATTTGGTTATTCTGTTAAATAGAAATTGGTAAACTATATATAATGTGGAATACCTCTTTTTCAACGGCTGCAAGAAGTTAAATAGGACTTGTCTTATGTAAGATCTAGAGTAGTTAGTGAAATAAAAGCTGAACTTAAGCTAAACATGAAATATGGTGGTCAATACTAACTTATTAGAATATGGAAATTGGGTAGAAATCATGTAAACTTATATATTTTGTGGTAAAATATAATAAAAAAAAGTACCACTTTGTTTTTAAGTGAACAATTTATCAAGTAACTTTTTAATTCAGAACAAGAATCCCACTATTGTGTAATACTGTAGTTCTTGGTAAGAGCTAGGTACCTGTCTTTAACCTCTTGTGGCTTGTCTTAGTGGAAAAGCTCCTTCTTGTTCAACATTTAACTTTTTCCTGTGCCCTATATCCTATACCTACTGGCTCTATCAATCATGACCTCTCTTACCGTTTTTTTTTTTTTTTAATTAAAACTATTCTTTGAGGAACTTATGGTTCACAGCAAAAATGAGAGGTAGATACAAAGGTTTTCTGTTATGTCTTATGCCCCTGCACATTAATAGCCTCTCCATTATCAACATCCCCCACCAGAATGGTATGTTTGTTACAGTTGGTGAACGTCCATTAACACATCGTAATCACCCAATGTGCATAGTTTATATTGTAGTTCACTCTTGGTCTTGTACATTCTGCTGATTTGGACAAAAGTATAGTGAGATGTATCCATCAATATGTATTCATAAACAGTATTTTCACTGCCCTAAAATTCTCTGTACTCTACTAATTCCTCCCTCCACACTAACCCTTGGTAATCACTGATCTTTTAGCTGTCTCCACAGTTTTGCCTTTTCCAGAACGTCATATACTTGGAATCATACAGTATGTAGACTTTTCAGATTGACTTCTTTCACTTGGTAATATGAATATAAAGTTCCTCCATGTCTTTTCATGGCTTGATAGCTCATTTCTTTTAAGAGCTAAATAATATCCCATTGTCTGGATATACCAGACTTTGTTTATTCTTTCATGTACTGAAGAAATCTTGATTGCTTCCAAGTTTTAGCAGTTATGAATAAAACTGTTATAAACACCTGTATGCAGGTTTTTATGCAGACACAAGTTTTAACTCCTTTGCATAAATACCAAGGAGCACAGTTGCTGGATCATATAGTATGTTAGGGCTTCCCTTGTAGCTCAGTTGGTAAAGAATCTGCCTGCAATGCAGGAGACCTGAGTTCAATTCCTGGGTTGGGAAGATCACCTGGAGAAGGAAACGGCAACCCACTCCACTATTCTTGCCCGGAGAATCCCATGGACAGGGGAACCTGGCAGGTTACATACAATCTATGGGGTCGCAAGAGTCGGACATGACTGAGCAACTAAGCACAGCACACACATAGTATGTTAAATTTTGTAAGAAACTTCCAGACCATCTTCCAAATTGGCTGTACCATTTTGCATTCCCAAGAGCTGTGAATGAAAGTTCCTGTTGCTCCACTTCCTCCTTAGCACTTGGTGTTATCAGTGTTCTGCATTTTGACCATTCTAATTCCCAGGTAGCTCAGGTAGCTCATGCTGGAAACGTGGGTTTGATTCTTGGGTCAGGAAGATCCCCTGAAGAAGGGAATGGCAACCCATTCTAGTATTCTTGCCTGGGAAATCCCGGGGACAGTGGAGCCAGATAGGCTGCAGTCCATAGGATCGCAAATTCGGACACGACTTAGCAACTAAAACAACAACAGTTGTGTAGCAGTATCTCATTGTTGTAATCTGCATTTCTTTGATGACATATAATGTGGAGTATCTTTTCAACTGCTCATTTGCCATCTCTGTATCTTCTTTGGTGAAATGTCTGTTAAGGTCTTAGGCCTATTATTTATTTATTTTTGGCTATGTTGGGTTTTCATTGCTAAACATGGACTTTCTCCAGTTGCAGTGAGTGGGGGCTATTCTCTAGTTGTGGTGTACAGGCTTCTCATTTGCAGTGGCTCCTGTTTTTGCAAAGCATGGAATCTAAGGCACTCAGGCTTCAGTAGTTGTGGTTGGAGGCCTCCAGAATGCAGTCTCAGTAGTTGTGGTGCACAGGGTTTGTTCTTCCATGACGTGGAATCTTCTTGGACCAGGCATCAAACCTCTGTCCCCTGCTTTGGCAGGCAGATTCTTTACCACTGGACCACCAGGTGTCCCCCATTTTTAAAATTGGATTGTTTGATCCCCTTGTTGAGTTTTAAGTCTGTGCCTTGTCATCTCACTCTCTTACTTTTTGTCTTTTGCACAGCAAAAACATGTAAATTTAATGAAGTACAACTTATCAGTTATTTCTATCATACATTGTGTCTTTGATGTTGTATCTAAAAAAATCATCACTATATCTGACGTCATCTAGATTTTCTACTATGTTATCTCTTAGGAACTTTATATTTTGTCTTTGTATTTTAAGGCCTTTGATCCATTTTGAGTTATTTTCTTTTTTCTATTTTTGACCATGCCTTGCAGCATGCGGGATCTTATTCCCCAACCAGGGATTCAACCCATGTCTTCTGCATTGGAAGCACAGAGTCCTAACCACTGGACTGCAAGGGAAGTCCCATTTTGAGTTATTTTTTGTGAACAGGACATGGTCTGTGTCTAGGTTTTGTGGGGGTTTTTTGTTTGTTTTTTTTCTCACGGATATCTAGTTATTTTAACACCATTTGTTAAAACTATACTTTCTCCACGTAATTGCTTTTTCTCTTTTGTTGACAATCAGATGACTATATGTGGTTCTACTGTTGGGCTTTTTATTCTGTTCCTTTGGATACCACACTGTTTTGATTGTTGTTGTTCAGTTGCGAAGTCATGTCTCACTCTTTGCGACCCCATGAACTGCAGCACACCAGGCTTCCCTGTCTTCACTGTCTGCTGGAGTTTGCTCATTTCTGTCATTCATTTCACTTATATATAGGTACATACACACATACAATTGAATACGTTGCTGCTATTATTTTGAACAAACTGTTATGTGTTAGTTAATTAAGAATAAGAAAAAAAAAGTTTTTATTTTACCTTCACTTATTCCCTCTTCAGTCCCTTTCTTTCTTTATGTAGATTCAAGTTTCCAACCTGCCTTATTTCCCTTCTCTCTAAAGAACTTCTTTTAACATTTCTTGCAAGGGATTGTTTGTCTGAAAGTCTTTATTTCTCCTTCACTTTTTTTTGGAAGAAGTTTATTTTTAAAATTTTTAACTGTGCTAGGTCTTCATTGCAGCACACAGGCTCTTTGTTGGGGTGTGCAGGCTTTCTCCAGTCGCAGTGTGAGAGGGCTTCTCTAGTTGTGGCACATGGGCTTTAGGGTGTGCAGGTTCAGTAGTTGCTGCACACAGGCTTAGTTGCCCCGCAGCATGTGGGATCTTAGTTTCCCAACTAGGGATTGAACCTGGATCCCATGCATTGGAACATGGATTCTTAATCACTGGCCCACCAGGGAAGTCCCTCTCTTTCACTTTTGAAGAATAATTTCACAGGGTATTTTTTTCTCTCAACACTTTAAATATTTCACTCCACTTTCTTCCTGTTTGCATGGTTTCTGAAAAGAAGTTGGATGTAATTCTTATCTCTTACTTTATGGATAAAGCATTTTATTCCTCTGACTTCTTTAAGAGTTTTTTCTTTGAGTTAAATTATATGCATGGGTATGTTATTGGCATTTATCTACTACTTATTCTTAGAGCTTCCTGAATCTGTGATTTAGAGTCTGATGTTACTTTGGGAAATTTCTCAGTCATTAATATTTCTTCTGTTCCTTTCTCTTTCTTCTAGTATTCCCATTATGTATATGTTATACCTTTTGTATACCCACAGTCCCTGGATATTCTGTTTTGTTTGTTTTTTGTCTTTGTTCTCTTTATTTTTCAGTTTTCAAGGATTGTATTGATAAATCCTCTAGCTCAGAGATTCCTCAGCCATGTCCTGTATACTGAGTCCATCAAAGGCATTCTTCATTTCTGTTACAGTGGTTTTCATCTCTGGTATTTCTTTTTTGGTTGTTTTTAGGATTTCCATCTCTCTTATGTTATTCATCTGTTTTTGCTTGCTATCTACTTTATCCTTCAGCCCTAGGGTTGCTTGACAGCCCTTCTTAGAGTATACTTACTTATGGACAGAGCCAGTATCTTGTAGCTATTAGTGCTAAGCACATAATAGATGTTCAAGTAAATATCAAACGAATGGCTTAATGTTCCATTTTACAGTATGTTACTGTGCTGGTCATATTTTAGTCTCACACAGTGCCATAAATCAAAATCAGTGTATTCATAAAACATGCTGCAACCTAAAAGATTAGTGCATTTAGGCTTTTTTAGACCAAAGGAAACAGTTTTTAGAGTTTAAGAAATTGCTTTCTCATTCTCTACTATTCAAGCAAGGATTGTTTTGGAAATTAAAAATTGTAATTTCATTTATCTTACCAAGATACACATAAAGTTTTCTTCTACATCAAATACCTTTTAATATCAATGTCCATTTTAGAGCTATATTTAGAGTTAGTGGTATAAGGATGGTAGTGTGTCCATCTGTGGAATAAATTCGAATCTTTCTCCAAAGAATATTGTTATATGCCACAGCATACAAAAGCCATGCATGGATAAAAAGTGATAACCTACCAAAAACCGTACATCTTATTTTGGCTCTTTAACATCTAAGGATTGTCAAAGCCTATAAGATTTAAAAACAAATTTTAATTGTGAGAAAATATGTGTGTGTGCATGCTAAGTTGCTTTAGTCATGTCTGGCTCTTTGTGATCCTGTGGACTGTAGCCATCAGGCTCCTCTGTCCACAGGATTCACCAGGCAAGAATACTGGAGTGGGTTGCCATGTCCTCCAGGGGATCTTCCCAACCCAGAGATTGAACTTGCATCTCTTGTATCTCTGGTATTGGCAGGCAGGTTCTTTACCACTAATGCTGAAATGTACTATCTTAACCATTCTTGAATATAGTTCAGTAGTGTTTAGTACATTCACATTTCTGCATAACCAATCTCCAGAACTCTTTTCACCTTGTACAATGAAACGGAAACTCTTTATACATCACATAACTCTTTATTCCCTCTTCCCCCAGCCCTTGGAAACTTATCATTCTGCTTTCTATCTCAGTGAACTTTACTGTTGTCAGTACCTCATATAAGTGGAATCATACATACTTGTCTTTTTGTGACTGTCTTATTTCACTTAGTGTACTGTCCTCAAAGTTGATTCATGTTGTTGCATGCATCCAAATTTTCTTGCTTTTGGGACTTTCCTGTTGTGTCCCAGGGACTTCCCCAGTGGCTAAGACTCCATACCCCCAACGCAGGGAGACTGAGTTTGATCCCTGGTTGGTAAAGTAGATCTCACATGCCACAACTAAAACCCAGAGCAGCCAAATAAGTAAATAAATATTAAATTTTTTTCCCTTGCTTTGAAAGGCTGAATAATGTTACATTGTATGCATATACCACATTTTATTTATTCATTCATCTGTTGATGGACACTTGGGTTGCTTCCACCTTTTTGGCTATTGTGAATAATGCTGCTATTAACATAGGTATGCAGCTATCTCCTCAAGACCCTGCTTTTAGTTCTTTTAGATTTAAACCCACAAGTGGAATTCCTAGATCATATGGTAGTTCTATTTTTCATTTTTGTAGTAACATTCATATTGTTTTCCATAGCAGCTGCACCATTTTGCATTATTTTTTATTTTTTGATAGTAGTTATCCTAATGAGTGTGAGATGGTGTCTCATTGTGGTTTTGATTTGTAATTCTTTAATGATTAGATGTAGAATATCTTTTCATGTGCTTGTTGGCAATTTGTATATCTTTTTTGAGAAATGTCTATCCATATCCTTTGCCCAATTAAAAAAAATATATTTGTTTATTTTTAGTTATGATGGGTCTTCATTGCTTTGTGTGGGCTTTCTCTAGTTGCGGTGAATGGGGGCTACTCTTTGTTGTGGTGTGTGGATTTCTCATTGTGGTACTTCTCGTTGCACAGCACAGGCTCTAGGCACATGGGCTTTAGTAGTTGTAGCACATGGGCTCAGTAGTTGTGGCTCCCAGGTTCTAGAGCACTGGCTCAATAGTTTTGGCTCATGGGCTTAGTTGCTCCATGGCATGTGGAACTTCCCAGATCAGGAATCAAACCTGTGTTCCCTGCATTACAAGGCAAATTCTTATCTACTGTGCCACCAGGGAAGTCCCTTTGCCCAACTTTTTTTTTTCTTGTGCCCAGTTTTTAGTAAATGTGTTTTTTAGTTGTAGTTCTTTATGTTGTCTCAATATTAGCCCCTTATCAGATATATTATTTTTTTCCCATTGCTTTTTCACTGTTGATTGTGTCTATAGACTACAAGATACTTTTAAAGAGCTGATTTGGTGTAAAGATGTTATACTAGTAATGATGGAAATACAAATTATAATAACGGTGTTATTATATAAATTATATAGTATATAAATATTGTTATATAATTATATAAGTTAACTTATATATATTATATACATTATTACAATATTTACCCATTAGATCAACTTTTGGCAAGAATGTGAGGAAACATACCTTCCTGTGTTGCTGGGTAGGAGTGTAAATTGGTACAGCCACTTTTGAAGGCATGTTGGCTCTATCCATCTTCATTTAAAATGTTTCTGCTCTATGAACTAATTATTCCATTTGTAGAGAAGCATTCTTACATATATACAGGAAAATATGTACATGACTATTTCTTAAAACATCCTTTTTAATTGGGAAAAAAGGAAAAAACTAAATTGCCAACAATAGCATAATTACTTAATAAACTATGAGAGCATATACCAGCCTCAACATACACACACACACACACACACACACACACACATATATATGCTGTGCTTAGTCACACAGTCGTGTCCAACTCTTTGTGACCCCATGGACTGTAGCCGTCCAGGCGTCTCTGTCCATGGGGATTCTCCAGGCAAGAATGTTGGAGTGGGTTGCCATGCCCTCCTCCAGGGGATCTTCCCAACCCAGGGATTGAACCCAGGTCTCCTGCATTGCAGGTGGATCCTTTACCATCTGGGCCACTCATATTATATGGGGCTTCCCTGGTGTGTGTGTGGTGTGTGTGTGTGTGTGTGTGTGTGTGTGTACTGTTATGGATAGATCTCTCAAACACGGTTGAATAAAAAAAGCAAAATGAAATGCAGAATATTTCAGTTAATGTGATACCATTTTTGTTAAATAAGGCAGACACAAAACAATATTATGTTTTCTGTTGGTATATACACATCTATGTGAATAAGTTCAGAAAGGTCTATAAATGGTAATAGTGCTGGCAGAATGGACTGGAGTTGGTCCCTATAACCCTGTAATTTTTTGTTTTTAATTTTGTACAGGAAATGGATTTCATATATTACATAGTTCTTTTAGACACACATGTATATATGTATATTTTAAATCCAAAGGTGGTATAGTAGTCCCCACTTAACTACAGGGGATACATTCTAAGACTCTGAAACTGCAAATAGTACTGAACCCTATATGTAACTATATTTTTTCCTATATATACATATGTACATACCTATCTATGATAAAGTTTAACTTATAAATTAAGCACAGTAAGAGTAGCAATAATAATAACAAAATAGAAGAATTAAAACAGTATAGGCTCAGATGGTAAAGAAGGGGCCTGCACTGCAAGAGACCCAGGTTTGATCCCTTGGTTGGGAAAATCCCCTGGAGAAGGGAATGACAACCTGCGCCAGTATTCTTGCCTGGGAAATCCCAAGGACAGAGGAGCCTGATGGTCTACAGTCCATGGGTTCGTAAAGAGTCTGGATGACTGAGCGACTAACAGATTCACTGTAATGAAAGTTATATGAGTGTGGTCTCTCACACAATATCTTATTATACAAATGTATCTTTTCTATCTTGATTAAGCACTTGTCACTTACCGTAATTTTTGCAGTCGAACAGCAAAGTTAGCAGATTTCTTTTCCTTTACAATTTCACAAAGATAGCGACCTCAGCAAGTGATTTTTTTTTCTGTCCTTATTGAGAGCTTTCATCTTTCCACTTAAAGGAAGCACTGTATGACTTCTCTGTGGCATATCTCATTGCCAACATCACTACTTTTGTGTTTTGGGGCATTATTAAGTAAAATAAGGGTTACTTGAATACAAGCATTGTGATATCACAACAGTTGATCTGAAAACCAAGACAGCTACTAAGTGTCTAATGGGTGGGATATGCTGGACAAAGGGATCATTCACATCCTGGGTAAGATGGTGAGAGATTTCATCACACTGCTCAGAACAGCTGCAATTTAAAATTTTTGAATTGTTTATTTCTGGAATTCTCCACGTAGTATTTTCAGACTGCAGTTGACCACGAGTAACTTAAACTTTAGAAAGTGAAACTGTGGACAAGTGGGGACTACCATATAAATAAACTACTATTGAAGAGTTTGGCCTAAAATTTGGGAAGCACTTTGGCGGCATGAACACTATTCAGGACTTAGTTTTGCAGACTCAAACTGATTTAACAGTGTAGCCAGAATTTATCTAGCTCTGCAGACTTTGTGTACACTCGCCAAACCATAAAAATCCATGGACATTGGTAACCAAAGAGCTAATTTTTAAATTCACTAATTCAGCATCTTTTACTGACAAGAAGGCCAAACTAATCATATACCTAATTGGTATACCCTCTCCCCTTATAGGAAAGTCTAAAAAAACTACTTTTATAAGGGTTACTCTTAAGTATAGAATCAAAGCAAGGGAGTGGGTTATTT
Organism: Bos indicus x Bos taurus; assembly: GCF_003369695.1. Lineage (NCBI taxonomy): Eukaryota > Metazoa > Chordata > Mammalia > Artiodactyla > Bovidae > Bos > Bos indicus x Bos taurus. The sequence continues at coordinate 69,857,210 of NC_040105.1, read as the reverse complement.
TATTGGTTGATGTCTTTAAAGTGAAAGTGAAAGTGAAGTCGCTCAGTCGTATCCGACTCTTTGCGACCCCATGGACTGTAGCCTACCAGGCTCCTCGTCTATGGGATTCTCCAGGCAAGAGTACTGGAGTGGGTTGCCATTTCCTTCTTCAGGGGATCTTCCCAACCCAGGGATCAAACCTGGGTCTCCCGCATTGGAGGCAGACGCTTTAACCTCTGAGCCACCAGGGAAGCCCAAAATATTTCTTTGAGCCCCTTTTTTCTGGGGGGGGGGGCAAGAATACTGGAGTGGGTTGCCATTCCCTTCTCCAGGAGATCTTCTCAATCCAGGGATTGAACCTGGGTCTCCCACGCTGTAGGCAGACGCTTTACCGTCTGAGCCACCAGGGAAGTCTTTAAGTTATAGTTATTTTATAGAAGCCAATCTCTGTTACAGGGTTACCTGCTGAGGGTACCTGAATGCTTGCATCTGTTGGTGAACATCTTTTCCCTGGACTTAACATTTTCTATTTTTTACAAGTATTATCACATCAGGAAAGTTACAATGCAAATGAATAGGTCATAGATTCTTTACCTTAGCAATTCCAGTGTTATCTTAAGAATACCATGGTCTCATGACAGAGAAATGTTATGCTTATCACTAAATACTTATGAACCTTTTAGAATTGACTATTTCTGCCAATTGGTTGCCATTTTGTATTTGTTTTCCCTACAATAGAGTACTCTCTTACTCCAGTCTTCTTTCCTCCACATTGAGAATGTGCTCTATTTGAAGCTTACCTAAGCTGCTGCTGCTGCTGCTAAGTTGCTTTAGTGGTGTCCGACTCTGTGCAACCCCATAGACGGCAGCCCACCAGGCTCCCCCCGTCCCTGGGATTCTCCAGGCAAGAATACTGGAGTGGGTTGCCATTTCCTTCTCCAGTGCATGAAAGTGAAAAGTGAAAGTGAAGTCGCTCAGTCATGTCCAACTCTTTGCGACCCCGTGAACTGCAGCCTACCAGGCTTCTCCATCCATGGGATTTTCCGGGCAAGAATACTGGAGTGGGGTGCCATTGCCTTCTCCTATTACCTAAGCTACATGAGACAATTTTGGTTCTCATAAATGTATTCTTTTTTTTGCATAATCTCTGAACAGATTAAAGTAATTGTGGTATGGGAAATTTTCCATTTTAAAGGAGTAAAATGTAGGTTTCTTAGCTAGGAATTTATATTTCACAAGCAGCCTTGGGTTTGACTCTTGGATTACTTACCACTTTGCTTAGATGAATCACTTAACCCACCTAAACCTGGGCTTATTTGTCTTTGTAAAATGGCTAAATTTCAAGATATTTGCTGTTAAGATTATTTTTTGGTAATCTGTATTCTCGTGGACTACTTTTTATTCAGCTAAACATGAATTCAGCTCCAACTTTCATCAACTTTCCTGCAAAAGGGAAGCCCAAACGGGGTGATACATATGAGTTGCAGGTGCGTGGATTTTCAGCTGAGCAGATTGCCCGGTGGATTGCTGACAGAACTGATGTCAATGTAAGTTTCCTTGCTTTGTAGAAAGTTACTTTGTCATTATCTACTTATTCTTCTGGGAGGTCCTAATTGGTCTCATCCTCATATCACTGAGATGGTGATAGTTTGTCAGTCCCTTTATAAGTAGCATTTAACAGAATCATCCTGATGAGTGACATTAAAACATGCTCTATTACTTAGTCAATTCAGCATGGAAACCACTCTTTCGTCCTCACTAAATCCATGGAGTATCTAGTTGTACTTGGCAAATACTTCTTAATCTAAAAGATGTATATGTGTGCTCAGTTGCTTCAGTCATGTCCAACTCTTTGCAACACCATGGACTGTAGCCCACCAGGCTCCCCTGCCCATGGGATTCTCCAGGCAGGAATACTGGAGTGGGTTGCCGTTTCCTCCTCCAGGGGATCTTTACAACCCAGGGATCAAACCTTTGTCTCCTGCATCTCCTGCCTTGGCAGGTGGATTCTTTACCACTGGGAAGTCCCTAAAAGATGTTATGTTGTGGCTAAAAAGAATATTGCATCCATACCATTTTAGGATACGTTATAGGCTATTTTAATTAGGATGAAAAGAAAAAGTGTGATTTTTTAATGAAAGTAACCACACTAATTTTGATTGTTTTCATTTCAAATTATTTTGATCTATATACTTAATGAATAAATTTCATACTTTAAAATGTTTTTCTCTCCTTTTCATTAGATTAGAGTAATTAGACCCCCTAATTATGCTGGTCCCCTTATGTTGGGATTGCTTTTGGCTGTTATTGGTGGACTTGTGTATCTTCGAAGGAGCAATATGGAATTTCTCTTTAATAAAACTGGATGGGCTTTTGCCGCTCTGGTGAGTGAATGTTGGAAGAAAAATTGTTTAGATAAAACTCCTAATATTACATTGTTAGGTGGCATTTTGTTTCTTTCTTACCTGTGGTAAAAGATTTTATATATTGATATTTTTATTTTATACCTTAAAATCAGTTTGTTTCCTCCATTATCTCATTAGTATGGCAAGAGCTTGAAGGAACTCCTTGTACCTAGTTTTTATTCAATCTGAAAGACTTTCAACCCTATGAAAATCTCCATTTTTTTAATTCTTCTAAAAGGCTTTTCAGTATTCAATTTTAAACTTGTATCAGTTTATTTGTAATTTTAAAACAGTGCTTTCCTTTCAAAGTAAATATCGATTCTTGTGATCCTTATGATGAAATATAAGCTTTTTTGTCATTTATGGAAAAATTTTTTTTCATGTAATACTTGAGGATATGCTTTTCATATACCTGTTAATTTAATTAAAGTGGGACCATACCATATTATGAGTATTTCATTATTTTTTGTTTCCTAGTGTTTTGTGCTTGCTATGACATCTGGTCAGATGTGGAACCATATAAGAGGACCACCATATGCTCATAAGAATCCCCACACAGGACATGTGGTAAGGGAAGTCCAGGATTTCTTTACATTATATACCAAAGTTAACCTTAATGATTAATATCCTGTTAGATCAGTGCTAGTATATGAAGGAACTCAATTTAGTTTTGACTTTTAAATTGCTCTGTATTAATAATGAACTTCGATTGCTAAAAAGACTATGCCATACTCTCAAAAGGGGGACTTTTTTTTTTTAAATCCCTTTTGAGTAAGCTGGCTAAGAATGAAAGTCAGTCTTCAACTAAATAGAATAATTGATCAAGTACTTGACCATTTACTGTTTCTAGGCACTGTACTAGGTATTATTAGATAGAGTGATAAGAAAAATGTAGTCCCTGTTTTCATGGAGTTTATATTATTTTACCTCATGGTCTTGTACACTAAAATACTAGTTTTCTCATTGGTTGAAAACATAGTATAAGTATAGTGAATAAGTACAAATAAATATAAGTATGAATAAATAATAAATAACACAGAAATAGCATTTATTTTAGTCAGACTTTTTACAGGTGAATTCTACAGATCCAATGTTTACATACATCAGATGAATTAATAATTTCATAATGTTTAAAAATAGCCAATTTTAAGATTACATTATCAAATTTTAACATTTATTTAAAGATTAAATTTTGTCTTTTTTTCCCCCAGAATTATATCCATGGAAGCAGCCAAGCTCAATTTGTAGCTGAAACACACATTGTTCTTCTGTTCAGTATCCTCTTTATAATAAGTTCTTGGTGCCACATTTTAATTTGTCTATTTTCTCACATTCCAGTATTTTCTCTGTAACATTTGGTTGAGGCTGCTGTCTTATTAATGCAAGTCATAATATCTTTGGAATTATATTACTGTATCACTTGCCATAGCCCGATCAACTGAAGACCTCTAGGGACAAACTTGCAATCTGATAAAGCCAATGATCTAATAAAGATCATTGCTACAAGGGGGACTATAAATCAGAGGAACCATGTGATTTCTTACCTATGGAAAGGTAGAGTTGTTAATAGGACTTAAGGAAAGATAGTGCTTAGATGAAATGTAAATGAAGCAATGTTTTGATGAGCTCAAAGCAAAGCCAGGCTAAGTGTAAAGAGGTCAGTGTCAAGTCTGGACTGAAGTGGATCCAGGATTTTGTTTCCTGGAAACTACAAAGTTCAGATAAATGTACAGTTTGTTTTCAGAAACTCCTTTTTTGAAGCTCTGTCACTTTGGTTCTGAATTGAGGCTACTTAGAAATTGTGCTTGTAGATCAAGTGACTTAAATCCTCCAGGTAAGAATGGAATATTTCCTTCTTACTTATGTAGTTTGAATCAGTTTATGATTTTAGATTACAGTGTTCCTCATTGAGTAGGAAAGCAGTAGTTACTCAAAGATGGAGTTTGTTTTGACATTTACAGCTTCAGCATGTCCTAGGGAGAAATATTATTTCCTGTGAACTGTGCAGCTACTTTATATGTGTGTTTTCCCGTCCTCTGTCCCATAGGACAGATTTTTACTTTTTCACATCTGAAAATAGATGTCTCTGTAAGCTGCAAGGGTAGATAATAGTGATATCAGATAGGTAAGAGTATACATTTCTTAGTATTACTGAGCATAGTTTACCTACCTGAATGCATAAGCAGTGACTCTGTGAAACAAATCAACAAGGTAAACACATGTAATGTTCTTTTAGGTTGTGCTTCTCAGGCAAGGAGTCCTGATATTGACATATTGGAATCAGTTGTAGCCCAGACAGTTAGAGAATCTGCCCAGTGACTTGATGGTAATGTCATTTGCCCTGCTTTGTGTCATCTGGATGATTTAGAGGAATTCCATTTTTTGTAGTTACAGACATACTTTTCATACAGTTTAGTTTTTTAGTGTATTATAAGCGTTTACTAAATTGTATGGCCTTCATAGTTATGAAAATGCTTGAGAATTACAGAAAAATAAGAAAATATAAGCAAGGAAAAGGAAAATAGTCACCATTATTAAATGTCCTCCAGGGGATCTTCCCAACCCAGGAATGAAACCCAGGTCTCTTGCATTATGGGCAGATTCTTTACTATCTGAGCCACCAGGGAAGTCCATAATGGATATGTCATAATTCAATTATTCTCTATTGGTGAATATTGCAAAAAATATTTTCTTACACATAAAAATAATTGATGGACTTCCCTGGCAGTTCAGTGGTTAAGACTCTATGCTTCCATTGCAGGGGGCACAAGCTCCATCCCTGACCAGGAAACTAAGATCCCACATACCTCACAGCACAGCCACCCCCCAATAGAGGGTAGGGAAATACATATGTGCCAGAAATACATATGTACTCTGCTACCCCTGGCAAGTCCTAATTATTGTTATGTATTATTTTTTAAAACTGCTCTTTCAGTAGGAAAATAAATTGTTTAAATATAGTTTGGACAATAATAATCAAAGTAACTTAAGCATTTCTTTAGAATTCTGTAATTATGCTTCATTTTATACAAATATCTTTGTCTTTATCATCTATGATACACTTTATTTTACTGGCTCTTTTATTTTTATTTTTTATTGACGTATCATTGATTTACAATATTGTGTTGGTTTCAGGTATACAGATAGTGATTCAGGTTTTTTTAGGTTTTATTCCATTATAGGTTATTACAGGATATTGAATATAGTAAATCCTTGTTGCTTATCTATTTTACAGATAGTAGTTTGTATTTGTTAATCCTGTACCCCTAATTTGTCCTTCCCTCCCTCTCCCCTTTCATAATCAAGTTTGTTTTCTATGCCTATGAGCTTGTTTCTGTTTTGTACGTGGATTTATATGTATATTATGTACCATGCTCATGTTTAGTTGCTCAGTTGTTTGTGACTCTTTTTGTGACCCCACGGACTATAGCCCACCAGGTTCCTCTGTCCATGGGATTCTCCAGGCAGGAATACTGGATTGGGTAGTTATTCCCTTCTCCAGAGGATCTTCTTGATCCAGAGATTAAACCTGGATCTCCTGCATTGCAGGCAGATTCTTTACTATCTGAGCCACCAGGGAAGCCCTTTTTATGTATATATGTATGTGTGTGTATATATATATGTATTCATATATGTGCATATACTCCCCTCCCCCACATTTTGTGATTTTGATGTCCTGTTTTACATCTTCATGCTTATCCTTTTACTGTTTATTATAGTTATAATCACTTTTACAATTTTTAAATTGTTTTTTAAATCTATATACTGGTTTATTTAAGTGATCTTAAATCCTTCTATATATTTGCCTTTCTTAATGTGACTTTTTCCCTTTCCCGTATATACTTTCTTCTTTTCTATTTAGAGAAGACATGTCAATATTTCTTTTAGGGTAGGTTTAGTATTGCTGAATTCTTTTAGTTTTCACTTGTCTGAGAAATTGTTTCTCTCTCCTTCTATTCTAAATGATAATCTTGCTGAATATAGTACCCTAGGTTTCAGGTTTTTCCCTCACAGGACTTTGAATATATCATCCCACTCCCTTCTAGCAGTGTTTCTACAAAGAAATCAGCTGATAGCCTTATTGGCATTCTCTTGTAACTGACTCTCTTTTTCCCTCTTGCTGCCTTTAGAATCCTCTCTTTATCTAGTTCCTTGTTATAATGATCTGCATTTCTATCCATCATCTTTCTTAAATCAGTTCTTGTTATTACCACCTTTTTGAACTCGGGGTCTAGTAGACTGGTGAGCTCTATTTCATTATTTTTTCTTTCAGGGGATTTCTGCTGTTTTTTAATTGGAAGTAGTTCCTCTGCCCTGTGTTTTTTTTTTTTTTTTTTTTGGCCGCACTTGCTGCATGCAGGATCTTAGTTCCCTGGCTAAGGATCAAACCTGTGCCCCCTGAAGTAGAAATTTGAAGTCTTAACTATTGGACTTTGCCTTTTCATTTTACTTATCTTTCTCTGTCTCTATGACTTTAGGAGAAAAATTATCTACTATGATGTTAAAGGGGTGTTTTTAAGTGGGAGCATCCCTGTGCAGACTGTGTATGTCCAGTGTTTCTGCTGCAAGGTAGTTTTGGTATGGACGCCAGCCACGTCTTCCCTCAGGGTGTGCTGGCGATTGTCCCCTTGATAGGGGATGTGATTGGTGTTGGAGTATCTGGAGCCTGTGCTAGACTGAAGCGGAGCTTCCTCCCTGCTCTGTGGTTGTCACTGTCCTGTCAGGGATAGGGTCTGCTCCTCAGCTGTTGGAGTAGAAGCCCTGAAGGTCAGGTTTAATCAGGCTCTATTGCCTGTGAATGCATGCCCTGCCCCAAAAGAGGTGATTGCTGAAGTAAGTGAGGCCTGTGCAGTCACAGAGGACTTATATGCTGTCTGTGTAAGTGTCTATGGTTCCACTCAGAAGCAGCACAAGGTTGTGTCCCTTTGTTGTGTTTGTCCCAGATCTAGTGCAAGGCTGTGGTGAGGAATAGGCTGGGGACTGGGGCATTGTGGCTGCAGGAATTGAGATGGCTGCACTGCCACAAGAGATCTGGGCTGCCTCTGTGGCAGTCTTCTCCCAGGACCTGTCTGTCTCAGATCAAGGGCTAAGCTGTGGTGTGGAGTGGGTGGAGGCTGAGCGCAGCTGGGATAGAACCACTGTGTACACCCAGACCATACCCCAGGCCCTCCAGTCTGTCCTACATGAGTCTTGTCCCTGAGTCTCTCTGCCTGGTATTTCAGCACTTAGCTGCTGCCTGTTCTTGTAGCACCACCCCAGGCAACCTGATATGTCTCTGTATAGTTAGACCGAGTCTTTGCTCAGGTCTCACGCCAGGCTGTGGTGTGGAATGAACAGCCAGGGTCTTCTCCGCCCCTTCAGTTTGGAGTCGTGGTGAGGTGACAGCCAGCAGTGCAAGGCTCTGTCCACTCTGCCATCATGTGTGTGCTCTGTGCAAGTAGAGTCTAGGCTCCTCTCGCCCTTTTGTCTGTCCCAGTGGATTTCCAAGAAGGCAAGGTCTGGGATACTCAGATTGTGGCTCCACATGATCGCTCCCCAGAGTGAGGATCTGCCTGTGTGGACCTTCTCTTCATTACAGATCCCTCTGAGGTTGGTAGGTCCTAAGCTGACACTTTGCTGGTTACATGGAGATGTTTCTTGCAGTTTTGGTTGTATAGGATTTCTTCTACCAGTATCCAGTTAGTTTTCCATGAGAATTATTCCAGTATAGATGTATTTTTGGCATGTGTATTGGGGAGAGGTGAGCTCTACATTCTCCTTCCTACTCTGCCACCTTGAACCACAAATCTACTAGCTTGTTTAATAGCCTAGTTCCTGTTTATTATGTAATAACACCTCCTCTATTTTCTATTCAGTTCTCTCAGGGTAAGATGATTATGTAATTATTTACTATTTATTGTTTGTATCCCCTACTAGAGTGTAAACTTGTTCAAGGAATGGTCTATATTTCCTCTAACTTTGTAACTCCAACTAATAGTGCCTGCCTATAATAGACAGTGTTAGTAAAAGTTTAAAGAGTCTATAAATGAAATAAACCAATACATATGGAAGTGCATCATAGCTCTTGATAGCTAAGAACAACAGCACACAAAGACCTTGATGGTATAGTGTAAGATGGAAAGCTCTAGACCATGATACAGAAGCAAACTAGTCCAAAAACAAGTCTCGACCATTCATCAGAGTGTCTATAGCCAGAGCCTTTAGAAATGATCAATCTTCATGCATGTGTGTGTATTAGTCGCTCAGTTGTGTCCAATTCTTTGTGATGCCCACCAGGCTCCTCTGTCCATGAGGATTCTCCAGGCAAGAATACTGGAGTGGGTTGTCATACCCTCCTCCAGGGGATCTTCCCAACCCAGGGATCGAACTGAGGTCTCCCACATTGCAGGCAGATTCTTTACCAGCTGAGCCACCAGGGAAGCCCAAGAATACCGTAGTGGGTAGCCTATCCCTTCTCCAGGCCATCTTCCCAACCAGGAATCAACCTGGGGTCTCCTGCATTGTAGGCAGATTCTTAACCAACTGAGCTACCTGGGAAGCCCATCTTTATGCATACCTGCATATAAGTATGCATCAGTTCAGTTCAGTTCAGTTCAGTTGCTCAGTCGTGTCCGACTCTTTGCGAACGCATGAATCGCAGCACACCAGGCCTTGCTGTCCATCACCAACTCCCAGAGTTTACCCAACTCATGTCCATCGAGTTGGTGATGCCATCCAGCCATCTCATCCTCTGTCGTCCCCTTCTCCTCCTGCCCCCAATCCCTCCCAGCACCAGGGTCTTTTCCAATGAGTCAACTCTTCACATGAGGTGGCCAAAGTATTGGAGTTTCAGCTTCAGCATCAGTCCTTCCAATGAACACCCAGGACTGATGTCCTTTAGGATGGACTGGTTGGATCTACTGGCAGTCCAAGGGACTCTCAAGAGTCTTCTCCAACACCACAGTTCAAAAGCATCAATTCTTTGGCACTCAGCTTTCTTCACAGTCCAACTCTCACATCCATACATGACCACTGGAAAAACTATAGCCTTGACTAGATGGACCTTTTTTGGCAAAGTAATGTCTCTGCTTTTTAACATGCTATCTAGGTTGGTCATAACTTTCCTTCCAAGCAGTAAGCATCTTTTAATTTCATGGCTGCAATCACCATCTGCAGTGGTTTTGGAGCCCAAAATAATAAAGTCATCACTGTATGTATAGGTGTATAATATACAGAACACTAGTAAGGTGTATAATAAAGAATCCTAGTAAGAAAAAAAGATCACTGAGGAAAACAACTTAGCTAAGCAACAAAACCATGAATGAGTATCATCCCTAAGAAGAGACTATTAAAAAGAGTATGTAAAATGGTAATGAAAGGATGAACAGGCAAATTTAGAGCCAATTATAAATTCAGGCCTTATCTGAACACCTATTTTCCCCTTTCTGCTTATTTTTACCCACATGAGATAGCATACAATGTGCATGTGTATATGAATAATTAATATGAGCATTTTAAATTAATCTTTGTATTCACCAAACTGCAGGGTGAATCTCTCTTTTCTACTTGAACACATTCTATTTTGTTTCAGAATTTGATTTTTCTTATTTTACTGTTCAACCAAGCCATGTACTACCGATTTGCAAGAGTACGTCTATTTTGTATTTATGTAGCTTCTATATTAAGGTGAATAAAAGTGAAGTCATGGCTCATAGGATTTTGTTTTTTTATTAAAATAAGACAATTTAAGTAGTTTAGTAGTAATTTGTGCTTTGAGGTTAATTGTTGAAATTCTAAAAAATATTTGTTAAGTTATTTTTCAAATAAAAGTTAGTTGCTATTCTCTCTAAATGGTGTACATTTCAAATGTGTTCTTTTTTGGCAAGTAGTTGAAATATTCAAAATGGCTACTTAATTTATTTTAATGTATACAAAATGGACTCAATAGTTGGAAGAATGTTTCAGAAGTTTATTTCAAAATACAATTTTAGAGGAAAACTCATGTTTTATCTCGAAGTTATAGTGGGACATTTGTTTAAAATATCAGTTTTTATTTGTACAAATTAAGTAATTTTCTAACCTTAATTTTTTATTATATCTTCATAGTAAATAATTGTCATACTATATAGGCACATGATTACTTGGTTATGGGAAGGATAAATTGGAAGATTGGGATTGACATATACACACTACTATATATAAAATAGATAATAGGGACCTACTGTATAACACTGTATGGGCTTCCCTGGTGGCTCAGCTAATAAAGAATCCGCCTGCAGTAAAAGGAGACCTGGGTTTGATCTCTGGGTTGGGAATATCCCCTGGAGAAGGGAAAGGCTACCCACTCTAGTATTCTGGCCTGGAGAATCCCATGGACTATACAGTCCACAGGGTCACAAAGAGGCGGACGTGACTGAGGGACTTTCACTTTCACTGTATAGCACGGAGAACTCTACTCAATGCCCTGTAGTGGCCTATATGGGAAAAAAGAATCTGAAAAAGAGTGGATATATGTATAACAGATTCACTTTGCTGCACACTTGAAACTAACACATCATTGTAAATCAGTTCTACCTGAATACAATTTTTTTAATTACTTATAATTTTTGTAATTGAATTAAAGGTTTATATATTTATTCATTCTATATTATTCTAGGAATATTAAAGTTTTTGTTATTTCTCTCTGTGAATTTCTCCTTAAACGATTTTTCTAAGATGGTGGGGTTACCTTAGGGATGGTGCTTTTATGTGAAGCTGCTACATCTGACATGGATATTGGAAAGCGAAAGAGTAAGTCATATAATATGCCAAGATGTAGCAGTTCTGCCTTTATATGGAAAAAAGGAATATCCTCTAAATCACTTCTCCTCTTAGTTATATTATTTTACTTCACTATTATAAAAGTAATATGTGCTCATTGTAGAAAGTGTTGGGGGAAATAAGAGAATGAAACCTTTGGAGGGGAAGTTACCCATTATTCCACCATTAAAAAGCTAATGATTTTAACATTGTAATACAAGTTTCTTCCATTTCTAAAAACATCTTTTCAACTGTATGTATAATATTTTGAATCTTATACCCCCTTTTTTAATTGGAGTTAAAATATTTCACTAATATTTTCCCACACATAATTTTTAATTTATTGTTTATGCTATTTATTTAACCATTCTGATTTTGTTAAACATTTAGTTTTGTCTTTTCATTATAATGAATAGTTATTTAGTGACTATTATGGTATATATTAAACTTTATCTTCTTTTCATATTAATTCCTTAGTGTAGTATGACTGTGTGGTCCTGTGTATGAGTATGTTCAGTTATCTTGATGTTTTGAGCTGATGATGCCAAATTCTTTACCCAAATGTTTAATAGTTTAGATTCCTATTAGTGGCATTTCAGAATGCTTGTTTTCACTGTAACTTTTTATCAACATTAGAGAACTTTATTAAAAATATGTATGTAAGTGTGTATTTGCTAATCAGATAAAGGGGAAATGTTATATTATTTTGTACTTCTTTGTTTATTACTGTAGTTGAATATTTTCTTAGATGTTTATTAGCTGTTTTGTTTTCCTTTGTCTAAAATACCTTTTTGTCTTTTGCCATTTATGTATGTTACTCCTTTTCCTGTTGGTTTGCATGGACTTTTTATATATTAGAATTTTCATATGCTGATATTTGTTACAAAGAAATGCTAACAATGTAATTTACTTAATATGAAATCAGTTTGAGTTTTTATTTTATGGTTAAAGAGTTAAATGTCATCAAAATTAACCTAGGTTAATAAATCTATCTACTTTTTCCTTCTAGAAAAAAAGATGATGATATTGGATTTTGAATTTGGGAGATAATTTTTCTGTTGCATTGAAATGAAGTTTTACATATTAGAAAAATAGAGCTAATGTAGCAATTTTTCATCCAGTCAATATACATCCTTTATTTCCTGACTTTTGAAAAAATGCCTATTTCAGTATTCATTTTTGGAGAAAGGCCATCTGGGTACTACTGCAATGCTGGGATGAATTTAAGTTGTAAAACATTTTGGTGACATATATTAAGTTAGTCACAATTTGATCTATTTCTAAGATTGTAATTAATGAAATTATCACAAATATTAATAATAAATATTTCTTTAGCACTTATTATATATCAAGAACTTTCCTAAGCACTTTTAGATATGTGAAAAAATTAGAATACAAATACATATTCGGGGTGAAGCTATATATACATGTATATGTGCATTTGATTAGGAAGAAAAAAAGACTTCTACAAAGAGCATGTGTTAATACTTATAAAAAATTATTTAAGATTTAAATTTTTGGCCCCTAATCATATTGTGTGAGAATTGTAAAGGGAAAATGGATTATTCTCTAAGTATAACAAAACTAAACATTGTCATTAGTATTGTCCAATAAATATGTTTCCCTAGAGCTTCCATGCTTTTCCACACCTACCTCTCTGCTTCTTAGCCAGTCTTAGTCCAGGGATTTAAAAATCCTCATGTTATGGGAATCATACTTGAGCATTGTAGGGTCATCGTCTAGGGTTAAGGTTGGTAACTGCTATGCTGAACCAGAGCATAGAGAGCTATGAATTTGGGGGTAGGAATCAGGTTTTTTTTTCCCCTCATAATTCAAATAAGTAATCTGAGTTGAAGGATGTCCTCATATAAGCAGTGTTCACGAATAAAGGACTTTCAACTAAGGCTGTCAGAATGATATTACCAGATGTCTTTAAGTCAATATTTATCAATAATACAATAAGGCCATACATAATAAGGACTTAAAAGAAGTTTAAAAAGTGAGTTATATTAAAGCAATTATCCTTTGATTAAAAAACAAATTGTTTTAAAAGAGTGAGTTATTTTCTTGTCAGATGTAAAACAGTGTTTCTAACACTAAATTCTGTGGTGGTGTTTAATGGAATTCATTATTTCACACAATTAAATTACACAAGTGTAAATAGAACTATTCTATTATAGTGTTCAGTTCAGTACAGTTGCTCAGTCATGTCTGACACTCCGCGACTCCATGGACTACAGCATGCCAGCCTTCCCTGTCCATCACCATCTCCCAGAACTTGCTCAAATTCATGTCCACTGAGTCTGTGATGCCATCCAGCCATCTCATCTTCTGTCATCCCCTTCTCCTCCTGCCATCAATCTTTCCAGCATCGGTCTTTTCCAATGAGTCAGTTCTTCACATCATGTGGCCAAAGTATTGGAGCTTCAGCCTCAGTCCTTCCAATGAATATTCATGACTGATTTCCTTTAGGATTGACTAGTTGGATCTCCTTGCAGTCCAAGCAAGGGACTCTCAAGAATCCTCCAACACCACAGTTCAAAAGCATCAATTCTTTGGCCCTCAGCTTTCTTTATAGTCCAACTCTCACATCCATACATGACTAGTGGGAAAATCATACCTTTGACTAGATGGACCTTTGTCGGCAAAGTAATGTCTGCTTTAATATGCTGTCTAGGTTGGTCATAGCTTTTCTTCCAAGGAGCAAGTGTCTTTTAATTTCATGGCTGCAGTCACAATCTGCAGTGATTTTGGAGCCCAAGAAAGTAAAGGTCTGTTACTATTTCCATTGTTTCCCCATCTATTTGCCATGAAGTGATGGGACTGGATGTTCTTCTGTGTATTCTTGCCACCTCTTATTATCTTCTGCTTTTGTTAGGTCCATAAGGTTTCTGTCCATTATTGTGCCCATCTTTACATGAAATGTTCCCTTGGCAGCTCTAATTTTCTTGAAGAGATCTCTAGTCTTTCCCATTCTGTTTCCTCTATTTCTTTGCATTTATTGCTGAGGAAGGCTTTCTTAATCTGTCTTTGCTGTTTGGAACTCTGCATTCAGATTGGTATATCTTTGCTTTTCTCCTTTTCCTTTAGCGTCTCTTCTCAGCTATTTGTAAGGCCTCCTCAGACAACCATTTTGCCTTTTTACATTTGTTTTTCTTGGGGATGGTCTTGATCACTGCCTCCTGTACAATGTCATGAACCTCTGTCCATAGTTCTTCAGGCACTCTGTCTATCAGATCTTATCCCTTGAATCTATTTCTTACTTCCACTGTATAAATCGTAAGGGATTTGACTTACATCATATCTGGATGGTCTAGTAGTTTTCCCTACTTTCTTCAGTTTAAGTCTGAATTTGGCAATAAGGAGTTCATGATCTGAGCCACAGTCTGCTCCCAGTCTTCTTTTTTGCTGACTTTATAGAGCTTCTCCATCTTTGGGTACAAAGTATACAGTCAGTCTGATTTTGGTATTGACCATCTGGTGATGTCCATGTGTAGAGTTTTCTCTTCTGTTGTTGGAAGAGGGTGTTTGCTATGACCAGTGCGTTCTCTTGGCAGAACTCTTTTAGCCTTTGCCTTGCTTCATTTTGTACTCCAAGGCCAAACTTGCCTGTTACTCCAGGTGTTTCTTGACTTCCTGCTTTTGCATTCCAGTCCCCTATGATGAAAAGGACATCTTTTTTGGTATCAATTCTAGAAGGTCTTGTGGATCCTCATAGAACTGTTCAACCTCAGCTTCTTCAGCATTAGTGGTTGGTGCATAGACTTGAATTACTATCATACTGAATGGTTTGCCTTGGAAATGAACAGAGATCATTCTTTCATTTTTGAGATTGCACCCAAGTACTGCATTTCAGACTTTTTTGTTGACTATGAGGGCTGCTCCACTTCTTATAAGGGATTCTTGCACCCACAGTAGTAGATATAATGGTCATCTGAATTAAATTTGCCCATTCTGGTCCATTTTAGTTCACTTATTCCTAAAATGTCAATGTTCACTCTTGCCATCTCCTGTTTGACCACTTCCAATTTGCCTTGATTCATGAACCTAACATTCCAGGTTTCTATGCAATATTGTTCTTTACAGCATCGGACTTTACTTCCATCACCAGTCACATCCACAACTGGAATTGTGTTTGCTTTGGCTCCATCTCTTCATTGTTTCTGGCATTATTTCTCCACTCTTCTCCAGTAGCATATTGGGCACCTACTGACCTGGGGAGTTCATCTTTCAGTGTCATAATCTTTTTGTCTTTTCATATTGTCTATGGCATTCTCAAGGCAAACTGAAGTGGTTTGTCATTTCCTTCTCCAGTGGACCACATTTTGTCAGAACTCTCCACCATGACCCGTCCATCTTGGTTGGCCCTACTCGGCATGGCTCATAGTTTCATTGAGTTAGACAAGGCTGTGCTCCATGTGATCAGTTTGGTTAGTTTTCTGTGATTGTGGTTTTCATTCTGTCTGTCCTCTGATGAATAAGGATGAGGATTCCAGAAGCTTCCTGATGGGAGACTGACTGTGAGGGAAACTGGGTCTTGTTTTGATGGGTGGGGCCAGTAAATCTTTAATTAAGTTTTCTGTTGATGGGTTGGGCTGTGTTTCCTTATGTTGTTTGAGGCCAAACTGTCAACTGTGCCTCCACTGGAGACTCCTGGACACTCACAGGCAAGTCTGATTCAGTCTCTTATGGGGGCACTTCTTCTTTCTCCTGGCTCCTGGTGTGCACAAGGTTTTGTTTGTGCCCTCCAAGAGTCTGCTCCATTATAGTGTAATAGAGCAAATTAAAGGTGAAGGCAGACTCCTGAAGATATAAGAATGGGAATGAAATTTGTTGTAGTTTAGACTTACCAGTAGATATAGCCCTTGCATTTTACTCTTAGAAGTGTAGCCTAAAATTTATGTTCTTACTCTTTACTGTGTTTAACATGCTCATTTTACTCTCCTTTTATTTTTCTGCAGTAATGTGTGTGGCTGGTATTGGACTTGTTGTATTATTCTTCAGTTGGATGCTCTCTATTTTCAGATCAAAGTATCACGGATATCCATATAGGTATTATTTTTTCATTTGTATAGTGATTACCTATGCTTTCAATGATTAGAGTTGATGTGCTATATAGTTTTTTTTTACTTTACCTCCAGATTACTCTAGCTTCTGACATAGAGATAGGCTTTGAGTTATGTTGCATATAGAAATTATAATAATTATGATATAGTGAATAAAACTATGTGATTTCTCAGGAAAATCATTCAGGACTATTCTGACATCATTTAATTTAACCTAGAAATCTATCAAACACATAACGATTAGAACATTTTATACCCTCGCACAGTTCCTTATTTGCATACTTTACATCTTTTTGAGGACAAAGTATTTTTTAATGTTTTTTCCAAAACTTTTCACTCTGCTTTTCAGGCTGTTTAGGTAGAATAAACAGAACATTTGAATAGAATCCAATTTGTAGACTGTAGAATAAGAAAGAGTGTTTAAGAAGGTCTGATAGACTTGAAATATTCATAGCGATCTCTAAAGCTCAGCGAAGAAATTATTCTCCTAGTTATAACTTCTTGATTTTATTCTGTTAATAGCCAAAAGAAATGTACCTGTACACAACAGGCAATATCATGAGTTAGTTTTATAATCTGAGTGCCATTTACTACAATTCTTGTTTTAATACAACATTGCCCTGTTTTATAAAGGATCATGAACACTAAATGTAAAGTATATCAAGTGATATTTTTGAGACACAAATTCATTCTTCGTATTTTCAACAGAAGTTTTTAGTAGATAATTTTGAATAACTCCCTGGCCGGCTCATTATATTATAACATTTCTAAATGTATTTTAATCAGTGAACAACTTAAATTAATCTCCTTTTGCATTTCTTGCAAACTTGTTTAATTCTAAAGATTAAAACCTATTAGAACTTTGATCCTTGACTAAATCCTCCAGCTCTATAATTTATTCTTCTGTCTATATGTATTTTAAAATAATTTATCCCCTATAGAATACTAACTGGGATGCAGGGGTAATCTTTCTGGTATTTCTATTACTTATATGATCACTGTGGTTGATTCAGTTATTAATTGGTATCTCTTCGGGAGATATTTTAATTTGAGGTTATTTCTACTTCCTTTTCTTCTAAGACTACCTCAGCATCTCAGTGTCTCTTTTTGTTATTGGTACTCAAAGTTTATTATACATGTACCCAGATGTTCTTTGATCTGATATGATAAAATCAAGATATTTGTTAGAGGTAAAGACTATTTTTCTTTTAGATATTAATAGACTGGTATATATTTTTGTTTCAGCTTTCTGATGAGTTAAAAAGGATTCCGGAAATATGTAGACACTGGAGTAATGGAAATTGAAAAATGAAAAATATGTGTGTGAAAAGAAGAATGCAATTTATGTATTTTGGATTACCTCTTTTTTTCCCACATGATTAAAATAGTTAATCATTTAACCAAAGAAGATGTATAGTGCCTTAACAAGCAATTTTCATGAAGTATTTGGATACAATTCTTCTCTTAACCTTCCCTTCCCAGTAAACTTTCTGGAACATTTAATTTAGTGGAATTTTATAAAAAATTTAAAACTACTACATTTTAATTAGAACAAGGTTCAAAACTGTGTTGCTTAACTTTTGACCATGTGATTTTTTTATCTTATCCAAAGGTAGTTGGGACTTGTGACCAGGTGTTCTTGCATATGCCTGTTACTGATAACAGCGTCAGGAATCCATTCTTAGCTTTTCCAGTGTTGCATGGATGTGCATACTTCACACATCTTTCCTTTTAAGCAGAGAAATCATATATGCTATGTGTCTTCTGAAAATGGAACACCATTCTTCAGCGTACACATCTAGACTTTAGAAAAAGATCACTAGCCAGTCCTCCATCTTCCCTCCTGAAATTCTTTGCAGACCTTGTTTCTTGGTAGCTGTAGACATTAAGAAGTATTCCTAAATACAGGATTATGATTTCTTCATGAGTGTGGTGTTAGCTGCCTGTATTTGGAACAATTTCAGGCTCATTCTGTTTCCCTAATTTATTTAAGATGAAAGTGAAGTTGCTCAGTCATATCCGACTCTTTGCGACCCCATGGACTGTAGCCTACCAGGTTCCACCGTCCATGGGATTTTTCAGGCAAGAATACTGGAGTGGGTTGCCATTTCCTTCTCCAGGAGATCTTCCCGACCCAGGGATTGAACCCAGGTCTCCTGCATTGTAGGCAGACACTTTACTGTCTGAGCCACCAGGGAAGTCCTTTATTTAAGATGGGCCCCTCTCTAATAAAAATGTAGCTTAGTATTAAAATCAGTGTAAATTTACAATTGACCAAAATGTTTCTGCAACTCAGAGATTATCACTTATTTCATTTGTACCTAAGAGAAAAAAATGGATTTATCTGGTTAAATCAATTTCTGTATTACAGTGACAACACATTTTATTAACCCTTGTGTTTAGGAAAAGGACTCCCCTAGATTGGGAAAATAAAATGATGAAATATTAAGTTGTTGCTTATGAATAGAAAGTAAATTTTTCTTGTAAACTGTTCTGTTTTCTTGCTATTATGTTAACCTTTGTCTTCTCACTTTATGTGGAGAAACAAAGTTATCATTTGAAGAAGTTCTGTTTGAATTTAATCTTTTTTCTGTCAATAAAAATAACCATATGTGCTAACCAAATTTCTGTGAAGAATGAAAGTTGATGGTTATCAGTAGATATAGCTATAATCTCTTCCATGGCTGTAAAGGGTATCCAGAAATGCCACTATTATAGAAATATGCAAATTCCAATTGTGAAGAAATTTTAAGAAATCTTAGAAGTATTACATTAAGATAATATTGTGACTGCCTGCTACTATTTACCATCTAATAACTCTCCCTCATGGTCTAGAAATCTTACATAATAGACATTTAAAGAAAGAGATGATTATAGTTGCCTATGAAGAAATGTTCTATGTGGGGCTTTTGGTTTGTTTTTTTTTTAAGTAGATTTGGTGGGTGAGGTGATATTTACTCTCTACTGGAGCCCATTTTTGTTACTCCACTGTAAATTGCGTGATTCTGGATTCCTTATCTGCTGTTTTTGTACTTGTCTCAGGCCAAATAAATTTACGCTGTGATTCTTATGAGACTTGTATGAATATGCCCTGATTTGTACAGACTAACCAGGGGAATATTACTGCCATGTAACCTATAGCTCCAGATAATTTGCAATGAGCATTGAAGAATGACAGTTCTTTGTATTTTTTGTGTCTCTCTTAAGAGCACATTCTTCTTCTTTAAGGAGAGAAGTTGTGTTCTGGCTAAACTCTGTAGAGGGCAGATTTACTACACTTAGAATAGTGTTACTTTTGTGGAAATGTTGAAAGTAGCTTTCATCTGAAGTGCCTTAAGTAGATTCTTAAATTTACTTTTCTAGTATTGATTTAAATATTATTTGTTATGCATTTTAAAATACTATTCAAAATTATACATTGTAGTGGCAGAGATAAACAAATGTCTGGCTGTTTGCTTTTTGATCATATCAATAAACTTCTACAATCTAAATTCTGAGTTTTTGGTTAACATCTAAAGAAGGGTGAATTGAAAACACTACACTAGAAGTATAATATTAGGCTATTCCATTTTGAAATTATAACTAAATTTACTATTGTCCTAATGGCAATAATTTGGTAGGCCAATTAGGCATTTCTCAATTTAAATACTTTCTTCCAGGATTCTATCCATTATCCTTTATGAATGCTGTCACCCTCTAGATTAGTCAGAACAATCAAGATATGTAAAATAATGACTGTTTTCAATGCTTCGTTACATTTTGTCCTAGTCAGTGAATATTGTGACTAGGTAACATAATGGGAAAGACTAGAGATCTCTTCAAGAAAATTAGAGATACCAAGGGAATATTTCATGCAAAGACGGGCTCAATAAAAGATAGAAATGGTATGGACGTAACAGAAGCAGAAGATATTAAGAAGAGGTGGCAAGAATACACAGAAGAACTGTATAAAAAAGATCTTCATGACCCAGATAATCACAAAGGTGTGATCCCTCACACTCACCTAGAGCCGGACATCCTGGAACGTGAAGTAAGGTGTGCCTTAGCAAGCATCACTAAAAACAAAGCTAGTGGAGGTGATGGAATTCCAGTTGAGCTATTTCAAATCCTAAAAAATGATGCTGTGAAAGTGCTGCACTCAATATGCCAGCAAATTTGGAAAACTCAGCAGTGGCCACAGGACTGCAAAAGGTCAGTTTTCATTCCAATCCCAAAGAAAGGCAATGCCAAAGAATGCTCAAACTACTGCACAATTGCACTCATCTCACACGCTAGTAAAGTAATGCTCAAAATTCCCCAAGCCAGGCTTCAGCAATACGTGAACCATAAACTTCGTGATGTTCAAGCTTGTTTTAGAAAAGGCAGAGGAACCAGAGATCAAATTGCCAACATCTGCTGGAGCACCAAAAAAGCAAGAGAGTTCCAGAAAAACATCTATTTCTGCTTTATTGACTATGCCAAAGCCTTTGACTGTGTGGATCACAATAAACTGTGGACAATTCTGAAAGAGATGGGAATACCAGACCACCTGACCTGCCTCTTGAGAAATCTGTATGCAGGTCAGGAAGCAACAGTTAGAACTGGACATGGAACAACAGACTGGTTCCAAATAGGAAAAGGAGGATGTCAAGGCTGTATGTTGTCACCCTGCTTATTTAACTTATATGCAGAGTACATCATGAGAAACGCTGGGCTGGAAGAAGCACAAGCTTGAATCAAGATTGCCGGGAGAAATATCAATAACCTCAGATATGCAGATGACACCACCCTTATGGCAGAAAGTGAAGAAGAACTAAAAGCTTCCTGATGAAAGTGAAAGAGGAGAGTGAAAAAGTTGGCTTAAAGCTCAACGTTCAGAAAACAAAGATCATGGCATCTGGTCTCATCACTTCATGGCAAATAGATGGGTAAACAGTGGCTGACTTTATTTTTCTGGGCTGCAAAATCACTGTGAATGGTGACTGCAGCTATGAAATTAAAAGATACTTGCTCCTTGGAAGGAAAGTTAATGACCAACCTAGACAGCATATTCGAAAGCAGAGACGTTACTTTGCCAACAAACATCCGTTTTGTCAAGGCTATGGTTTTTGCAGTGGTCATGTATGGATGTGAAAGGTGCACTGTGAAGAAAGCTGAGTGCCAAAGAATTGATGCTTTTGAACTGTGGTGTTGGAGAAGACTCTTGAGAGTGCCTTGGACTGCAAGGAGATCCAACCAATTCATTCTAAAGGAGATCAGTCCTGTGTGTTCTTTGGAAGGACTGATTTTGAAGCTGAAACTCCAATACTTTGGCCACCTGATGCGGAGAGTTAACTCATTTGAATAGACCCTGATGCTGGGAAAGATTGAGGGCCGGAGGAGAAGGGGACAACAGAGGATGAGATGGCTGGATGGCATCACCGACTCAGTGGACATGGGTTTGGGTGAACTCCGGGAGTTGGTGATGGACAGGGAGGCCTGGCGTGCTGCAATTCATGGGGTTGCAATGAGTCGGACAAGACTGAGCAACTGAACTGAACTGAATTCCCTTTTGATACTAATTTGAAACAGATACCCAGACAGGTTCAGTTCAGTTCAGTCACTCAGTCGTGTCCGACTCCTTGCGACCCCATGAATTGCAGGACGCCAGGCCTCCCTGTCCATCACCAACTCCCGGAGTTCACCGAAACCCATGTACATCGAGTCAGTGATGCCATCCAGCCATCTCATCCTCTGTCATCCCCTTCTCCTCCTGCCCCCAATCCCTCCCAGCATCAGAGTCTTTTCCAATGAGTCAACTCTTCACATGAGGTGGCCAAAGTATTGGAGTTTCAGCTTTAGGATCATTCCTTCCAAAGAAATCCCAGGGCTGATCTTCAGAATGGACTGGTTGGATCTCCTTGCAGTCCAAGGGACTCTCAAGAGTCTTCTCCAACACCACAGTTCAAAAGCATCAATTCTTCGGCGCTCAGCCTTCTTCACAGTCCAACTTTCACATCCATACATGACCACAGGAAAAACCATATCCTTGACTAGACGAACCTTTGTTGGCAAAGTAATGTCTCTGCTTTTGAATATGCTATCTAGGTTGGTCATAACTTTCCTTCCAAGTAGTAAGCATCTTTTAATTTCATGGCTGCAGTCACCATCTGCAGTGATTTTGGAGCCCCGAAAACTGAAGTCTGACACTGTTTCCACTGTTTCCCCATCTATTTCCCATGAAGTGATGGGACCAGATGCCACGATCTTCGTTTTCTGAATGTTGAGCTTTAAGCCAACTTTTTCACTCTCCACTTTCACCTTCATCAAGAGGCTTTTTAGTTCCTCTTCACTTTCTGCCATAAGGGTGGTGTCATCTGCATATCTGAGGTTATTGATATTTCTCCCGGCAATCTTGATTCAAGCTTGTGCTTCCTCCAGCCCAGCGTTTCTCATGATGTACTCTGCATAGAAGTTAAATAAGCAGGGTGACAATATACAGCCTTGACGTACTCCTTTTCCTATTTGGAACCAGTTTGTTGTTCCATGTCCAGTTCTAACTGTTACTTCCTGACCTGCATATAGGTTTCTCAAGATGCAGGTCAGGTGGTCTGGTATTCCCATCTCTTTCAGAATTGTCCACAGTTTATTGTGATCCACACAGTCAAAGGCTTTGGCATAGTCAATAAAGCAGAAATAGATGTTTTTCTGGAACTCTCTTGCTTTTTTGGTGCTCCAGCAGATGTTGGCAATTTGATCTCTGGTTCCTCTGCCTTTTCTAAAACCAGCTTGAGCATCAGGAAGTTCATGGTTCACATATTGCTGAAGCCTGGCTTGGAGAATTTTGAGCATTACTTTACTAGCGTGTGAGATGAGTGCAATTGTGCGGTAGTTTGAGCATTCTTTGGCATTGCCTTTCTTTGGGATTGGAATGAAAACTGACCTTTTCCAGTCTTGTGGCCACTGCTGAGTTTTCCAAATTTGGTGGCATATTGAGTGCAGCACTTTCACAGCATCATCTTTCAGGATTTGGAATAACTCAACTGGAATTCCATCACCTCCACTAGCTTTGTTTGTAGTGATGCTTTCTAAGGCCCACTTGACTTCCCATTCCAGGATGTCTGGCTCTAGGTCAGTGATCACACCATCGTGATTATCTGGGTCGTGAAGATCTTTTTTGTACAGTTCTTCTGTGTATTCTTGCCACCTCTTCTTAGTATCTTCTGCTTCTGTTAGGTCCATACCATTTCTGTCCTTTATCGAGCCCATCTTTGCATGAAATGTTCCTTTGGTATCTCTGATTTTCTTGAAGAGATCTTTAGTCTTTCCCATTCTATTGTTTTCCTCTATGTCTTTGCATTGATCACTGAAGAAGGCTTTCTTATCTCTTCTTGCTATTCGTTGGAACTCTGCATTCAGATGTTTATATCTTTCCTTTTCTCCTTTGCTTTTCACTTTTGTTCTTTTCACAGTTACTTGTAAGGCCTCCCCAGACAGCCATTTTGCTTTTTTGCATTTCTTTTCCATGGGGATGGTCTTGATCCCTGTCTCCTGTAGAATGTCACGAACCTCATTCCATAGCTCATCAGGCAGTCTATTTATCAGATCTAGGCCCTTAAATCTATTTCTCACTTCCACTGTATAATCATAAGGGATTTGATTTAGGTCACACCTGAATGGTCTATGGTTTTCCCCACTTTCTTCAATTTAAGTCTGAATTTGGCAATAAGGAGTTCATGGTCTGAGCTACAGTCAGCTCCTGGTCTTGTTTTTGCTGACTGTATAGAGCTTCTCCATCTTTGGCTTTAAAGAATATAATCAGTGTGATTTTGGTGTTGACCATCTTGTGATGTCCATGTATAGAGTCTTCTCTTGTGTTGTTGGAAGAGGGTGTTTGTTATGACCAGTGCATTCTCTTGGCAAAACTCTATTAGTCTTTGCCCTGCTTCATTCCTTATTCCAAGGCCAAATTTGCCTGTTACTTCAGGTGTTTCTTGACTTCCTACTTTTGCATTCCAGTCCCCTATAATGAAAAGGACATCTTTTTTGGGTGTTAGTTCTAAAAGGTCTTGTAGATCTTCATAGAACCATTCAACTTCAGCTTCTTCAGTGTTACTGGTTGGGGCATAGACTTGGATTACTGTGATATTGAATGTTTTGCCTTGGAAACGAACAGAGATTATTCTGTCGTTTTTGAGATTGCACCCAAGTACTGCATTTCAGACTCTTTTGTTGACCATGATGGCTACTCCATTTCTTCTGAGGGATTCCTGCCCACAGTAGTAGATATAATGGTCACCTGAGTTAAATTCACCCATTCCAGTCCATTTCAGTTCGCTGATTCCTAGAATGTCAACATTCACTCTTGCCATCTCTTGTTTGACCACTTCTAATTTGCCTTGATTCATGGACTTGACATTCCAGGTTCCTGTGCAATATTGGTCTTTACAGCATCAGACCTTGCTTCTATCACCAGTCACATCCACAGCTGGGTATTCTTTTTGCTTTGGCTCCATCCCTTCATTATTTCTGGAGTTATTTCTCCACTGATCTCCAGTAGCATATTGGGCACCTACTGACCTGGGGAGTTTCTCTTTCAGTATCCTATCATTTTGCCTTTTCATACTGTTCACGGGGTTCTCAAGGCAAGAATACTGAAGTGGTTTGCCATTCCCTTCTCCAGTAGACCACATTCTGTCAGATCTCTCCACCATGACCCGCCCATCTTGGGTTGCCCCATGGTCATGGCTTAGTTTCATGAGTTAGACAAGGCTGTGGTCCTAGTGTGATTAGATTGACTAGTTTTCTGTGAGTATGGTTTCAGTGTGTCTGCCCTCTGATGCCCTCTTGCAACACCTACCGTCTTACTTGGGTTTCTCTTACCTTGGGCGTGGGGTATCTCTTCACGGCTGCTCCAGCAAAGTGCAGCCAATGCTCCTTACCTTGGACGAGGGGTATCTCCTCACCGCTGCCCTTCCTGACCTTCAGCGTGGGATAGCTCCTCTAGGCCCTCCTGTGCCCACGCAGCCGCAGCCTGGGGTTGCTCCTCCCGGCCGCCGCCCCTGGCCTTGAGCGTGGGGGCATGGGGTAACTCCTCCTGCCGGCTGCCCCTGGCCTCAGGCTTAAGGGCGTGGGGTATCTCCTCCCGGCCGCCGCCCCTGGCCTTGAGCGTAGGGGCGTGGGGTAACTCCTCCTGCCGGCTGCCCCTGGCCTCAGGCTTAAGGGCGTGGGGTATCTCCTCCCGGCCGCCGCCCCTGACCTCTGACGCGGTGTAACTCCTCAACTCCTCTCATCGCGGCCCCTGACCTCGGACGCTGGGTATCTCCTCTCCGCTGCCCCCTCCCCCCGACCACAGACGTGGGGTAGCTCCTCTCGGCGGTTCCTGCGCCGTCGCAATCTGGCACTCTCAGCCGCCGCCCCTGACCTCAGACGTGGGGTAACTCCTCTTGGCCACCGCCCTTCGGGCATGGGGTCCTCCTGGTTTCTGCCCCTGAGCTCTGACATGGGGTAGCTCCTCTCGGCTGCGCTTTATCGCGCCCGTCGCAGCCGCCTGCGCTTTGCACAGCGGACCTTATTTTCAAGAAATTGTTTTGACCTGTCTTTGGATTCCCTAACAAATGACACAGAGGCTTGCCTTAATTTTGTCTAACTCGGAAGTCTTTCAGGGCAGACAAGCAGCTGTTCACACAGCATGTTCCTCAAAAATATTAAAAGACAAATGAACAAGCCACTGCTGCTCGGGGCAAAACATTCTAGTTGTGGTACATAATAATGTGTCAAAAGTCTGGGACCAAAAGCTGAGGAGAGACTTAACTTTGGGAAACAAAAGCTTTGTATCCCCATAATAGGATGCATGCCCAGAATAGGCTTGATAGTTCCGTAAGCTTTCACCTCTAATATTTATGCTCGGTTCTAGCAGGAAGTGAAAGCTAAGGCAGAGTTGTAAAAAGACTGGCTGTGTTACAGGACTGTACCAAAACAGGGCCAATCTACAAAGTCTGAAAGACATTTTTTTGTTTTGCCTCCACGTGTTTAAGGAAATCACTCTCATATCATTAGGTGACTGCTAAGCTATTGAAACAGATTTCAATGTCCACATATGATGAAGAATACAGTCTTTACAAAAATAGTTTAGGAAGTTCACTAAGCAAAGCCTGTAAGTTGCAACATTCAGAAACAAACAATGGGAAAGAAGAAGAATCTGATTTCAAGAGTTATCACATTATAATACTCAAAATGTACAATTTTCAACAACAAAAAATTATGAGATAGATGAAGGAATAAGAGAGTATGGCCTATTCACAGGGAAAAAAAGGAAATTATTAAAAACCATACCTGAAGAAGCCCAGACAATCAATGGACATACAGGAAAAATATTTTAAATCAGCGACCTAAAATATGTTCAGAAAGCTAAAGCAAATCATGTCCAAAAAACTAAAGGAAACAAGGTAAACAATGTCTCATGAAACAGAGAATATCAATAAAGAAATAGAAATAACAACAAAATGGTAATTATGTGAGGTAAAGGATGTGTTAACCTTATTGTGGTATTTCATAATATATATGTGTATATCAAATAATCATGTTGCACACCTTAAACTTACACAACATTATCTGTCAATTATATCAATAAAGCTGGAAAAAGTAGAACACATTACTCTTGAGGAAAAAAAAGATATAAAAAATAGAAATTCTTGGTCTGAAAGATACATTAATGAAAAACAATTTACTAGAGGGCTTCAGAAATACATTTATGCTGATAGAAGAAATAAATAGTGAACATGAATATGAGTCAATTACAATTATCCTGTCAGAGAAACAATTAAAAAACAAGAATGGAGAAAATGGACAGAACCTAGAGACCTGAGGGACAACATCAAATACACCAGTATACAAATAATTGAGAGTCCCAGCAGGAGAGAGAGAGAAAAGGCAGAACAAAAAAAATGAAATGATGGCCAAAACCTTCCAAAATTTGACGGAAGACATGAATTTACACATATAAGAAGATCGTCAAACTAAGTAAAATAAACACAGAGATCCATACCAAGAAAGACAGAGAATCTAGAAAGTACCAAGAGAGAAGTGATTTTTCACTTAGATCCTCAAGAAGATTAGTAGCCAATTTCTCACATGAATAGATGTTCAGCATCGCTAATTATTAGAGAAATGCAAATCAAAACTACAATGAGATATCACCTCACACCAGTGAGAATGGCTATCAGCAAAAAATTCACAATAAATGCTGGAGAGGACGTGAATAGATGAGAACCTTTCTACGCTGTTGGTGGGATTGTAAATTGGTACAGCCACTATGGAGAATAGTATGCAAGTTCCTTAAAAAACTAAGATCTACCATATGACCCTGCAATCCCACTCCTGGGCATATAAGAAAAACATGATCCTAAAGGATACATGCACCCCAGTGTTCACTGCAGCACTGTTTACAATAGCCAAGACACAGAAGCAACCTAAATGTCCATCGACAGAGGAATGCTAAAGAAGGTGTACATATATACAATGGAATATTGTTGTTTTAGTCGCTAAGTAATGTCTGACTCTTGTAGCCCACCAGGCTCCTCTGTCCCTGGGATTTCCCAGGCAAGAATACTAGAGTGGGTTGTCATTTCCTCCTTCAAGGGATCTTCTTGATCCAGGGATCGAACCCACGTCTCCTGCATTGGCAGGCAGATTCCTTATACTGAGCCACCAGAGAAGCCCAATGGAATATTGCTCAGCCATTAGAAAGAATGAAATAATGTCACTTGCAGCAACATAGATGGGCCTACCTAGGGATTGTCATACTGACTGAAGTCAGACAGAGAAGGAGAAATATATGACATCCCTTATATGTGGAATCTAGAAAGAAATGATACAAATGAACTTACAAAGCAGAAAGAGACTCACAGACTTAGAGAACGAACTTAGGGTAACCAGTGGGACATACGAGGGGAAGGGATAGTTAGGGAGTTTGGGATGGACATGTACACACTGCTATATTTAAAATGGATAACCAACAAGGACCTACTTTATAGCACATGGGACTCTGCTCAATGTTATGTGGCAGCCTGGATGACAGGGAAGTTTTGGGGAAAATGGATACATGTATATATAAGGCCAAATCCCTTCTCTGTTCACCTAAAACTATCAGAACATGGTTAATCAACTATATCTATAGAAAATGAAAATTTTAAAGAAAAAAATATTAACAGCCAATTTCTCATTAGAAACCAAGGAAGTCAGAAAGCAGTGAGATGACATATTTAAAGTGCTGAATGAAAAAGATATTCTATATCTGGCATAATTATCTTTTAAAAATATTTATTTATTTACTGATTTGGCAGCTTCAGATCACAGTGGCCGCAGGAGAGATCATTGCATCATGTGGATCTTTCACTGCAGCGCAAGGACTTTCTAGTTGCCTTGCATGGGCTTCAGTAGTTACAACACACAGGCTTAGTTGCTCCCCAACATGTGGGATCCTAGTTCCCCAACCAGGGATCAAACCTGCCTTCCCTGCATTGCAAGGCGGATTCTTAGTCTCTGTACCCCTAGGGAAGTCCTCCCTCAACAATCTTTTAAAAATTAAAGAAAGAACTTCCCTGGTGGTCCAAGTAGTTATGACTCAGTGTTTCCACTGCAGAGTGCATGGGTTTGATCTCTAGTCTGAGAACTAAGATCTCACATGCCACAAGTTGCAGCCCCCAAATAAATAATTAAATGAAGGAAAAATGAAGACACTGGCAGATAAAGAAAAGCTGAGAAAGTTGATTTCCAGTAGATCTGTCCAACAAGACTTGTTAAAGCCTTCAGGCTGAAATTAAAGTATACTAGACATTAACTCAAAGCCGTTTGAGGAAATAAAGGACACTGATACACAGGTAATTATAAAAGCCAATATTATTGCATTCTTGGTTAATAACTATTTTCTTACATAATTTAAAAGAATGTGCATAAAACAAAAATCACAGATTAGTTAATGAACACACAAAGTTTAAAGATGTAAGTTTGATGGTAACAACATAAAAGAGGAAAAATGGAGCTGTATGGGATCAGTTTTACATACTGTTGAAGTTAAGCTGGCATTCATTCACACTAGATTGTATAAATTTCAGAGACTTATTGTAGTTCCCAGGACAACCACTATGAAAATAATGTAGAAGTATAAAGAAAATGAAATGACAAAGGAATTAAAATGATGCACTCCCAAAAGATCAATTAAATGCAAAACTAAGACGTAATGGAGGAACTGAAGAAAAGAGTATATATGACGTATAGAAAACAAATAGCAAAATAGCAGAAGTTAGTTTTTCCTTATCACTAATTACTTAAATGTAGGACTTCCCTGGCAATCTAGTGGTTATGAATCTGCCTAGTAATTCAGGTTAGGGTTAGGGTTCAATTCCTGGTCTGGAAAGATTGTATATTCTGTGGGGCAACTAAGCCTGTGTGCCACAACTACTCAGCCCGTGTTCTAGAGCCCACATGCTGCAGGTACTGAAGCCCACGTTCCTAAAACCCTCACTTTGCATTGAGAAGCTACGGCAGTGAGAAGCCTGAGCACTGTATCTAGAGAGTAGTCCTCACTACCACAACTAGAGAAAGCCCATGAGCATCAATCAAGACCCAGTGCAGCCAAAAATAAAATAAATTTAATAACAACAACAAAACCCACTATCCAAATATAGGCTGTCTACAAGAGACTCATTTTTTTCTTCATTGAAGTATAGTTGCTATACAACATTATATGTTGTTGTTATTGTTGAGTCTCTAAGTCACGTCTGACTCTGTTACTCCATGGACTGTAGTACACCAGGCTCCTCTGTCTGTCCTCCACTATCTCCTGGAGTTTGATCAAATTCATGTCCATTGAGTCGATGATGCTATCTAACCATCTCATCCTCTGCCACCCCCTTCTCCTTTTGTCTTTGATTCCTCCTAGCATCAGGGTCTTTTCCAACAAGCCGGCTCTTTGTATCAGGTGGCCAAAGTATTGGAGCCTCAGCTTCAGCATCAGTCCTTCCAATGCATATTCAGGGTGATTTCCTTTACGATTGACTGGTTTGATCTCCTTGCTGTCCAAGGGACTCTCAAGAGTCTTCTCCAGCACCACAATTTGAAAGCATCAATTCTTCAGCACTCAGCCTTCTTTATGGTCCAACTCTCACATCTGTACATCTGTACATGACTACTGGAAAAACCATAGCTTTGATTATATGGACTTTTGTTGGCATTGTGATGTCTCTGTTTCTTAATACTCTGTCTACATTTGTCATAGCTTTCCTTCCAAGGAGCAAGTGTCTTTTAATTTCATGGCTGCAGTCACTGTCCGCAGTGATTTTGGAGCCTAAGAAATTAAAATCTATCACTGCTTCCACTTTTTCCCCATCCATTTTCCATGAAGTGATGGGACTGGATGCCATGATCTTCGTTTTGTAAATTCTGAGTTTCAAGCCAGCTTTTTCACTCTTCTTTCACTCTCATCCCTGGAGAAGGAAATGGCAACCCACTCCAGTATTCTTGCCTGGAGAATCCCATGGACGGAGGAGCCTGGTAGGCTACAGTCCACGGGGGTCGCAAAGAGTCGGACACGACTGAGCGACCTAACTTTCACCCTCATCAAGAGACTCTTTAGTTCCTCTTCTCTTTCTGCTATTAGTGGTGTTATTTGCATATCTGAGGTTGTTGATGTTTCTCCTGGAAATCTTGACTTTAGCTTGTGATTCATTCAGCCTGGCATTTCCTAATGATGTACTCTGCATATAAGTTA
The DNA here is from genome assembly GCF_003369695.1 of Bos indicus x Bos taurus. Taxonomy (NCBI): domain Eukaryota; kingdom Metazoa; phylum Chordata; class Mammalia; order Artiodactyla; family Bovidae; genus Bos; species Bos indicus x Bos taurus. The sequence goes on along the minus strand of NC_040105.1, from coordinate 69,826,254 downwards.
AATAAGCAGGATAACAATATACAGCCTTGTCATACTCCTTTCCCAATTTTGAACTAGTCAGTTGTTCCATACCTGGTTCTAATGGTTGCTTCTTGACCCGCATGCAGCTTTCTCAGAAGACAGGTAAGGTCCTCTGGTATTCCCATCTCTATTACAGGTGTGTAGAATATAGTGATTCACAACTGTTAATGATTATACTCTATTTATAGTTATTGTAAAATATTTGCTATATTCCCCAAGTTGTAAAATATATTCTTGTAGCTTATTTTATACAGAATAGCTTATACCTCTTAATCCCCTAGCCTTGAAGTGCCCCTTTCAGCTTCTTTCTCCCCACTGGTAACCACTAGTTTGTTCTCTATATCTGTGAGAAGAGACTCTATTTATTTATTTTTCTGAACTTTAAACTTCCTATTAATATTTTGTATTGGTGTATAGCCAATCAAAAATGTTGTGTTAGTTTCAGGTGAACAGTGAAGGGACTCAGCCATACGTATACAAGTGTTAGGGGAAGTACACTGACTGAAACTGCTCACCCTGGCCAGGCACCATAGTTACCATGTGCATGACTTGTTTTATGACAGGAGGTCCTGGTAAGGAACATGAAACTAATAAGCCACCACCAACTGGAAGAGTTCAGGAAGGGTCAAAAGGTGACACCACGTGCCCATCCACCTCTCAGAATCCTTCTCGCTGGCGTCCATCTTGGCTGAGCAATGCGTGGGCCACCAAGAAGGCCTCTGAATGAGAATGATTGGCCAAAGACAACCTGGACACTAATCCAATCACCATAAAACCCAAGACTGTGAGCCATGTGGCAGAGCTGTTCTCCTGGGTTCCCTTACCCTACTGCTCTCTGCCTGGGTGCCCCTCCCCAGTAATCTCTTGCTTTGTCAGCACATGTGTCTCCTTGGACAATTCATTTCTGAGTGAGCTTTTGGGCCCTGGAAGGGGGCCCCTTCCTGCAACAAATGTATCCATTCTCCCCCCAAACCTCTCTCCTATCCAGGCTGCCACATAACATTGAACAGAGTTCTACGTGCTATATGATAAGTCCTTTTTGGTTATCCATTTTAAATATAGCAGTGTGTACATGAGCTTCTCAAAGTCTATAATTATCCCTTCCTCCTTGCAACCATAAGTTCTTTTTCTAAGTCTGTGAGTGGAAGACTCCCTTTATTTTTTAAATTAATTTATTTGTAATTGGAGGATAATTGCCATATATCAACATGAATTGGCTATCAGTATATGTATGAAGGCAATGGCACCCCACTCCAGTACTCTTGCCTGGAAAATCCCATGGACGGAGGAGCCTGGTCGGCTGCAGTCCATGGGGTCGCTAAGAGTCCGACAGGACTGAGCGACTTCACTTTCACTTTTCACTTTCATGCATTGGAGAAGGAAATGGCAACCCACTCTGGAGAATCCCAGGGACGGGGTAGCCTGGTGGGCTGCCGTCTCTGGGGTCGCACAGAGTCGGACATGACTGAAGTGACTTAGCAGCAGCAGCAGCAGCATATGTATGTCCTCTCCCTTGAGATTCACTTTAGATGCAGACACAAATAGATCAAAAATTAAAGGATGGAAAAAGATATTCCATGTAAAATATAGTAACCAAGGGGAGCTTGTGTAGCTGTATTGATATCAGGAAAAATAGACTTTTAATCAAAAATTGTTATGAGACCAAAAAAATGACATTATGTATTGATTAAGGGGTCATTTCAACAAGACAGTATGGTAATAATAAACATAAATTTTAAAGATTGAAGTCATACCAAATATCTTCCATGATTACAATGTAACAAACCAGAAATTAATAACAAAAGAAAATTTGTAAAATTCATGAATATGTAGAATAGTATTAATAGTATAATATTAAACAATCAATGAGTCAAGAAGAAACCACAAAGGAAATTAGAAAATACTTTGAGATAAGTGAAAACAAGAACATACAATAACATGGAATACAGTGAAAGCATAACAGAGGGAAAATTATATCTGTAAATGCCTACATTAAAAAGAAGAAAAATATCAAATCAATCTCAAATCAATAACCTAACATTACAGCTTCTAGAAAAGAGGACATAATTTGACACAAGTTAGCGACTGGACAACAACAAAGAAATTAAGAAACTATAGGTATAGTAGAAACTAGATATAGAAGATGGAGAAGGCAATGGCACCCCACTCCAGTACTCTTGGCTAGCAAATCCCATGGATGGAGGGGCCTGCTGGGCTGCCGTCTCTGGAGTCGCACAGAGTCGGACACGACTGAAGCAACTTAGCAGCAGCAGCAGCAGATATAGAAGATTTACAGAAGTAATATCCAAATTTAGCAGAAGGAAAAAAATGCTAAAGATTAGATTAGAATGAAGATATACAAAATAGAGAATATAAAAACAACAGAAAATCACCAAATAAAATATTAGCTTTTTTAAGACACCAACAAATTATTAAATTGCCTTAGGTTTAGATTCTTCATAAAATATTGCACAATTTATTCAACTCCCATTGGTTTATGAGAAAGAAACATTATTTCATTTGGAGCTATAAGATTAATCTTGTCTGGTATACTTCTTAAAATTGAGGTAAAATAGACATACGATATTAGTTTCAGGTGAACAATATGATATGATATTTTGGGATATTGTAAAATGATCACCACAATAAGTCTAATTGGTATCCATCAACATATGTAGTTACCATTTCTTTTCATGTGATGAAAACTTTCAAGATTTACTCTTAGCAAGCTTCAAATATGCAATACAGTATTATGAACTATAGTCATCATGGTATGCATTACAATCCCATGACTCATTTATTTTATAACTGGAAGATGGTCCCTGGTTTACTTTTAAATATTCTGTTCTTCCATATAATTTTCATAATGTGAATGGAGAGGTTATTTTAATTTATGTTAAAAAAAATGAAAAACAAAAACTAGATAGGGGCTTCCCTCATGGCTCAGTTGTAAACAATCTGCCTACCAATGCAGGAGACACGTGTTCAATCCTTAGTCCTAGAAGATCCCATATGTCGAGGAGCAACTAAGCCCATGCACCGCAACTACTGAGCCTATGCTATGCTGCTGCTGCTGCTAAGTCACTTCAGTCGTGTCCGACTCTGTGCGACCCTGTAGACAGCAGCCTACCAGGCTCCTCCGTCCCTGGGATTCTCCAGGCAAGAACGCTGGAGTGGGTTGCCATTTCCTTCTCCAATGCTTGAAAGTGAAAAGTGAAAGTGAAGTCGCTCAGTCATGTCTGACTCTTAGCGATCCCATGGACTGCAGCCTACCAGGCTCCTCCGTCCATGGGAGTTTCCAGGCAAGAGTACTGGAGTGGGTTGCCATTGCCTTCTCCGAGCCTATGCTATAAGTCACCACAATAAGACTGCACACCACAACTAGAGAGTACCCCTTGCTGACCAAAACTAGAGAAAAACTCATGCAGCAACAAAAACCAAGCACAGCCAAAAATAAAAAATAAAAAAACTAGACAGTTCTATGAGAAAAAATGAATTGCTATTTTATGATTTTTAATTATATTCATTTTAAATGGAATTTATTTTTTCAAGCAGTTTTAGTTTTACAGGAAAACAGAGCTTTGTCATACATCACCTTATCCCCTCCCCCAGTTTCTCCTATTATTATTTGAATTAGTGTGATATTCTTGTGATAATTGATAAACTTACATTGACACATCATTATCACCCAGAATCCATAAGTTACATGAGGGTTCATTCTTGGTGTTGTACATTCTATGGGTTTGAACAAATGTATAATGACATGTATCTACTATTACAGTCAGTCAGTTCAGTTCAGTTGCTCAGTCGTGTCCAACTCTTTGTGACCCCATGGATCGCAGCACGCCAGGCCTCCCTGTCCATCACCAACTCCTGGAGTTTACTCAGACTCATGTCCATTGAGTCAATGATGCCATTCAAGCATCTCACTTTCTGTCATTCCCTTCTCCTCCGCCTTCAATCTTTCCCAGCATCAGCGTCTTTTCGAATGAGTCAGTTCTTTGCATCAGGTGGCCAAAGTAGTGGAGTTTCAGCTTTAGCATCAGTCCTTCCAATGAATATTCAGGACTGATTTCCTTTAGGATGGACTGGTTGGATCTCCTTGCAGTCCAAGGGACTCTCAAGAGTCTTCACAGTTCAAAAGCAACAATTCTTCAGCGTTCAGCTTTCTTTATAGTCTAACTCTCACATCTATACATGATTACTGGAAAAACCGTAGCCTTGACTAGACGGACCTTTGTTGGCAAAGTAATGTCTCTGCTTTTGAATACGCTGTCTAGGTTGGTCATAACTTTTCTTCCAAGGAGTAAGCGTCTTTTAATTTCATGGCTGCAGTCACCATCTGCAGTGATTTTGGAACCCCCCAAAATAAAGTCTCTCACTCTGTCCATTGTTTTCCCATCTATTTGCCACGAAGTGATGGGACCACATGTCACAATCAAAGTTTTCTGAATGTTGAGCTTTAAGGCAACTTTTTCACTCTCCTCTTTCACTTTCATCAAGAGGCTCTTTAGTTCTTCGCTTTCTGCCATAAGGGTGGTGTCATCTGCATATCTGAAATTATTGATATTTCTCTTAGCAACCTTGATTCCAGCTTGTGCTTCATCCAGCCCAGCGTTTCTCATGATGTACTCTGCATAGAAATTAAATAATCAGGGTGACAATATACAGCCTTGACATACTCCTTTTCCTGTGTGGAACCAGTCTGTTGTTCCATGTCCAGTTCTAACTGTTGCTTCCTGACCTGCATACAGATTTCTCAAGAGTCAGGCCAGGTGGTCTGCACCATCTCTTTAAGAATTTTCCACAGTTTGTTGTGATTCACACAGTCAAAGGCTTTGGCATAGTCAATACAGCAGAAATAGATGTTTTTCTGGAACTCTCTTGCTTTTTCAATGATCCAGCAGATGTTGGCAATTTGATCTCTGGTTCCTCTGCCTTTTCTAAAACCAGCTTGAACATCAGAAGTTCATGGTTCATGTACTGTTGAAGCCTGGCGTGGAGAATTTTGAGCATGACTTTCCTACCATGTGAGATGAGTACAATTGTGCAGTAGTTTGAGCATTCTTTGGCATTGCCTTTCTTTGGGATTGGAATGAAAACTGACCTTTTCCAGTCCTGTGGCCATTGCTGAGTTTTCCAAATTTGTTGGCATATTGAGCACAGTACATTCACAGCATCATCTTTTAGGATTTGAAATAGCTCAACTGCAATTCCATCACCTCCACTAGCTTTGTTCATAGTGATGCTTCCTAAGGCCCACTTGACTTCACATTCCAGGATGTTTGACTCTAGATGAGTGATCATACCATTGTAACTATCTGCGTCGTGAAGATCTTTTTTGTATAGTTCTTCTGTGTATTCTTGCCACTTCTTCTTAATATCTTCTGCATCTGTTAGGTCCATACTACTTCTGTCCTTTTTTGTGCCCATCTTTGCATGAAATGTTCCCTTGGTATCTTTAATTTTCTTGAAGAGATCTCTAGTCTTTCCCAGTCTATTGTTTTCTTCTATTTCTTTGCACTATAGTACTATACCAAATATTTTCATTGCTCTAAAAATCTTCTGTGGTCTTCCTATTCATATATCCCTCCCGAAACAACCCCTGACAACCACTGATCCTTTTACTGTCTCCACAGTTTTGCCTTTTTTAGAATATCAGATAGTTGGAATCATACAGTATATAGCCTTTTTATATTTTTTGATAATTTTTAAACAGTTAAAAATGTTTTTTTTTTTGTTTGTTTGTTTTTTAATGATTTTATTCATGGTTGTGCACGGTCTTCATGCTGCGTGGGCTTTTCTCTAGCTGTGGCTCCTCTTGTTGCGGAGCATGGGATCTGGTGCCCACAGACCTCAGTTCTGCGGCTCCCGGGCTCGAGAGCCCCGGCCCAGTGGCTGTGACGCATGGGCTCAGCTGCTCTGCCACGTGTGGCCTTCCCAGACCAGGGGTGGAACTCACGTCCCCTGCTTTGGCAGGGGGGCGATTCTTTACCACTGAGCCTCCAGGAAAGCCCACAGGCGTATTTTAGACTAGTTTTCCATGCTCCTATCTGGTGAGAGAGGCCTGGGAGCCAGGAGTCCCCAGCCACAGTGCTGGCTCTGCCATCAAAAGCTCTGGGGCCTCTAGCGAGCGCCTGCCCCTCCCTCAGTGTCTGACTCTTTGCCCACCAGGTTCCTCTGTCCATGGGATTTCCCAGGCAAGATTACTGGAGTGGGTTGCCATTTCCTTCTCCTAAAAATGTTTTTATTTTTATTTTTCATTCTTTTATTTGGCCATGGCCCAAGGCATGTGGGATCTTAATTTCCCAACCAAAGATCAAACACATGCCCCTTGCATTGGAAGCATGGAGTCTTAACTATCAGACTGCCAGGGATGTCCCGGTATATAGCCTTTCCAGATTGACTTCTTTCCCTTAGTAATAGGCTTTTATGTTTCCTCCATGTATTTTCGTTACTTGATATCTAATTTCTTTCAGGACTGAATGATATACCACTGTATTGTTGCACCACAGTCTAGTGAAGGACATCTTGGTTGCTTCCAGGTTTTGGCAACTATTAATAAAGTTGGTATAAACATCTGTGTGCAGGTTTTTGTCTGGATGTCAGTTTTCAATTCATTCATGCATTCATTCTTGCAAGTATGGGGTCATATGGTAAAAGTATTTTTAACTTAGTTTTAGTAAGAAACTTTCCAAAGTGGCTGCACCATTTTCTATGAATGGGAGTTTCTGTTGCTCCATGTTGTCATTAGCTTTTGGTGTCATCAGTGTTTTGGATTTTAGCCTTTCTAATAACTGTGTAGTGGTATCACATTGTTCTTTTAATTTGCAATTCCCTAAGGCTATGGTTTTTCCAGTGGTCATGTATGGATGTGAGAGTTGGACTGTGAAGAAGGCTGAGCACAGAAGAATTGATGCTTTTGAACTGTGGTGTTGGAGAAGACTCTTGAGAGTCCCTTGGACTGCAAGGAGATCCAACCAGTCCATTCTGAGGGAGATCAGCCCTGGGATTTCTTTGGAAGGAATGATGCTAAAACTGAAACTCCAGTACTTTGGCCACCTCATGCAAAGAGTTGACTCATTGGAAAAGACTTAGTGTGGCATCCACCCCTCAAACAAACTAATGACAAGTTAAAAAAAAAACACACACACTTTTGCTGTCTATAATCAAAATTTAAGTCCTTGTTGGTGCCCGCCTCATACATCTAAAAGATTGGAAAAGACTCTGATGCTGGGAGGGATTGGGGGCAGGAGGAGAAGAGGACGACAGAGGATGAGATGGCTGGATGGCATCACCGACTGGATGAATGTGAGTTTGAGTGAACTCCGGGAGTTGGAGATGGACAGGGAGGCCTGGCGTGCTTCGATTCATGGGGTCCCAAAGAGTCGGACACGACTGAGCAACTGAACTGAACTGAACTGAATGTTATGTAATGTTGAACATTTTTTCATAAGCTTATTTGGTATCATTATATCTTCTTTGATGAGGTGTCTCTTTGATTCTTTTGACCATTTAAAATTGGGTCTTTATTTTCTTACTGTTGAATTGTAAGAGTTCTTTGTGTATTTTGGATATCAGTCCTTTATCAGATATGTTTTGCAAATATTTACTCCCAGTCTGTGGCTAATCTTTTCATTCTCTTAGCCGTGTCTTTTGTAGAGTAGAAGTTTTTAGTTATAATAAAGTCCAAATTACAAATTTTTCTTTCATGAATCATACTTTTTCAGTTGTATTAAAAAAAAGAAGTCATTGCCAAACTCATGGTCACCTAGAGTTTCTATTTTATCTTATAGACATTTGATAGTTTTGTGCTTTTAATTTCAATTCATGATCTACTTTGAGTTAATTCTTGTGGAATTTGTAAGGTCTGTGTCTAGACTCGTTTACTTTGCATATGGATGTTCAACTCTGCTAGCTCCTTTTGTTGAAGACTTTTCTTTCTTCCACTGTATTGCGTTTGGTCCTTTGTCATATATCAATTGACTCTAGTTGTGTGGGATTATTTCTAGGCTCTCTGTTCCTCCATTGATCTATTTGTCTGTTCTTTTACCAATATCACACTGTCTTCATTTTCAATTAACATTCATTTTTTGAACAGGAAATATACCCACACATAGTGATAAAATATAAAGGCATAAAGAGTATATAGTGAAGTATAGTGAAGTTTCATCCTGTCCTGTTCCCCCTGCTCCCAGATTACCTTTCCCAGGTAATCACTATTATTTAGTATAATTTTCATTCTTTCAGAGTTGTTTTGCTTCTTATCCTCTCTCACTGTCACTCTGTGGATCTTTCTCTTCCTCTCACTTTTGTGCATGCATGCTAGGTCACTTCAGTTGTGTCCAATTCTTTGCAACCCTATGGACTGTAGTCTGCCGGGCTCCTCTGTCCATGGAATTCTCCAGGCAAGAATACTGGAGTAGGTTGCTGTGTCCTCCTCCAGGGGATCTACCTGAGTGAGGGATCAAACCCATATCTCTTGTCTCCCGCATTGGCTGGCAGGTTCATCACCACTAGTGCTACCTGGGAGGCCCCCTCACTCTCCAACACAAGTATTAACATACAGCATTATGCAGCTTGCTTTTTTTTTTTTTTTTTAAATTTAACAATATAACTAGAAAAAAATCACATGTATGCACATGTATATCTGTCTTTTTAAAAAAGTATTTTATTGTGGTTTAAAAAGCATAGAATATTAAATTTACCATTTTAAGTGTAGCATTCAGCAGTGTTGAGTATGCTTAGATTGTTGTGATCTCTAAGACTATTTAATCTTGAAAGACTGAAACATTATACCCATTAAAAACGAATGTCCCTCTCTCCCACCCATCTCCCCAATCCTTTCAATCAGTTTTCTACATTCTATTTATTTGATTTGACTATTTAAAATACTTCATATGGAACTTCCCTGGTGGTCCAGTGGTTAAGACTCCATGATTCCTCTGCAGGGGATGCTAGTTCAATCCCTGCTTGAGGAACTAAGATCCCACATGCCAAGTAGTATGGCAAAATAATGGAATGAAAAAAAGTTTTTAAATACTTCATATGAGTGGAATCACACAGTGTTTGACCTTTATGACTGACATTTTGCTTAGCATAATATCCTCAAGGTTCATCTATGCAGGGTATGAAAAAAATTTCCTTTTTAAGGCTTCATAATATTCCATTTTCTTTATCCATTCATGTGCCAATGTGCATTTGCATTGCTCACACCCCCTAACTAATGTGAATAATGCTACAGTGAATATCAGTGGGCATTTATCTGTTCAAGATCCTGTTGATTATTTTGAGTATATACCCAGAAGTGAAATTGTTGGATCATATGGTAATTCTCTTTTAAACTTTTTGAGGAACCTCCATATTGTTTTCAATAGCAGCTTCACCATTTTATATTTCCAGTAACAGTGCACAAGAAGGATCTTTATACCACATCCTTACCAGCATTTATTTTTTTTAAAGGAGTTTTGACTATACTTACAAAATTTTTTATTTATTTGTTTTCACCTGGTCTTTTAGTTTCAGCATGTGAGATCCAGTTCTCTGACTAAAAATTGAACCTGAGGCCCCTCCATTGGGAACACAGAGCCCTAGCCACTGTACCATCTGGGAAGTCCCTTGAATTTCTCTTATGATTAGTGGTGTTGAGCATGTTTTCATGTCTGTTGGCCATTTGTATATCTTCTTTAGAAAATTGCCTATTCAAGTCCTTTGTTGTTCATTTGCCAAGTTGTGTCTGACTCTTTGTGTCTCCATGGACTGCAGCATGCCAGGCTTTCCTGTCTCTCACCACCTCCTGGAGTTTGCCCAAGTTCATGTTCATTGCATCGGTGATGCCATCCAGCTACCTCATCCTTTATTGCCCTCTTCTTCTGCTTTCAATCTTTCCCAGCATCAAGGTCTTTTCGAATGAGTCAGCTGTTTGTATCAGATGGCCAAGGTATTGGAGCTTCAGCTTCAGCATCAGTCCTTCCAATGAGAATTCACGGTTGATTTCCTTTGAGATTGACTGGTTTGGTCTCCTTGCAGTCCAAGGGACTCTGAAGAGTCTTCTCCAACACCACAGTTCAGAAGCAGCAGTTCTTCGGTGCTCTGCCTTCTTTATGGTCCAGCTCTCACAACTGTACATGACTACTGGAAAGACCACAGCCTTGACTATATGGACCTTTGTCTGCCAAGTGATGTCTTTGCTTTTTAAACACACTGTCTAGGTTTGTCATAGCTTTCCTGCCAAGAAGCAGTCATCTCCTAATTTCATGGCTACAGTCACCATCTATAGCGATTTTAGAGCCCAAGAAGAGGAAATCTGTCACTGCTTCTACATTTTCCCCTTCTATTTGCCATGAAGAGATGGGGCTGGATGCCATGATCTTAGTTTTTTGTTTTTTTTTAATATTTAGTCTTATGCTGGCTTTTTCATTCTCCTCCTTCAGCCTCATCAGGAGGCTCTTTAGTTCCTCTTCACTTTCTGTTGTTAGAGTGGTATCATCTGTATATCTGAGTTTGTTGATGTTTCTCCTGGCAATCTTGATTCTAGCTTGTAACTCATCCAGCCCAGCATTTCTCATGATGTGCTCTGTGTATAAGTTAAATAAACAGGGTGACAATAAAAATAGTCTTGTTATACTCTTTTGTCAATCCTGAACCAGTTGTTCCATACAGGACTCAAATTGTTGCTTCTTGACCCACACACAGGTTTCACAGGAGACTGGTGAGATGGTCTGGTATTCCCATCTCTTTGTCTTTCACTTCTCTTCTTTTCTCAGCTATTTGTAAGGCCTCCTCAGACAACCACTTTGCCTTCTTGCATTTCTTATTTTGGGGGATGGTTTTGATCACTGCTTCCTGTACAGTGTTACAAACATTACATTAAAAGATGCTAGCCCCTTGGAAGAAAAGTTATGACAAGCCTAGACAGCATATTAAAAAGCAGAGACATTACTTTACTGACAAAGGTCCATCTAGTCAAAGCGATCAGGAGTCGTGTATGGATGTGAGAGTTGGACCATAAAGAAACCTGAGTGCCAAAGAATTGATGCTTTTGAATTGTGGTGTTGGAGAAGACTACTGAGAGTCCTTTGGACAGCAAAAAGATCAAACCAGTTCATCCTGAATGAAATCAGTCCTGAATATTCATTGGAAGGACTGATGCTGAAGCTGAAGCTCTAATACTTTGGCCATCTGATATGAAGAACTGATTCACTGGAAAATACCCTGATGCTTGGAAAGATTGAAGGCCGGAGGAGAAGGGGATAACAGAAGATGAGATGGTTGGATGGCATCACTGACATGAGTCTAAGCAAGCTCCAGGGGTTGATGATGGACAGGGGAGCCTGGCGTGCTGCAGTCCATGGAGTCTCAAAGAGTTGGACATGACTAAATGACTGAACTGAAATGATTCCTATCTCTTACTGAGAGTTTTCCACAGTTTGTTATGATCCACACAGTCAAAGGCTTTAGTGTAGTCAATGAAACAGAGGTAGATGATCCACACAAAGGCTTTAGTGTAGTCAATGAAACAGAGGTAGATGTTTTTCTGGCATTCCCTTGCTTTCTCTATGATTCAGTGAATGTTGGCAATTTGATCTCTGATTTATCTGTCTTTTCTAAAGCAAGGTTGGACATCTGAAAGTTCTCAGTCCACATAATGCTGAAGCCTAGCATGTAGGATTTTGAACATAACCTTACCAGCATGGGAGATGGGTCAACTGCCTGGTGGTTTGAACATTCTTTAGTACTGCCCTTCTTGGGAATTGAGATGAGGACTGCCTTTTCCAGTCTTGTGGCCACTGCTGGGTTTTTCAAATTTGCTGACATATTGAGTGCAGCACTTTGATAGTATCATCTTTTAGGATATTAAATGGCTCTGCTTGGATTACATTGCCTTCATTAGCTTTATTGATAGCGGTGCTTCCTAAGGCCCACTTGACTTCACACTCCAGAATGTCTGGCTCTGCGTGAGTGACCACACCATCATGGTTATACAGGTCATTAAGACTTTTTACCCTCTTAGCAAAATTTAAAGTATATAATACACTACCATTAACTATAGTCTTCTGAGGACTTAAAGTCTAATTCCCCAATCCCCCCTCAATAAAAAACCCACTAAATGTCCCTCTGGTCACATAAGTGCTACACAGCAATCCCAGGTAGTTGTGACTCAGAGAGCTGGGAACAATCAAAAGATTTGGTTGGCCAAAAGTGGATGAAAAAGAATATAAAAAGTTTAAAATGTTGACCATCTATAAAAAAAAAGATAAATTTGTGCATAGTGCTTCTTGTTTTTGCTCTACTTCCTGTACTGCTACATTTCCTCACATATTAAAAATGAAAGCATACATGTAGATGTGTCTAGCACATGCCCAACAGAGTAGAAATTTAATAAATGTGAGCTGCCCCAGCCCTGCCTTACCTCCTTCTCCTTTATTCAGTGGATGATGAGTACCTGCAAGTAATATTTAAGGTAGTTACATAACTTTGTAATCTCATCATAATGTCACTGTATCAATAAATTTCTTCCACCTTCACAAGTTCCAGTTAGAACAGAAAGGTACCAATCTGATTTATGTTATTTCTCATTTTGAATAGTAAAGATTAAAATGCACATAAATTACAACTCTGCTATAAGATCTCCACACTTTCAGGAATAAAACCGTTATGTGTGCCTGTGTGCTCAGTCACTCCATTGTGTCTGATTCTTTGCGACCCCATAGACTGTAGCCTGCCACGCTTCTCTGTCCATGGAATTTTCCAGGCAAGAATACTGGAGTGGGTTGCTTTTTCCTCCTCGATCCTTTGAACTTTTTAAATTTTTTATTTGTTGTTATTGTTTAGTTGTAAAAGTTCCTTACATATTCTGAATATTAAATCCTTATTGCATATAGGATTTGCAAATATTTTCTTCCATTCTGTAGGTTGTCATTTCACACTGTTGGTAGTTTCCTTTGATGTGAATAAATTTTAAAATCTGATATAGTCTTATTTATCTATTTTACTTGTATTGCTTGTGTTTTGCCGTCACATTTAAGAAATCAGTTGCTGAATCTAATGACCTGAAGCTTTCCCCCTACGTTTTCTTTTAAGAATTTTACAAGTTTAAGTCTTTAAGCCATTTTGAAGTAATCTTGTATACGTTTTAAGATAAGGGTACTACCTCACTTTTTGCTACTGGATATCTTATTTTCCCAACACCGTTTATTGAAGAGACTGTCCTTTCTTAGTTGTGTCTTTCTTAGTCTTGGCACCTTAATTGAAAATCATTTGGCCATACATGCAAGGGTTTATTTCTGGGCCTTCTTTTCTGTTCCATTTTCTATATATTTATACCAATACCATAGATGGGGAAACAGTGGAAACAGTGGCTGACTTTATTTTTCTGGGCTCCAAAATCACTGCAGATGGCGATTGCAGCAATGAAATTAAAAGATGCTTACTCCTTGGAAGGAAAGTTATGACCAACCTAGACAGCATACTCAAAAGCAGAGACATTACTTTGCCAACAAAGGTCCATCTAGTCAAGGCTATGGTTTTTCCAGTAGTCATGTATGGATGTGAGAGTTGGACTATAAAGAAAGCTGAGCACTGAAGAATTGATGCTTTTGAACTGTGGTGTTGGAGAAGACTCTTGAAAGTCCCTTGGATAGCAAGGAGATCCAACCAGTCCATTCTAAAGGAGATCAGTCCGTAGGACTGGAAAAGGTCAGTTTTCATTCCAATTCCATAAAAAGGCAATGTCAAAGAACGTTCAAACCACCACACAGTCACACGCATCTCACATGCTAGCAAAGTAATGCTCAAAATTCCCCAAGCCAGGCTTCAACAGTTTGTGAACCGAGAACTTCCAGATGGTCAAGCTGGATTTAGAAAAGGCACAGAAACCAGAGATCAAATTGCCAACATCCTTTGGATCATAGAAAAAGCAATAGAATTCCAGAAAAACATTTCTTCTGCTTCACTGATGCTAAAGCCTTTGACTGTGTGGATCACAACAAACTGTGGAAAATTCTTAAAGAGATGGGAATACCAGATCACCTTACTTATCTCCTGAGAAATCTGTATGCAGGTCAAGAAGCTACAGTTAGAATCAAAAATGGAACAACGGGCTGGTTCCAAATTGGGAAAGGCCTATGCAAAGACTGTATGTTGTCATCTTGCTTATTTAACTTACATGCCGAGTACATCATGCGAAATGCCAGACTGGATAAGCCACAAGCTGGAATCAAGATTGCAGGCAGAAATATCAATAACCTCAGATATGCAGATGACATCACCTTTATGGGAGAAAGAGAAGAGGAACTAGGAGCCTCATCATGAAAGTGATACAGGAGAGTGAAAAAGTTGGCTTAAAACTCAACATTCCTAAAAAGAAGATTATGGCATCTAGTCCCATCGCTTCATGGCAAATAGATGGGAAAACAATCTAAACATTTTCTTGGGCCCCAAAATCACTGCAGATGGTGACTGCAGCCATGAAATTAAGAGATGCTTGCTCCTTGGGAAAAAAGTTATGACAAACCTAGACAGTATATTAAAAAGCAGAGACATTACTTTGACGACAAAGGTCCATCTAGTCCCAGCCATGGTTCTTCCAATAGTCATGTATGGATGTGAGAGTTGGAGTATACAAAAAGCTGAGTGCTGAAGAATTGATGCTTTTGAATTCTGGTGTTGGAGAAGGCTCTTGAAAGTCCCTTGGACTGCAAGGAGATTCAACCAGTCAATCCTAAAGGAAAACAGTCCTGAATATTCATTGGAAGGACTGGTGCTAAAGCTGAAGCTACAATACTTTGGCCATCTGATGCGAAAAACTGACCATTGAAAAAGACCCTGATGCTGGGTAAGATTGAAAGAAGGAGGAGAAAGGGACAACAGAGAATGAGATGGTTGGATGGCATCACAGATTTGATGGACATGAGTTTGAGTAAACTCCAGGAGTTGGTGATGGACAGGGAATCCTGCTGTGCTGCAGTCCATGGGGTCACACAGTAGGACACAACTGAACCACTGAACTGAACTGATAGTGCTGGGTGCTCAGACAATACCTAATCTGACTGTAATGCTGGAGACCCAGGTTCTATCCCTGCGTCAGGAGGATCCCCTGGAGAAGGATAAGGCAACCTACTCTAGTATTCTTGCCTAGAGAATTCCATCGACAGAGGTGACAGGCGGGCTCCAGTGCACGGGCTCGCAGAATCCCACATGACCCAGGGACTAACACACATAGTGTGGGTATATATTAAACGCTCAATAAACATATGTTGTTGTTATTGTTTTGTCAATATGTCAGGGAAAAGAGGATAGATTAAAAAGCATTTTCACAATAAAGTCAAAATACGTCACTAGCACTTTCAAGTCAATGGGACTGAATTAGACCCCCTTTGAAAAGGCGGAGGGGATCAAATGACGTAGACCCCCTTAGCAACAGGCCCCCAAAGAAGGTGAATTTCTGTAGCCAATAAGAATCTGCACTGCAGATAAGGCAGCCAATGGTCGACTCAAAGAGGAAGAGGGAGGACGCGCCAATTCTGGGCCTGAGCCTCGGCCCAACAAAATGGCGGCGGCGGCGGCGTCGCTTTGTTTCCGCGGCTCCTGCGGCGGTGGCAGCGGTGCCGGCCTTTGAGCTGTGGGGAGGATCCAGCGCCAGATCTAGTGACGACTAAGGGTCCGGTGCATTCTACCCTAATTGCGTGCCGGGGAGGGCAGAGTCGCGCCCTACGGTCGCTGAATCCTACAGGGCGTAGAAGCGAAAACATGACTGCTGAGCCCATGAGGTAAAACACAACTCCGTCTCACGGGTCCCAGCTGTCTCGGCCTACGCGTTTTCTGAACCTGGTGTTTGGGAAAAATTTGGCTTGGTGGGTTAGGCCTGTGTTTTGCTGAGCGGAAAGAGGCATCGTTTTCTCTTTAGGTGAGGAGGCTTCGGAAGTAGGCTCCAGCCCGGGGTTGGGGAGGGGGTAGGGGTTGACTGGGGGCGCGGCCTGGTTTGTCGGGCGCCTTCTCAAGCCTCTCCAAACCCGCGGAGCTTAGTTGAATTCCTCTGTTTATTCTTCGCTGCCTGTGGAACTGAAACCCCCAAGTGGGAGGCGGTTTTTGGTATCCTGATAATTCTTCCTAATCTTTGGGCCTAGAACCGCGTGGGGAAGAAGAGAGGGTAGGGGGTAGGCAGAAGAGGGGCGAGAGGTGGGAGGAGGGGGAGGGGCGGTGGGGAGGATGTGAGATCCTGGGAAGACTCAGTGGCGTTTGTACTGCTGGAGACGGGAATACCCCAGCCTGGCGGAATTTTATGTTTTTCTGCAAACCCTGGGGACAAGCCCATTTTGTGGGGTGAATGGGTGGGTCTTGCCAGTGTTTCTTCTCTACTCCAGATCCTGAAGCGTAGCCCTGGATTTATCTCGGAGGTAAAGGTACTAACGCAGGGTTTTGTTTCCAGAGGACCCCAGTGTACTACTTTTTGTGTGGTCCAGCTTTAATGGGTGGTAAGGCAGTCATCAGATGTTTCTCCATTTTATGGGCAAATTTTGAGCAAAAATAATTAGGCCTTATTTTTGTTTATTTATTTATTCCAAGAGGGATGGGGAACACGTTAACTTGGTTTGATGGGAAATAAAATCTATTCCAAGGAAGCGGTGAGTGGCAGGCCACCTCTTAGTAATCAAGCACGTTTATTATAAGGTTGAGGCTGCTTTTCTCTTGTGCTTCTAATTTGGCTCTTGATAGTGTCTAAAAATATGGATTGTTAATATGGAATGTATACCACTTTTACACAAGTGAATGGGTTGCATTTCAGGCAGGTTGATATTTGACTTTTCATCCCTTGTGAATACAGTAATTTTTTTACTGTTGTATTCTTGGCTCCTAATGGCAAGGTAAAATTACAGGGAGCATAGACCAGAAGTTCATATGTAGTTGGCAAAATGTGATTTTGAGTAACTATTAGGATCGTATATATTTATGTATGTGTATATATATGTGTGTGTGTGTATCCACCATCTTAATAGTATACAGGTATGTATGTATTTATTTCCTTGGTGGCTCAGACGGCAAAGCATCTGCCTACAATGCAGGAGACCTGGGTTTGATCCCTGGGTCGGGAAGATCCTCTGGAGAAGGAAATGGCAACCCACTCCAGTACTCTTGCCTGGAAATCCCATGGATGGAGGAGCCTGATAGGCTATAGTCCATGGGGTCGCAAAGAGTCGGACACGACTGAGCGACTTCACTTTATTTTTTTATGTATGTTTTTGGGCTTCCCAGGTGGCGCTAGTTGTAAAGAACCTGTCTGCTAATGCAGGAGACATAAGAGACGCTGGTTCAATCCCTGGATGAGGAAGATCCCCTGGAGGAGGGCATGGCAACCCACTCCAGTATTCTTGCCTGGAGAATCCCATGGACAGAGGAGCCTGGTGGGCTACAGTCCAGAGGGTCGCAAGAGTGGGACACGACTAAAGCCACTTAGCACACACACATGCATGTATGTTTTTAGAGCATTTTAGCTAGTGTATAGAATTTGGGAATGAACCTATGATACTTATATGTCTATTTTCTGCATTAAAAAGTAGTAGATGGAAGATGTTTTCCTTCCTTTGAGGGGAAAAAATGGACTTTAGTTCTCAGATTATAGATCCCTAGTTGTGTAAAGATTGTGGCTTTGTTTTCTGACTTTGTGTTCATTGTTTTGAGTGCAGTAAGCCTTTATTTAATTGATATTGGGCACATTAGAGGTACCCAGTACAACTTGTTGGCTAGTTATTATCAGGTGCCCATGTTGCTCTACATGAAGGGTGTACCTTACAGTTAAATATGATCTTTAGATTTTACTAAATCTCAGAAAGTCTGCATTTAAAACTGTAGATTGAACTTGGATTTTCTCCCTTTCTTTTAGGGTGAACAAATTAATTATGTATAAACATTCTGAATAGAACTAGTTTATGCGAGGGTCAGTTTTTCTTACGGGCCTTGAATTTTTGTATATATTGGTGTAAGAATAATAATCATAACTAAAATTGAGTGCTTATTGTTGACCTCTACCTTTGTAATTTTAATTAATTTTCAAAACAGCTCTATGGAATAAGTACTTGGTGTTCCCCATTTTACAGATGAGAAAAGTGAGGCATAGAGAGAGCAAAGAAATTGATCAGTTATATAAATTGTAATTGATGGAGCTGGAATTGAACCGAGTCTTGACTCCAGAGCTTATGTTCTTAACCACAAGACATTAATACCTCCTTGAGCTACCAGAAAAAAACGTGATTATGACCATTTTAATTTAGTTCAAGTATTACAATGGAAGAAGTTCATGTTAGCTGCTATTGTCATTTGTTGTAGGTCTTTGAATTTGTAGGTGTTTATAATATTTTGCCTTTTATGTTCATATGAGATAGTAAGATAACAGAAACATTTATTTTCAGGAGAATCTTAAGCTATGTGAAAACCCCCTTGCAAAGAATACATATAATAGATATAAAGAATTAATTTTAAAAAGTGTGATGCTCTCTGATTATTTACTATGAAAGAGATCCAAGTGGGTGTCAGAACTGTCTCAGTATGAAGTGTTATTCATCTTAAGTCGTAATCATAGGTGAAGGATAATCTGACAGGTAATGCTTGAGTGAGTTAAATCCACAATACTACTCTTTAAAAAAAAATCTTTTATTATAGTTGATTTACAATGTTGTGTTAGTTTCAGATGTACAGGAAAGTGAATCATTTATACATATATTCACTCTTTTTTAAAAATTATTTTCCCATATCAGCCATTACAGAGAATTGAGTAGAGTTCCCTGTTCCTTAACAGCAGGTTCTTATTAGTTATCTATTTTATATCTTAAATCATTCTTGATTTTCTTCTATGTGAGGCAGAAATAATATGAACAATTCTATACGTTGTCATTAATGTTATTTTAGGGAATTGTTCTGGATTTTTTCTTTATCAGATCCTCTGGCATTTAAAAATAGGAGCAAAGATTAGTTTCTGATTTTTACTTACATTTTATAAGTAGGAACATTTCTGGGATTCTGTGGTGAAAAAATAGCCAAAAGGCAAAAGGGAGGAACATGAATGGGTGATTTGGCTAAATTTTATGTTGGCCCTGTGTTCCTCCATTCAATACTGGGGATTTCAGTCTGTGGTTGGTTGAATCCCAGGATGTAGAACTGAGGATATGGAGGGCTGACTATGGGACTTGAGCATCTTCAGATTTTGGTATCTATGGTGGATCTTGGAACCAAGATACCCTGTGTGGATACCGAAGGACAAATATACACTGAAAAATCAGTGGCTCAGTTTTTAAAGTTTTTGTTACTGTTTTTAAAGAATTTTTTGTTGTTTTTGTTTTCAATAAGATTGTTTCTTCATTTTTTTGGCCTGAAAGATCAGCCTCTGATTGACAGATAAACTTTCATTTATTCTCATGTAAAGATCTTAGAGATTTGATGGACTTGTCATTCTGAACCGTGTGGCAATTTCTTACTTGAAAAGCTGAAAGCAGTATAACTAGTCATTGGTCTTAAATTTTAAAAAGTAGACATTGTCTAAATTGAGAGATGTTGAGAAAATGACTTAGAAAGTCTCTGTTATTGTGTTAGTCTACAATCAGTTGCATACTAGCCTAATTTTTGAAAAATGTTATCTGAAATATGTGCATTCCCACTGTGTGGAAAGCATTAAGCCAGGCCTGTGGCAGGGGAGTACATGCAAATTTTATAAAGGGTTTAAACAATTTTTTAAATTAATTTTTTATGACGTATAGTTGCTTTACAATGTTGTGTTAGTTTCTAAGTGAATCAGTTATACATATATCCACTCTTTTTAAGATTTCTTTCCTATTTAGGTCACCATAGAGCATTGAGTAGTGTTCCCTGTGCTAATGAAAAGTATTGTAAATGTTATGTTTGTTATGTTATTGCTGAGGGTGAAAAGAAAGACATTTTTTATTTTAATTGTGCTCAGACCACTTCCCATTATTGGCACTTCTTGGCATAGTTGATCATGAGCTTTCAGTTTTATATTTAATTTCTAGAGATAAGGTAAGTGTAATACTTAAAGGTATTTGTAGATAGATTTAGGTATGTGAAATACATTTTTTGGTAAGAAATTGTATTTATGTGCCTATTTCACTTTTGAAATCTGAATAAGCTTACAGATTGGGTGACAGAATACAGGCAGTTCTTGGATTTGCATGAAGTCTATTTTCTCCAGACCTTGAATGTTCTCTTGGCAGAAGCTGTTCAGATGGGTTAAGCTATGGGAAATGAAATATAGATCTTCCTTTAGGAATGCTGAATATAACAGGGCAGTAAAAGGAGTGTCTAAGTAGGATCTCTCTGCACATGGTCATAACAGCAGTTCTTACAAAACAATAGACTAAAAGCTCTTTGGGGATCTTTGTTAATTTTTAAGTGTTTTAGGAGTATAAAGAGTTCCTGAGACTAGAACTGCTGGTTGTGGAGGAATGAATGCTTAACTCTGAGCCAAACCTAGGTTTTCTAGTTGCAGCTCTATTGCTTAGCTGATTGTAAACAAATCATGTATCCTTTCTAGGCCTCTGCTTTGTCATTTGCAGAATGAATTTGTACTAGATGGTCCATAAGTTATTAAAAGTCCTATTTATGTTAGTGTCTATCATTTTTTGACTTTGCCTTTTTTGGGGGTAGGGAGAAGTGATGAAGGAAAATATCTTTCTTGAATTTGTTTGCCTTAAAACTTATGGTTTTAAGATGCATGGTTAGGATGCAGGTGTTTTGTTGCTAATATAATGTCATATTATGATGTACACAAATGTTTTATTGGAAAGGAAAAACTGCTAATTATTATGGCTCAGATTATGTTTTTATTTTGAAAGATTACTATATCTAGTATTTTTCTGCCCTTTTTTGATTGGAGATGATACTTCTGAAAAGACCTGTATTCTAGTAAACTGTGCTTTCTGCTCTGCAAAATTGTCAAATTTTCTCTCTAGCCACTGTTTTCAGATTTTGTTTCTGAGTTTTGGCTTCAAGTAGCCATTCTTGATATCAATAGTCCAGTTTTCTTGTTAAGTGTTACATATAATATTTGTTTAAGAAATCACTGTATGGCAGTGGTATTCATGTGTATATACCCTATGCTCCATTTTTTGGGGGGATGCTTTATTCATTGATCAAGTACATGAGTATCAACTAGGTGCTAGGCACTGTTCTAGCATATGCAAAGGGTAAAAGACAAAATTCCTGCCCCCTTAAAGCATTTTTAACCTAAGGAGGGAAATAGTAAATAAACATTGGAGGTCTATTGGTTGTGCTAGGGATCAGAATGAAGAAAAGCCTAATTTGGGGGATGTCTAGCAAAATTTTGCAGAGGAGATGATATCTGTATTGGGTCTTGAAGAAAAGTTAGCAGTTAAGCATTGACTATGAAAAAGGGCAGTCCAACAGGGGGATTAGTATGGCTAAAGATTAGTCTTATTTTCTACATAGCAGAGGAAATAAGATATGTTCACAAATAAATTTGAAGCAGGATGTAAAGGGCTAAATGCTGTGTTGGGTAAAAACTAAGTTGCTGTGGGAATTTAAAGTAGGAAGACATTTCTAATGGGGTCCAGGAAAGGCTTAGAGATAGTATTTAATTGTGCCCTTGGAGGATATATATACTTTTGACAAAGAAGACTGGAGAAGGATTTCAGATGTGAGGTATAGCAGCTTGAGCAAAGAAATGTTATGTATATTAGAGTTTTCTAACTGAAAGGAGGTCAACTTAGAATCTTTAACTCAATTCCTGGGCAAATAATTGTATAACCATTGGCAACTAGTATTTTTTTTTCCAGCTTTATTGCGATATAATTGACATACAGCTTTATGTAAATTTAAGGTATACAGTGTGATGATATGTTATGCATATATACTTTGAAGTGACTGCTACAATAATTACCTTTTTTTAAATTATTGTTGTGGAGAGAACATTTAAGATCTACTCTTTGGCAACTTTCAAGGATATAATACAGTGTTGCTATCTAGAGTCACCATACTGTATACTGTATATCAGATCTTTAGAACTTATAATGAAGTTTGTATGTTAACTTTTATGGCTCGATGATCTTATAAAAGCTTGTGAATGAGCCTGATAATTTTAGTTCAGCAGAGCTGTTAAAAGCATAACCCATTTTTCTTAAAGATTGTGTAGAATTTAATGACAGATTTTGAATGACAAGCATTCAAAATGTATCATTACTTGTCTTTATTTTGGTCATTTGTCAGTTGACTTTTGGGTAACATTTGATTTCTAAAATCCAAAATAAAAAATAGTTTTTTGGTTTTTTTTTTAGTAATATTGGATTTATTTTGCTTATTTGAATATATCAATTATTTTTTGGTTTATTTGATAACATTCCAAATTTAGCTCTGCTATAATGCTTGTTTTGAAAAAAAATGTGCATTTGTTCCAACAAGATTGATATATTGGGTAACAATTTGAGCATAAGACAAAATTTGTATTTGCTTATTCAGGATTTTGTTTACAAGGTCAAGGTTCAGCAAACTATGGCCACCACAGTGACCTGTTTTTGTAAATAAAGTTTTGTTGGAACACACCAAACTCATTTGTTTACATTGCCCTGTGGCTGTTTTTATAGCAGAGTCTCAGAATTGGATAGTTGCAACAGAGACCCAATGGCCCACAAAGCCTAAAATATTTACTCTCTGGCCCTTTATAGAAAGTTTGCCCTAGGTGAATGCAGGAAGCTGGACCCAGCTGAACTGAGCTGCATTAAAATACATGCATATACAGGCACATGCCTCAGACCTCTATCAGCTACCTCAGTTCACCCCTTGTGTTATGAGCCACACCCATCCACATCTATTGTTACAATTTTCCATCCGATTTCAGATAACCCTCCTTCCATCACTTCACAATAATTCATGAGCTGCAACCCTTCTGATGCCCACTTCCACAAGCAAACTTCAGGTCTTTTTCAAGGTAAAGTGCCATATTTATTGTTGTACTTGTGTATTTCTTAATCACTTAATGTGTGTAAACTGTGTAAAATTGTGCTACCATTTCTATTAGGTTTTTGTCTTTTTTAAAAAATATGTCACTGATGAAGTTTTTGGAGTGTTGTGCTTCTAACCCCATTTCCCCCCCGAGTCCTATGGTGTTCATTGTATAATTTTGCATTACCTGGTGATTTTTAGGAGCTCGTATCATTGCAGAATTGACTACTTGTCATCTTGCAAAAAGTATTGATTCATTCCCCAAATATTTCTTGGACTATGTGAAGTTTAAGTGAGTTAATGGACCCAAAACACTTAGGTTAGTGTGACATAATAATTACTCAAATATTAGTTGTTACTAATTACTATTACCATGTGCCAAGAACTGTTCTAAGTACTGCTTAGGTGTACAAGACAAGGCACCCCATGGAGCTTACATTATACTTAAAAAAAATCTGTACTAATTTGCATTTTGGCTTGTAGTTCCCCCCCTCAAAAAAGATGTTTTGGTGTTTTTATAAATGATATTTTAAAAATGTCTATCCACGGATCAAAGATACTTAAAATAACTTTCTAGTCAATATATTATTCATCTCATGTACTGTTTTATTGAATGATTTTTTGAAATGTTTTTTATAACTATAACCTTGGGTGATGAATTTGATCCTACCTTCAAGCAGATAAAGAATAATCATTGCCTTTTTACTATATTTCAAAATTAAAAGTTTCCCCCAAATAGGAATATTCTCCTATATAACCTCATTATAATTAGCAAAATTAGAAATTAATCCTGATACAATACTATTTCTAATCTACAGACCTTACTCACATTTTGCCAGTTGATTCTCAATGTCCTTCATAGTGAATTCATATTTTGCCAGTTGATTCTTAATGTCCGTCATAGTGAAAGACAACGATTTCTTTTCTCTGGTCCAGGATCCAGTTCTGGAACAGGCATTGCATTTTGTTTTCATGTTTCTTTAATCTTTTTTAATCTGGAGCAGTTCACTTTACTTTTTTATCCCTTTCTATCCCATTTTTGAAGAACACTGGCCAGTTAATTTGGGTTTGTCTGATGTTTCCTTGTGGCTGTGTATTTTGCTAGAAATAGTATGAAGTGATATGCTTTTCTTTGCACATTTTATCAGGGGGTATATCTTTGCTTTTACTGTATTTTAAAATGTTTTTACTTTTAATACTAATATTATCAGCCCAATTTAGAGATTTTAAAGCTAGGTTTGGTTAATTTCTATAGAGTTAGAGAATTTGCCCACCTGTTATTTTTCTTGCCTTTCCCATTTCTAACTTTCCTCAGGTACCCCCAGCATTCAAATCAAAACACCCTATTTATGAAGTTTCACTGTGCTTTTTGAGTATCTACTAAAAATAAAGAATTAAGAATGAATGTTTCATATTAAAGTGACTGGACCTGTTAAGTATATGAAATAATACACTTCTTCCGAAGGCTGAATGTAGAGCATCCAAGAGAGCTTATTGAATATTTCAGTTTAGAGATAGAAGAAAAATATTTGATGGTACTAAATGACTTCAGAGCTTTTAAAAAATACTCAACAAATCACTATTCTTTTCTTTTAAGGAATCCCTGAGCAAGCATTATCATCATTTATATAAACATTTAGTATTCCTCTGTTCAAGGCAATTTGTTTTTTTCTCATATGGAAAAAAAGAGATGAACTCAGACCAGTTTCCTCCTTTGAGGAGTTTACACTCTAGTAGGGAGTACTCTTGGGTTTTAAAGAAGAAATTATAAGGAGAATGTGTTGCTGTTAAAGAGAAGTAAAAGAATGTTCAGTGGGTGAAGAGGGGAAAGAGAACCTTCTTTGAGGTAAGAGTTGTGGTTAGATAAGATTGGAAAGTCATGTGTGAATTATTTTGCAGAAAGCTTCAAATTCTTGCTTAGGGGTTTGTACCTTATCCTTATTTATAAACATGGGAAGCCTCTGAATGTTTTGAGCATGGGGGTGACAGATACTTGAATCTGTGCTCAACTATGCCAAATCTGTGGATTCTGCATCAGCAGATTTAAACAAACTCGATTGAAAATATTTGGGGAAAAAATTCCAGAGTACCAAAGAGCAAAACTTGAATTTGAAACACATAGGCAATTACTTAGACACCAATTATATTATATTAGGTATTATAAGTAATCTAGATAAGATTTAAAGTATAGGTGAAGAAGGTCATAGGTTATATGCAAATACTTTGCCATTTTATATAAGGGTCTTGAGCATCCTCAGATTTTGGTATGGGGGAGTCCTGGAACCAGTCCCCATAGTTACTGAGGAATGACTGTAAATTTAGGAGAATATAGTCATATACCTCTAGCTCCCACCTCTTACCCCCTAAAATAATAGCACAAGCTAAGTATCAACTGAGACATTTTAGGTATGATAGTATAGTAGTTTAGTACTTGAATTGAGGTAGAATGAACTTGGGCAAAGATGGGATTTCAAGGCAGATAATAATGACTTTTAGGTATACTTTTTCCCCCCTCCTTCCCCATTCCAAATATAATATTAAAAGATTTAAATAACTTTTATTTGTTAAGTATTGCCATCCACTTAATACTGTTTTCCATGATTTGTCTCTCACATCTGAATTCTAAACATTCACCTGATTATTCTGGATGGGAGCTAGGGCTACATGACTTGAAGAATGAATTCTGGAATTAGGTCTGATTTTCTGATGTTCTGCCTGTAAAATCTAAACTTTTAAAAATTGTAACTTTTCCTTTTGCAGAGAGAAAGAATGCCAGTTCTCTCCTAAAGACCCTTTTCTTGTAACCTCTCACAACAGAATAAAACTTTTTGCTTTGCTTTCTTGCTCTTACCACATTTTTTGCCTTCTATCTCCTTCTGAAGACTCTGCCTTTGAGTGGGGATTGGGTATGGCATATTGATGAAATGGACTGTATTTAATCACTGTGCCAAACAGAATGAAGCATTTCTTGAAGTTCCTACTGGGAATTACTGGTTTGGCCCACATGAACGTAGTTATTGCAATTAAAAATTTTTGAATGTTTCTTAGAGATCACCATTTATACATATTAAGGTAAAATGTAGGTCTTGTTCAAATGTTGCTGCTTTATTACTCAGATTTGTAACTTTTATCTGCATTAGAGCATTTATATCTTTGTATTTAAAACAATAGATCGTAATTTGTTCAGTCCTCCATTCTCTCTTAAATATTTTAGCATTTTAACCACTTAAGAGTGTATAATTTAGTGACATTAAGTACAGTGTTGTGCAACCATCATTATCTAATTCCCAAACATTTCTTTTACTCCCCCCCAAAGAAACCACATATCTGCCAATACTACTTCTCCATTCCCCTTGCAAACACTAATGTACTTTCTTTCTAGCTCAATGGATTTGGGTATTCTGAAGTTTTCATATAGAAGAAACGGTACAATATGAAGATTTATCCATATTGAATCATGTATCAGTACTTAATTCCTTTTTTATGCCTGAATAATATTTTATTAGGATATCCTACATTTGTTTACCTGTTCATCAGTTGATAGGCATTTAGATTGTTTTTACCTTTTGGATGTTGTAAATAGTGCTACTGTGAATATTTCGGTATATGTTTTTATTTGGACATGTGTGTTCATATCTCTTGGGTATATACCAAGGAGTAGAATTTGCTGAGCCATATGGTTACTCTCTGTTTAACTTACTGAGGAAAGCTAAACTATTTTCTACAGTGGCACATCTTAACATTTCCGCACGTGTTATTTTCTGTTTTATTTAAAAAATTATGGCCGCTATAATGGGTGATATATATTAAAGTGATATCTCACTGTGGTTTAGTTTATTTTTTTTTTATTTAAGCAAGTTTGTTTGGAATCTGTTTGAAAAGATTTTGGTCTTGTTTAAAAAGACCAAGCAGGTCAAGAAGACGGTTAGAACTGGACATGGAACAACTGACTGGTTCAAAATTGGGCAAGGAGTACGTCAAGACTGTATATTGTCACCCTGCTTATTTAACTTATATGCAGAGTACATCATGCAAAATGCCAGGCTGGATGAAGCACAAGCTGGAATCAAGATTGCCAGGAGAAATATCAACAACCTCAGATTTGCAGGTGATACCACCCTTATGGCAGAAAGTGAAGAAGAGCTATAGGACTTCTTGATGAAGGTAAAAGGTGAGAGTGAAAAAGCTGGCTTGAAACTCAGCATTCAAAAAATGAAGATCATGGCATCACTTCCATCACTTCATAGCAAATAGATGGTGAAACAATGGAAACAGTGACAGACTTTATTTTCTTGGGCTACAGAATCACTGTGAATGGCGACTACAGCCGTGAAATTAAAAGACGCTTGCTCCTTGGAAGAAAAGCTATGACAAGCCTAGACAGTATATTAAAAAGCAGAGATATCATTTTGCTGACAAAGGTCCATATAGTCAAAGCTATGGTTTTTCCAGTAGTCACGTATGGATATTAGAGTTGGACCATGAAGAAGTCTGAGTGCTGAAGAATTGATGCTTTTGAACTGTAGTGTTGGAGAAGACTCTTGAGAATCCCTTTGACTGCAAGGAGATCAAACCGTCAATCCTAAAGGAAACCAACCCTGAATATTCATTGGAAGAACTGATGTGGAAGCTGAAGCTCCAATACTTTGGCTATTTGATGTGGAGAACCAACTCATTGGAAGAGACCCTGATGCTGGTAAAGTTTGAGGTCAGGAGGAGAAGTGGATGACAGAGGACGAGATGGTTGGATGGCATCACTGACTCAATGGACATGAATTTGAACAAACTCTGGGAGATAATGAAGGACAGGGAGGCCTGGTTATGCCAACAGTTCATGGGGTTGCAAAGAGTCAGACACGACTTAGTGACTGAACAACAAACTACTCAATATTAAAAAAATAGATCCAACCAAGACATTTTCAGTATTAGATTATAAACTGTGTAAAATGTGATTAGGGACAGGAGATGAATATGAGAAATAATTTCTATTAATAGTGAATAAAGTTTACTATGTACTGTTTATTAACAGTTTTGTGGATTCTTGTACACATTTGCAAATATCTGTGCACTATGGGGAATACAGCTCTGTCATAGCATAAAAGTTAGCATTGCTTAATGGTAAGATATACTTTGTTAAAATCTTAACTCAATTTCATGCTTACTTTGGAAACTTATTTAGTCTCTCTGAATCTTGATGATTACCTTCTGAAAAATGGATGTTAAAAGTAGAAGAAATTGAATCAGTCAACATTAAATAAGATGCCATTTCCATTTTAAGTATTCAGTGTTACTGATCAGGGCAAATGCCCTAAGGTGGAACATTAAAATTTTTTACAAGACTCTATCTTAGTAGGAGGGAAGGCCATAGCAAAAAACAGGGGCTAAGATCTTGTAGGACCTGCAAGAAAACCTCAAGATTTTGGCTTTATTTAACTGTGATAAAATTGACAAACTATACTATTTTAACCATTTTTAAGTGTACAATTTAGTGTCCTTACATAAATCACATTGTTGTACAAACATCACCACTATCTCCAGATCTTTTCATCACCCCAAACTAAAACTCCATATGTATTAAATAATTCCCCAGTCCCCTCTCCCTTAAACCCTGGTACTACTGTTCTACTTTCTGTGTGAATTTGACTCTTCTTGATACCTCTGAATAAACAGAATTGTACAATATTTTTCCTTTTTTGTTTGGCTTTTTTCACTTAGCATAGTGTCCCTAAGGTTTATCCATTTTGCAGCATGTATCAGAATTTCATTTCTTTTTAAGGCTGAATAATATTCCATTCATTATATGTATGTACCACATTTAGTTTATCTGTTTATATGTTGATAGGCATTTGGGATGTTTCTTATCTTTTGGCCATTGTGCATAATGCTAATGTAAACTTTGGTGTGCAAATGTGTGTTTGAATCCCTGTTTTTAGTTCTTTCAGGCATATACCTTGAAGTGGATTTCTATCTTTAATCTCTTGGGGAACTACCAAACTGTTTTTCTCTGTGGCTGCACTATTTTACATTCCTACCTGCAACATATAAGGGTTCTAATTTCTCTAGATTCTTTCTAAAAATGGATTTTATTAAAAATTTTTTTTGATAGCAGTCATCCTAATGGATGTGAAGTGTTTGTGCTTATTGGCGCTTTGTTTGTCTTCTTTGGACAAATGTCTATTGATGTCTTCTGCACATTTTATGGTTTTTCTTTAGTTGTTCAGTCACTCAGTCGTGTCCAACTCTTTGTGACCCCATGGACTGCAGCACGCCAGGCTTCCCTGTCCTTCACCATCTCCCGGAGCTTGCTCAAACTCATGTCCATTGAATTGGTGATACCATCCAACCATTGTGTTCTCTGTCATCCCCTTCTCTTCCTGCCTTCAATCTTTCCTAGCATCGGGGTCTTTTCTAATGATAATTATTGATAGTTACCCCTTGTTGTTCAGTCACTCAGTCATGTCCAACTCTTTGCAACCCTGTGGACTGCAGCATGCTAGGCTTCCCTGTACTTCACTATCTCCTGGAGTTTGCTCAAACTCATGTCCATTGAGTTGATGATGCCATTCAACCATCTTATCATGTGTGGCCCTCTTCCCCTGCCCTCAATCTTTCCCAGCATATCAGGGTCTTTTCCAGTGAGTCTCTTCCAATAACTCCTTATTAGATATATAATTTGTGAATGCTTTCCCCCATTTTATGGATTGCCTTTTCACTCTCTTGGTAGTGTTCTTTGATACACAAAAGTTTTGACTTTTAATAAAGTCCAAGTTATCTATTTTTGCTTTTGTTGTGTGTTTTTGGTACCATCCAAGAAATCGTTGCCAAATCTAAAGTCATGACGTTTTATCTGTCTGCTTTCTTCTTTTATTTTTAAAACTTTGTTTATATATTTTTGGTTGTGCTGGGTCTTTGTTGCCACACACATGATTTCTCTGATTGTGGCTAGTGGGAGCTACTCTCTAGTTGTGGAGTGTGGGCTTATTGTTGCAGTAGCTTCTCTTGTTGCAGAGCACAGGTCTAGGCGTGTGGCTCAGTAGTTGTGGCACACTGGCCTAGTTGTTCCATGACATGTGAAGTTTTCCTGGATTAGGGATTAAACTTGTGTTCCCTGCACTGACAGCCAAATTCTTATCCCCTGTAGCACCAAGGAAGTCCTTTGGAATGTTTTTGATTGTCAATTCAAGTAGGGAGATTGACTAATTGCCCCCACTCCCTCCATTTGCTGAATGCTATCTTTGGCATTTAACCATGTAGTAACTTACCATTGTTTATTTTGTAGTATACCTCTGAGTTACACTGTGATGTTCTTTTATTTCAGCCTAATGGACTCTGTTTAGCAGGTATGCCAGCAGTGAATTCACTCAGCTTTTGTTTTTTTGGCACATTTCTTTTGCATTTTTCAAAGATACCTTTACTACATATAGAATTCTTGGTTGACATTTTTTTCCACAGCATGTGAAATATGTTATCTCACTGTTGTGTGGTATTTAACTATTTTGTTAATGAAAATCCTGTGTACTTATCATTCTCTTGTTGATTTCAAGCTTTTCTTGGCTTTTGACAGTTTAGTTATGTTTTGTCTCAGTGTGGATCTCTGTCTGTCCTACTTGGAGTTAATTGAGCTTTTTGGATTCATGTATTTCTTGAAATTTGGTAAGTTTTTGGCAGTTATTTCTTTAAACATTCATTCCGTTCCTTTTTCTCTATCCTCTCCATCTGTGACTCTCATTATGAATGTGTTGGTAGGCCTGATGGTGTCTTAAAGGTCTCTCATGCTCTTTTCATTTTTTTTTATCCTATTTTGTTTCAGTGTCTCATACTAGGTAATCTCAATGGGGCTTTATTTAAGTTTACTGAATTTTTCTTCTCTCTATTCAGATCATCTGTTCAATCTCTATAATGAGTTTTTCACTATTGTACTTTTATTTTGTAAAAGTTTATTTGGTTGTGTTTTGTAGTTATTTTTCTGAATATTCTTTCCCTGGTAAGACTTGTTTTCCTTTAATTTTTCTTTTCTTCTTCTGTTTTTGCCATGCTGCGAGGTGTGGGGATCTTAGTTCCTTGAACAGAGTTTGAACCCGCACCCCTGCATTGGGAGTGTGGAGTCTTAACCATTGGGCTGCTAGGGAAGTCCCTCCTTTATTTTTTTTTTTTTTGTTCATGGTTTTCTTTAACTCTGTGAGTATATTGAGGACAGTTGTTTTAACATCTTTGCCTACTAATTCCAGCATCTGGGCTTCCTTAGGAGCAATTCTGTTACTGTCTTCTTTTTCCTCTGTGAATGGGCCATACTTTATTTCTTTGCATGCTTGTAACTTTTTGTTGAAAATGGACATTTTGAATATTGTAACGTGGTAACTTTGGAAAACATTCTTTCTTCTCCACAGGATTTGTTGTTGCTGTTTGTTATGGATTGTAGTTTTTGCTTAGGGAATTTTATAACCTATTTTTATTATGACTATTCTTTGTCTTGTGTGGACACTGAAGTGTTTGTTCTGGTAGATTATTCATCAGTTAGTGGTTTGACTGAACTTTCCATAAATGGATCAAAGCAAAAAATACAGACAAACTACAAACAAAACCCCAAATCCAGACAAAACTACTCTCTCAGTCTTTGGAGATTGACTTGGCATTGGGGCACTTCTCAGTGCTTGGCCATTTCATTTAAAACTCTTCCCTAGCCCTCCCTGCTTGATTGTGTGGAGGCTAAAGGTGAGCCATAGATGAACACTTATGGCCTTCTGTCTTTTCTGAGCATGTGTCCAGCCCTGAGTGTGTGTGGGCTTCCAAATTCCCTGGTCTATGTAGGAGCTTTTCAGAGTCCCTGTTCCTTCTATGTATGTCTTTCTCCATCCAGCTTTTTCCTTCTTATCCTTTTATGTCTGTCTAGTGCCTGGCCCGCTTGTTATTCCTTGCCCCAGGTGACTGTGGATAGTATATTTTCCTTTAAATGCTTTGTATAAAGGTTGCTCATTTCAGGAACTTGTTCTTCCTCCTGAGGTGGGTGAAAGAAATGGAAACCTGTGATGCAGTATGCCAGGTAACTACCAAACAGGTGAGAACACACAACTACCATTCTTTAAGAATAAGGTCCGTATTATTCCTTTTGACATCTGCAGGTTGTGCTAGAATTGTAGGCCACTGTCTTCATGGCCACCACGTAGCTGAGGAGTGAGGCATGGTAGGTGCATAAAATAAAATACCACAGTGCTCTCATTTCAAAGTTCAGCAGCTTTTTCTATTAAGTGCTCCCCTGGTGGTTGTAATGTTTTGATTACAAGATTCTAGAGTTCCAAAAAAGTTGATTCTGATGACAGTTTTTACCAGCATAATTGTTGCCATAGTGGAGGGACAGAATTTTGGAGTTACTCACTCCACCACTGTGTATAATGTTGTTCTTGGTCTGTTTGTTTTAATCCCTATGCAATGGCACATTTTCTTTAAAATTAATTTTTTAAATTGAAGTGTTGGGCTTCTCCAGTTGCTCAGTGGGTAAAGAATCTGCCTGCATTGCAGGAGACACAGGAGATGTGGATTCGATCTCTCAATCAGAAATATCTCTGAGAGATCGGAATGGCAACCCACTCCAGTATTCTTGCCTGGGAAATCCCATGGACAGAGGAGCCTGGTGGGCTGCAACCTATGGGATCTAAAAAGAGTTGAATGTGACTGAGCATGAGCAAGGACAGATGGATAGTTGATTTACAGTGTTGTATTGGTTTCAGGTGTATAACAAAATGATTCAGTTATCTATCTATATTTATTTTCAGATTCTTTTCCCATATGGGTTATTACAAAATATTGACTGTAGTTCCCTGTGCTATAGTAGTGTGTATATATTAATCCCAGACTCCTAATTTATCCCTTCTGCCACATTTTCTTAATAAGTGTAGCTTTTTATGAAGTCTTGATATCTGCTAGGGCATGAGTGCCCACATTGTTCGTACTATCTTGGTTATTCTTGTACTGTTCCATGTTATGTATCTTTTTCTTGTATTTCTAAATGCTTTGATTGGTGTTTAATTCTATTTTGATAAACACTTTAGAGGCCTACTGTGAGCCAAGCATTGTTTTAGATCAACATTTCTCAAACTTGGCATTATAAACATTTTGGTCCAGGTAATTATTTGTTGTGGGAGGCTGTCCTGTGTGTGCATTGACTCTCTGTCCTCTATCAATAGATACCAGTAACAACACCCCCTTCCCCACCCTCCACCAGTTGTGACAAGCAAAAATGTTTAAAGATGTTTTCAGATAGTTCCTGTGGGAGGTGGTGGTATGGGGGTGACACAGTCCTCCCACTTGAGAACTACTATTCTAGATGATAGGGATTCACAGATAATTAATACTGAGCTAAGAGGAGGAGTAAATGACTGAAATACTCTGTGATATGGTTAAGTATGTATATGAACCAAGGAATGTTGACAAACAGTAAAAATTGCCATGGAGTTGGGTCTTAAGGCTAGATAGTGATGTTATTTAGGAAGGGAGATGTTCTAGGTGGTAAGAAGTCTAGAGACTTGGTAAAAGGACCCTTACTTGAGCCTTGAGAGCAGAAAGAAATTGTGTGATTGGAGAGGATATGGAATGTAGACTTGAAGAAAAGGAAGGGAGTTGGGGTCAGATTTGAAAAGGCTTTTCATGCTATTCTGTTTTATTTTTTGTCTTTTCATTATAGAAAACCAACAAATACTTTTAAAGTTTTTAGAGTCATATGTTCAACTTTTTTGTAGCAACAATAATGAAATGATAAAAAGCATATGGTGAATGTTAAACTCAAGAAGATAACACTAAAAAGGGAATACTTGTACACTGTTGATGGGGATGTAAATTGGTACAGCTACTATGGAAAACAGTGTTGAGCTTACTTGGAAACTAAAAATAGAACTATCCTCCAGCAATTCCACCTTTGAGTATATATCTAGGAAAAAATAAGATGAAAGTGCACATCAGCAGACTGTTCTATTAAGAAGATATGCGTGTGTGTATGTGTGTGTGATGAAATATTACTCAACCATGTAAAAGGTTGAAATATGGCCATTTGCAGCAACTTGGATGGACCTACATAATATGATACTTAGTGAAATAAGTCAGAGAAAGACAAATACTATATGATATTGTTTATATGTGGAATCTAAAAAAATAATAATACAAACTAATGTATATAGCAAAAGAGAAAGCACATTCAAACAGAAAACAAACTAGTTGTTACCAATTAGGAGTATGGGATTAACAGATACAAACTACAGTATTTAAAATAGATAACAAAGATATACTGTATAGCACAGGGAATTACATCCATTATCGTGTAATAATCTATAATTGAATATAATCTAGAGAAATACTAAATCACTATGCTGTGTATCCTAAACTAACACAGTATTGTAAAATCAGCTGTTGTTGTTCAGTCGCTAAGTAGTGTCCGACTCTGCGACCCCATGGACTGCAGCATGCCAGGCTCCCCTGTCCTTCACTGTCTCCCAGAGT
Source organism: Bos indicus x Bos taurus (assembly GCF_003369695.1). Taxonomy (NCBI): domain Eukaryota; kingdom Metazoa; phylum Chordata; class Mammalia; order Artiodactyla; family Bovidae; genus Bos; species Bos indicus x Bos taurus. The sequence goes on along the minus strand of NC_040105.1, from coordinate 69,791,784 downwards.
TTGCTCAAATTCATGTCTGATGAGTCAGTGATGCTATCTAACCATCTCATGCTCTGCTGCCCCCTTCTCCTTTTGCCTTCAATTTTTCCTGGCATCAGAGTCTTTTCCAGTGAGTTGTCTCTTCCCATCATGCCAAGGTATTGGAGCTTCAGCTTCAGCACCAGTCCTTCCAGTGAATATTTAGGGTTGATTTCCTTTAGGATTGACTGGTTTGATCTCTTTGCAGTCAAGGGAATGCTCAATAGTCTTCTCTAGCACCACAATTCGAAAGCATCAATTCTTCGGCACTCAGCCTTCTTTATGGTCTGACCCTCACGGCCATACATGTCTACTGAAAAAACCATAGCAGCTTTGATTATATAGACCTTTGTCGGCAAAGTGATGTCTCTGCTATTCAATTTGCTGTTTAGGGCTTCCAGGTGGCACTAGTGGTAAAGAATGTGCCTGCTAATGCAGGAGACATAAGAGACCTGGGTTCGATCCCTGGGTCAGGAAGATCCCCTGGAGGAGGGCACAGTGACCCACTCTACTATTCTTGCCTAGAGAATCCTATGGACAGAGGCGCCTCGCAGGCTAGAGTCCATAGGGTCTCAGAGTCCATCATGACTGAAGTGACTTACCATGCATGTACAGGTTTGTCATAGCTTTTCTTCCAAGGAGTAAGTGTCTTTTAATTTCATGGCTGTAGTCACGGTCTGCAGTGATTTTGGAGCCTAATAAAGTAAAAACTCACCATTTCGGTTTTTTACCCCTTCTATTTGTCATGAAGTGATGGGACCAGATGCCATGATGCAAGTTTTTTAAATATTGATTTTCAAGCAAGCTTTTTCACTCTCTCTTTCACCCTCATCAAGAGGCTCTTTAGTTACTCTTCACTTTTCTGCCAGTAGAGTGGTATCATCTGCATGTCTGAGGTTGTTGATACTTCTCCCAGCGTCTTGATTCCGGCTTGTGATTCATCCAGCCCAGCATTTTGCATGAAGTAATCTGCACAGAAATTAAATAAGCTGGTGACAATATACAGACTTGTCGTACTCATTTTCCAATTTTGAACCAGTTCACTGTTCCATGTCCAGGTCCAGTTCTAATGGTTGCTTCTTGACCCATATACAGGTTTCTCAGGAGACAGGTAAGGTGGTCTGGTATTCCCAACTCTTTAAGAATTTTCTACAGTTTGTTGTGATCCACACAGTCAAAGGCTTCAGTGTAGTCAATGAAGCAGAAGGAGATACTTTGCTGGAACTCCCTTGCTTTCTCCATTATCCAACGAATGTTGGCAATCTGATCTTCTAGTTCCTCTGCCTCTTCAAAACCCAACTTGTACATGTGGAACTTCTTGGATCACATGCTGGTGACGCCTGGCTTGAAGGATTTTGAGCATAACCTTGTTGGCATGGGAAATGAGCACAGTTGTATGGTAGTTTGAAAATTCTTTGTATTACCTTATTTAGGATTGGAGTGAAAACTGACCTATGCCAGTCCTGTGGCCACTGCTGAGTTTTCCAAATTTGCTTACATAATTGAGTGCAGCACTTTAACAGCATCCTTTTTTTAGGATTTGAAATAGCTCAGCTGGAATTCCATCACTTCTGCTAGCTTTGTCATAGTAAAACTTTCTAAGGCCCACTTGACTTCACACTGCAGAATGTCCGGCTCTAGATGAGTGATCACACCATCATGGTTATCTGGGTCATTAAGACCTTTTTTCTCTATGTATATATTCTGTATTCTTCTGTGTATTCTTGCCACCTGTTTTTTTTTTTTTTTCTATAAAATAGTACGTTTATTGGTTAAGAAGAATATTGTATTTGAAAAGTACCTTCCTTCTGGGATTTTCAAATAAATTTGCAGATATCATTTTATTCATCCACACAGCAGAAACTTTGGAAACCAGAAAAATGGAAAAAAGTATGGCTTTTTATACATTTAACGCTATACAACCAGTTCAACTATTTCCTCATTCTGGTGACTATGAGAGTACAAAGGAACCATTTACTCTTTTCCCTGGCATCACTCCACCTCTTGGGGAAATTTGTGGTAGGTGACTGTGGCTTCTTGGTCATATGATTCCTAGGGACAGTACAGGAATTCAGTGAGGGAGTTTAAAATGTTTCAGATAACTGTCAACATTCCATGGTTACCACCTCTTTCTAATTTCTTCTGCTTCCATTAGGTCCTTACCGTTTCTGTCCTTTATCATGCCCATCCTTGCATGAAATGTTCCTGGATATCTCCAGTTTTCTTGAAGAGATATCTAGTCTTTTCCATTCTCTTTTTTTCCTCTATTTCTTTGCATTATTCATTTAAGAAGGCTTTCTTATCTCTCCTTGCTATTCTCTGGAACTTTGCATTCAGTTGGGTATGTCTTTCCCTTTCTCCCTTACCTTTCACTTCTCTTCTTTCCTGAGCTATTTGTAAAGCCTCCTCAGACAACCACTTTGCCTTCTTGCATTTCTTTTTCTTTGGGATAATTTTGGTTGCCACCTCCTGTACAATGTTACAAACTTCTGTCCATAGTTCTTTAGACCCTCTGTCTACCAGATCTAACCCCTTGAATGTATTTTAGTCACCTCCACTGTGTAGTTGTAAGGGATTTGATTTAAGTGAAGAGTGAAAGTGAAGTCTCTCAGTCGTGTCTGACTCTTTGCAACTCCATGAACTGTAGCTCCTTCCTCCATGGGATTTTCCAGGCAAGAATACTGGAGTGGGTTGCCATTTCCTTCCCCAGGAAGATCTTCCTGACCCAGGGATTGAACCCGGGTCTCCTGCATTGTAAGCAGTTGCTTTACCGTCCGAGCAACCAGGGAAGTCACACCTGAATGGCCTAGTGGTTTTCACTACTTTTTTCAGGTTAACCCTGAATTTTGCAATAAGGAGCTCATGACCCGAGCCATTGTTAGCTCCAGTTCTTGTTTTTCCTGACTGTATAGAGCTTCTCCATCTTTGGCTGCAAAGAATATAGTCAATCTGATTTTGATATTGACCGTTTGGTGATGTCCATCTGAGAGTCATCTCTTGAGTTCTGAGAAAAGAGTGTTTGCTATGACAGCGTGTTCTCTTGGTAAAACTCTGTTAGCCTTTGTCCTGCTTCACTTTGCACTCCAAGGCCGAACTTGCCTGTTATTCTGAGTATCTCTTGACTTCCTCCTTTTGTATTCCAATCCGCTGTGATGAAAAGGCATAATTTTTTGGTGTTAGTTCTAGAAGGTCTTGTAGTTCTTCATAGAACTGGTAACTTCAGCTTCTTTGGCATTAGCGGTTGAGGCATAGACTTGGATTACTGTGATGTTTAATGGTTTGCCTTGGAAACAAACTGAGCTCATTTTGTCATTTTGGAGATTGCATTTAAGTACTGCATTTCAGACTCTACTACTCTTCTGCTGACTATGAGGGCTACTGCATTTCTTCTAAGGGATTCTTGCCCATAGCTGTAGATATAATAATGGTCATTTCAAACAAAAACTTGAATTAAAAAATATTTATTTATTTGGTTGCATTGGGTCTTAATTGCCACATGCCAGCTCTCCATTGTGGCACATGGATTTAGTTGTCCCAAGGCCTGCGGGATCTTAGTTCCTAGATGAGAGATTGAAACCACGTTCCCTGCATTGTGGATTCTTAACCAGTGGACCACCAGAAAAGTCCTGGTCATCTGAATTAAATTTGTCCATTCCCTTTCCATTTTAATTCACTGATTCCTAAGATGATGTTGTTCAACCTTTCCATCTTCTGTGTGACCACATCCAATTTACCTTGATTCATGTACCTAACATAATATGTTCTATGCAATATTGTTGTTTATAGCATGGGACTTTACTTTCACCACCAGACCCATCCATAACTGAACATTGTTTCCGTTTTGGCTCAGCCATTTCATTCTTTGTGGAGCTATTAGTAATTGCCCTCCACTCTTCCCCAGTAGCATATTGAACAGCTTCTGACTTGTGGGGCTAATCTTCCCACGTCATACTTTTTCCATTTTAATACTGTCCATACGTGCCCTGACGTTTCACTTTCATGCATTGGAGAAGGAAATGGCAACCCACTCCAATGTTCTTGCCTGGAGAATCCCAGGGACGGTGGAGCCTGATGGGCTGCCATCTATGGGGTTGCACAGAGTCCAACACGACTGAAGCGACTTAGCAGCAGCAGCAGCAGCATACGAGCCCTGAATGGCATGGCTTGTAGGTTCATTGAGTTATGCAAGCCCCTTCGCCATGACAAGGCTGTGATCCCTGAAGGAGAAATGAAGATAATAGTACATACTTGAGGTGGTTCTGAGGATTAATAAGATCATGCATAATAAGCATTTAGAAATAGTACTTGGGAAATAATAGATACTCACTAAATGTTAGCTATGTTTTTTGTTTATATCAGCATATGTGTATATTAATCATGTTTGAATCTTCTGTGGGAACACCTAGTGAGGTGTCAGGCAAGGGACACTTAAATGAACGCCTTGGATGTGTTTATGAAGTGAATTCATAAATAAGCATTAATCCAATTTTAATTGTATATAACCAGAAATGAGTTTAAACTCCAGATTTCTTTCTGTTGTTTTTTAATTGAAGTGTAATTGATGTACTTCTTACTACTGTTGTAAATACTTATATATAAATTTGAGTCCTTATTGTCTACAGGCCACTTTTCTAAGGTATGACCCTGAATTGGGTATTAAAGTAATAGTCTCTATATATTTAACTACTTGTATTCTGGACAGTTACAAGCATATTCAAAAGGAAGAAAATAGAACCGTCTAAGTACGTGATACCATCTTCAATAGTTATCTCATGGTTAATTGAATTTTCTATTTCTGTTTAATACATACTGACCTAAGTACCCCCTCACTGGATTAGTTTTAAACAAATTCTGGATGTCACATTATTGTATTGAAGTTTTTTAAAAAAAACTATACTATGATGTATTTCCCTGAAACCAGCTAGTATTTGCAAAAGGACAAGTGGATGCTTTTTTCTTTTGATACTAATACAAAAATCAGATTACCTTCCTGACTTCTGTTAGGTGATAGTGTTTTAGATGTTTGGAGTCCATCCATACTTAAAGTGTAGAAGCTAGTATACTCTCACATTGGAGAAGGCAATGGCACCCCACTCCAGTACTCTTGCCTGGAAAATCCCATGGATGGAGGAGCCTGGTGGGCTGCAGTCCATGGGGTCGCTAAGAGTCACACACCACTGAGCGACTTCACTTTCACTTCTCACTTTCATGCATTGGAGAAGGAAATGGCAACCCACTCCAGTCTTCTTGCCTGGAGAATCCCAGGGACGGGGGAGCCTGGTGGGCTGCTGTCTCTGGGGTCGCACAGAGTCGGACATGACTGAAGCGACTTAGCAGCAGCAGCAGCATGCTCTCACATTATTAAGGCATAAAATTTTCAACATTTTCTTCTGAAATACTTCAGACTTTGGGGAATGATTTTACATATATTCACCACCTAGATTCTACCTTTAACATTTTACTACACTTGTTTTATCACATATTTTCCATGTATCTAACTCTAATGCAGCAGTCCATCTTGTTTTTTTTACTCATTTCAAAGTAAATTCCAACAATCAGTATAATTAAAGTTCAGTTTTTAAAGCTGTTTTTTCAACTGTTTTTTTTTTTTTTCAGATTTCTTTTTGTGTAAACTTTATTTTTGTGAATGATCTGAAGTTCTGAATTGTGGCCACTCATAGTCTCTGTGGTTTCAGTGCTTCTCATTTTGAACTTCGCTTTCATATACCGTGAACCTTTATTAGATTATGTAGGTTACATACCAGTAATTAATATTTAACCAAACTAAAGTAGCATGAATAATGAGAATTTTGCATATGTGTTTTCACTGGTTTTTAAAGAAAATTTATTTTAGGAAATAATTGTGTGTCCCATTGTGGTATGTTAAACTAATATGTAATTTTAGTAATCTCTTTTAAATTTTTCTATTTAACAGTTAATGTCAGGGTCCGATCCCCTGGAGGAGGGCACAGCAACCCACTCTAGTATGCTTGCCTGGATAATCCCATGGACAGAGGAGTCTGGTGGGCTACAATCCATGGGGTCACTGAGAGTCGGACATGACTCAAGTGACTGAGAACACACTGAGGTCCATAAGTCACTGTTTTAGTGTTTAGCTCTTTTTCTTTGATCTTGGTATTCTGTAAAGTGTGTAAATATTGTTTGTTCTCCATATGACTACATGCCTCATGACAGAAAAATCTATTTACCACATTATGAACTTTTTGAATGCTCATAATAGCCATGTGGGGCTTCCTAGGTGGTGCAGTGGAAAAGAATTCGCCTGCCAAAGACGCAGGGTATGCTGGTTTGATCCCTGGGTCGGGAAGATCCCTTGAAATAGGAAATGGCAACCCGGTCCAGTATTCTTGCCTGGAGAATTTCACAAAGGAGCCTGGAGGGCTATAGTCCATGGGTTTGCAAAGAGTTGGACAGAACTGAACACACATTCAGTAGCTATATAGTAAATGCTGTTGAGTAAATAAATGAGATAATTTTATCAATTCATATTGCAACTTTGTTTTTTTGGTTCAGTATTTTGGGGATTTTGAGGTAGCTTTAGATATGCACTGTTCAGTACAATAGCCATTAACTGTCTGTGGCTATTGAGCACCTGAAATGTGGCCAGTGTACATTGAGATGTGCTGAAAGTATATTTGCACACAGGATTTTGAAGACTTACTATGCAAAAAAGTAAAATATCTCATTACTAATTATTTTATATTAATTATATATTGAAATGATAATTTGGATATATTGGACTAAGTAAGATTAAAATTAATTTCACCTGCATTTTTTAAAATGTGACTTCTGCTGCTAAGTCACTTCAGTTGTGTCCGACTCTGTGCGACCCGATAGACGGCAGCCCCCCAGGCTCCTTTGTCCCTGGGATTCTCCAGGCAAGAAGACTGGAGTGGGTTGCCATTTCCTTCTCCCAAATGGCTTCTAGAAAATTGTAAATTATATTTCTGGCTTACATTATACCTCTGTTGAACAACACTGATCTGGATTGCTCGTTTTTCATTTTATTAGTTTTCAGTTGAATGGGTATACTACAATTTATCTGTATACCATAGGTGGATATTTAGAATATTTTTCTAATTTGGTACTATTAAAAAATGTTACTGAGAACATTCTTAAATGTTTCTCTGCACATGTGCTAGAGCTTCTTTAGGAGGTCAGTTCTGTTTTTTATTATAAGATAATTGCCAAATTGGTATCCATAATGGTTTTACTAATTTACACTTCCACTGGCAATTTGAGAATTTTCTTATTCTATATTTCTCCATTCTGGCCAATGTGTTTTTATAGACAATTGTAACTTAACCCTTAAATTAACAGCTTAAGCAAGCACTGGTAATTCTTTAAGTTTCTCCTAGTGAATCTTTTGTAATAGTCAGTGCACATAGCCCTTTTTTCTGTACTACTTATATTCTGAATAGATAAAAATTGATTTTAAAATTTTGCAGCCATAATGCAGACCCTATTAGTAGGCAGCTACAGTTCTTGCAACAAAAGTATATCTATCTTTTTAAGTGCCGTTAGCTTGAGAAAAAGCTTCTGGCATCTTTCTTTACATGATGGGATACTATACTGACATTAAAAATTGTTTTAGAAAATAATACTGCAGAAGATTATTCACTATATATTAATGGAGAGGAAAGGTTGCAAAACAGTTAAGTAACCATTCAATTTTGTTAAAAAAAAATTCCCCAACATGTATGCTAACATCAGCTGACATTATATTATGTACTTCGCACCTCTTCATATTCCATTTTCTCTAGTGGACTTACTAGGGACAGAGGATGTGGAGGGTGTCCTTAGCAACAATAAGCTAAAACTTCCACACCTGGAATAATATTATAGGCTAGAGAGAGTGACTAAATGTGCTGTAATTGTTCCCATTTTAAATATTAAATATCAGGCTTTCCTTAAGGTACAAATGGACCCAAACTATATTATTCTTTACCTGTTGTTTTTTCAGTATTAGAGAAACTTTTCCAAGAATTAGAAATTGTCATTTAACTTCAATAAGAAGTCTATTTGCATTTGATATTTTCTACTCTTTTGGAAAGAAAATAGTGGAAAATGGATTAATCTTCAATCCTTTGGAATAAAATTTAGATGGTTTGAGCTCTGGTCTCAAATTAGTTTCATTTGGAATTACCTGATAAAAGGTTAGATTTGGGTTCAAAGCCAGTTCTGTAATCTTTGAAAAGTTACCCAACAACCAAGTTGTTTTTTCACTTATGCAGTGAATATGGTAATACCTACATGAAAATCTTTATCACCTGCCTAGCATAGTGTAAACACTTAATAAAATTGAGTTGCTTTATCTCTTCCTTTTCTGTTTTTCAGAGTAGATGCAGTTAATAGCTGGAGACAGAATTGATTAGGTATCAATTTCATGAAAAGAACTATGAATAGTTTTGATGTACATATCAAAAAAATAGAGAAGTTACCATGTAAGTTGATTCTGATTTTTCATACCTTCCCCCTCAGGTATCTATCACCTGGAGTATTGAGTTCATTATATTCTAATGATAAGCCAAACACTGTGTTTTCAAAGATGATCTCATCTGTTTATATATCTTTTGCTTCTGGAATGATAGCTTTGCTCTTGTAAGAAAGTTAATGCTATCAGCAGACCTTAATGAGCGGTTATAAAACTCCTTTTAGCTAGTGCTTGCACTGTAGATTTTATCTGATTCCGTTTTTATTGATTAGGAACATAAGCTATATACTTTATCTGGAGAAATTTGCTGTAACTCCCCTAGAATTGAATAGGGGTCCACAAACTAAATGATCGCCCTAGTAGGTTGTGGATGGATTTTGTTAAAGCACTGAATATTTAGTTACAGATACAGGAATGTGTATGTGGCTTTGTCTTTTCTCAGAAAACCTAAATTTTGTTTTTCTCCTCTGTCCTCTTTACCAAGATAGAAATAAGAATTTTATTTAAACTAAGTTTCAGTATTGTTTGCAGTACAATAAATAGGGATATAGATTTACTCTGAAGTTCTAGGGGAAAATAGGTTTTGTTACAATGGGCAAAGTAAAATTGCATTTCTGCTTTATCAGAGGATAGTTTGTATTTTATCCTATTTAAATCTAAATTCATTCCCTTTGAGCTACAATATACTTCATCTTGATAAAAACCTTCCAAAGGCTTCTTCTTTTGAAAGATCTTAGTATGTTTTTGTTAGAAAATACAGTGATACTTGTACTTATTTTTCTGTTACAGTGAATAGAATATATTGAATTTAAATAGATGTACCTTGAGTGGAGTAAATTTAAGCTTTTCAAATATTTATGCATATTTCTCATTCTCAACTGTTCTTTATTTTTCCTTGATTCTGTATAAAAGCATTGCAATTTTCTCTTTTAATAAAGGAAACATCCATGGTTCAGTGTTTGTTTTCCAAGGTATACATCAGGAAATTCCTGATTCTATAGCAAAATTTGCTTTTTAAAATAGAGGTTAGCAGGTATTGGAAACAAGGTTAAGAGTTTTCACTCTAAAGGAACCTATACAAAAATTAGGTGGAAAACAATTACACATACTAGAGATTTAAAAGTATTAGGAAATTCACAGTTATAAGCATGTTTCCCCTTTCTTCCATAGATTATTCCTGGGATATTTAACAGCCTTTTTTTGCCATTAGAGTTTGAATTCCTTAAGGTCATGTCTTATGTATTTATTTTTTATTGCAGTACTAAGTACTCAGAATAAATATATTCAGCATTTGTTAAATATTATAAAATGAAATAAGTGAATCTTATTCCTCATGAATAAAAAGTGAAGTCTGACTGATTTATGTTTAAAACTCTTTATGTCAGTTTGGGAAGAGTTTAAATAGAAGTTTTTTAGGCAAGAAGTATTTGTGAAGCTAACCTGAATAACCTTTGTACCTTTAATATATCTTGTTTTGGGACTCAAAGAGAAGGTCTTGTATTTTACTAGTGCCTTGTTTGTTGTAGTGCATTTTGGATACTGTTTTCAGGAAAATAAAATTTGTTTTATAAGATGATTATTCTATGATGTCAGTGATAGATATGACCTGTCATCTCATATACTTAATTTTTATATCCTTAGATTGCTGGGAGGCCTGAGTGATTTTTTGAGATGATATAAAAGAGATACCAGTGTTATTTCCTGTTTTAGTATTTTTTTGTTCGCCTCCCTTTTTTTGGTAAAGTAACATATCTACTACTATGGACAAGAATCCCTTAGAAGGAATGGAGTAGCCATCATAGTCAACAAAAGAGTCCAAAATGCAGTACTTGGATGCAGTCTCAAAAATGACAGAATGATCTGTTTGTTTCCAAGGCAAACCATTCAATATCACAGTAATCCAAGTCTATGCCCCCGACTAGTAGTGCTGAAGAAGTTGAGGTTGAATGGTTCTATGAAGACCTACAAGACCTTCTAGAACTAACACCCAGAAAAGATGTCCTTTTCGTTATAGGGGACTGGAATGCAAAAGTAGGAAGTTAAGAAATACCTGGAGTAACAGGCGAATTTGGCCTTTGAATACAGAATGAAGCATGGCAATGGATAATAGAGTTTTGCCAAGAGAACGTGCTGGTCATAGCAAACACCCTCTTCCAATTAAGAGGGAAGATAGCATTTAATTCCCTTATTTGTGGCACAAGATTTTTACCAGACGGTGTGATACATTGATCCTTCCTATGTCCCACTATAAAATTACTATTAAAAATTAATCTTAAATAGAATAATAAAATAATAAGATTCAGGTAGGATTCAAGACCAAAAATATCTTATCATAGAGAATAGAGATTGTAAAACCCTATTGTAAAACTTTGTGCTCTGTGTGGACATAGAGTGTGGACACTTGATTTTTTTTTCTTAATACTAAATGTGGAATTTTTCATAAAGCAGAGCTTCATGAAAGGCTTGATATTCTAGTGTGAAATCCTGGGTAGAGGAAACTTGTGCTTTTTCTACCTCATTTTTAATATAGTCAATCCTTGTTCACTGCTACATGGCCTCAAAAGCACCAAAGTAATTATCTAGTTTGACAGATATAGTTTAAAAAAGGTATAGTTGAGAGATTTATTTTAATTTCTGTTTCCATCCCATAGTTTTATAATCTGTGCTGAACCAAAAAATTCAAGCATTAACAGATTGATTACTTTCTAATCACTGCTTTTAAAGCTAAAGAAATTGAAGTAATATCCTCAGATCATGTTGAAACTTCTACTGAGTCAGTTTTTTCCCTAGTTTTTGTTCAGGGTAAAAATTATATGAAAGGTCTAAATTCTAGTGCAGTTGTTGTTAGAAGATCTCTTAAACAACTCAGTCAATGTCCAAGTCACTTTCTAAAAAATAACAAATTTAGTGATATAAATCACCTACCACAGTCCATTCATTTAAAGAGTACAATTTGGTGGTTTTAGTGTCTGTCAGATCAGTATAGCCTTCACTACAATATTCATCACTTCAACAGAAATCCTCTACCAATTAGTGGTTACTCCTCATTTTCCCTTATATCTCTACCCCAGATCCCGTCAACCACTATTTTACTTTCTATCACTATGGATTTGTGTATTTTGAATATTTCCTATGAAAGGAACCATACAGGATGCGGTATTTCATGACTGAATACATTCATTTAGCATATTTTCAAGGTATATCCATATTGTAGCATGACTCAGAACTTTATTCATTAATATTGCTGAAAAATATTCATTTATTTAATGGATATGTGGTTTCTGTTTTTTGGTTACTATGAATCATGCTGTTGTCAACATTTGCATATAAATTTTTGTATGTTTAACTTTCTGAGGAGCTGTAAAAACTTTTTCAGTTTTGTATTATTTCACAAATAGTATAGTGCTTATCTGTTTTATATTCACATCAGCAGTGTATGAGGGTTCCGATGTTTCCACATCCTCACTAATAACCTCCTAATATCTTTTAAATCTTTTAAATGATACCCATTCTTGTGGGTGTGAAGTAGTATCTTGTGTTTATTTTTACTGTGGTAAAGTATACATATTATGATATTTATCATTTTAACCATTTGTAAATTTGCAATTCAGTGGCATTAAATGGAGAAGGCAATGACACCCCACTCCAGTACTCTTGCCTGGAAAATCCCATGGATGGAGGAGCCTGGAAGGCTGCAGTCCATGGGATCGCTGAGGGTCGGACATGACTGAGCGACTTCACTTTCACTTCTCACTTTCATGCATTGGAGAAGGAAATGGCAACCCACTCCAGTGTTCTTGCCTGGAGAATCCCAGGGACAGGGCATCCTGGTGGGCTGCTGTCTATGGGGTCGCACAGAGTCGGACTGAAGTGACTCAGCAGCAGCAGGCATTAAATACATTGACAGTATGTAACAGCCACCACCATCTACCCAGAACTCCATCATTCCCAACCAAAAGCTCTGTACCCATCTTGATACTCTCTTTAATAAATGGTGCGGTGTCCATTGAATATCAACATGTGAAAGAAAGAAGGTTGAAGTGTTACCTTACACCATATACAACTAAAAATGAATCAAATACCTAAATTTCAGAGCTAAAACTGTGGCCCTTAGAAAACTTAAGGGCCTTGAATTTGTCTGTACTATTCCAATCACTTGCTCAGTCGTGTCTGACTCTTTGTGACCGCACGAACCACAGCAAGCCAGGCCTTCCTGTCCATCACCAACTGCTGGAGTCTACCCAAACCCATGTCCATTGAGTCAGTGATGTCATCCAACCATCTCATCCTCTGTCATCCCCTTCTCCTCCTGCCCTCAATCGTTCCCAGCATCAGGGTCTTTTCAAATGAGTCAGCTCTTTGTATCAAGTGGCCAAAGAATTGGAGTTTCAGCTTCAACATCAGTCCTTCCAATGAACACCCAGGACTGATCTGCTTTAGAATGGACTGGTTGGATCTCCTTGCACTCCAAGGGACTCTCAAGAGTCTTCTCCAACACCACAGTTCAAAAGCATCAATTCTTTGGCACTCAGCTTTCTTTATAGTCCAACTCTCACATCCGTACATGACCACTGGAGAAACTATAGCCTTGACTAGATGGACTTTTGTGGACAAGTAAAATTTCTGCTTTTTAATATGCTGTCTAGGTTGGTCATAACTTTCCTTCCAAGGAGTAAGCATCTTTTAATTTCATTGCTGCAATCGCCATCTGCAGTGATTTTAGAACCCCAAAAAATAAAGTCAGCCACTGTTTCCCCATCTATTTGCCATGAAGTGATGGGACAGGAAGCCATGATCTTAGTTTTCTGAATGTTGAACTTTCAGCCAACTTTTCCACTATCCTCTTTCACTTTCATCAAGAGGCTCTTTAGTTCTTCACTTTCCACTATAAGGGTGATGTCATCTGCATATCTGAGGTTATTGATATTTTTCCTGGCAGTCTTGATTCCAGCTTGTGTTTCCTCAAGTCCAGCATTTCTCATGATGTACTCTGCATAGAAGTTAAATAAGCAGGGTGACAATATACAGCCTTGATGTATTCCTTTTCCTATCTGGAACCAGTCTGTTGTTCCATGTCCAGTTCTAACTGTTGCTTCTTGACCTGTGTACAGGTTTCTCAACAGGCAGGTCAGGTGGTCTGGTATTCCCATCTCCTTCAGAATTTTCCACAGTTTATTGCGATCCACACAGTCAAAGACTTTGGCATAGTCAATAAAGCAGAAATAGATGTTTTTCTGGAACTGTCTTGCTTTTTCCATGATCCAACGGATGTTGGAAATCTGATCTCTGGTTCCTCTGCCTTTTCTAAAACCAGCTTGAACATCAGGAAGTTCATGGTTCACATATTGCTGAAGCCTGGCTTGGAGAATTTTGAGCATTACTTTACTAGCGTGTGAGATGAGTGCAATTGTGTGGTAGTTTGAGCATTCTTTGGCATTGCCTTTCTTTGGGATTGGAATGAAAACTGACCTTTTCCAGTCCTGTGGCCACTGCTTAGTTTTCCAAATTTGCTGACATATTGAGTGCAGCACTTTCACAGCATCATCTTTCAGGATTTGGAATAGCTCAACTGGAATTCTATCACCTCCACTAGCTTTGTTTGTAGTGATGCTTTCTAAGGCCCACTTGACTTCCCATTCCAGGATGTCTGGCTTCGTAGGTGAGGGTGAGTGATTGATTACACCATCGTGATTATCTTGGTCGTGAAGATGTTTTTTGTATAGTTTTTCTGTGTATTCTTACCACCTCTTCTTAATATCTTATGCTTCTTTTATACCATTTTTGTCCTTTATTGTGCCCATCTTTGCATGAAATGTTCCCTTGGCATCTCTAATTTTCTTGAAGAGATCTCTAGGCTTTTCCATTCTGTTGTTTTCCTCTATTTCTTTGCACTGATTGCTGAGGAAGGCTTTCTTATCTCTTCTTGCTATTCTTTGGAACTCTGCATTTAAATGGGTATATCTTTCCTTTTCTCCTTTGCTTTTCACTCCTCTTCTTTTCACAGCTATTTGTAAGGCCTCCTCAGACAGCCATTTTGCTTTTTTGCATTTCTTTTGCTTGGGGATAGTCTTGATTACTGTCTCCTGTACAATGTCACAAACCTCCATCCATAGTTCATCAGGCACTCTGTTTATCAGATCTAGACCCTTAAATCTATTTCTTACTTCCACTGTATAGTCATAAGGGATTTGATTTAGGTCATACCTGAATGGTCTAGTAGTTTTCCCCACTTTCTTCAATTTAAGTCTGAATATGGCAATAAGGAGTTTATGATCTGAGCCACAGTCAGCTCCCGGTCTTGTTTTTGCTGACTGTATAGAGCTTGTCAGTGGTCTCTAAATAAGATGCTAAAAACAGAGTCAAGAAAAGAAAAATAGATAATATGGACCTAATTAAAATAAAAAATTTGTGTGTTAAAGCACAGTCTCCATAGTGAGAAGACAACCCACAGAAAAAATGTTTGCAAATCATTTATTTGACAAGTGTTTAATTTCCAGAATACATAAAGAAAATTTGCAACTCAGCAGCAAAAACACAACTCAGAAAGTGTACCAAGGACTTGAATAGACATCCATTTACTTTTTAAAAAAAATGTGATAAGGTACACATAACATAAACCTTTTTAAAGTTTACATTTCAATAGTGTTATGTACATTTTTGCCATTTTTAGATTGTTGTACAGCCAATCTCCAGATCTTTTTCATCTTGCAAAACTGAACCTCTATACCCTATAAAGAATAACTCCGTATTTCCCTTAGCTTCTCTTTATTTATAGTCAATGTCTTTAAAGTGGTGTCTTTAAATATATATAAAGACAACATATATATGAGTCTTGGTTGAGTCAACTCTGACATCTGATTATATCCACCTCATGTTCTTGACATTTTCTGACTCTTAGTGAATTTAGATCATTCACATTAAAGTGAATTTTGATGTAATTGGTTTAATACCTGCCATGTTTATAACTTTGTTCATTGTGCTTGTTTTCTTCTTTATCTTCTTTTTTGTCCTTTGGTTTTAATTGAACATTTCTATGATTTCATTTTATTTCTTCTTATAAATTATACTTCTTTAAACATTTTTATTGATTGCCTTATAGTTTGCAATATACATTTATAACTAATCTCAGACCCTTTTTAAATAACACTATACCACTTCAGGAGAAGGGCATGGCAACCTACTCCAGTATTCTTATGTATAGAATCTAATGACAGAGGAGCCTGGCTGGGTACAGTTCATAGGGTCACAAAGAGTCAGATATGACTAAAGTGATTGAGCACACATGCATACCTCTTCACAAGTAGTGTGGATACGTTATAACAGTATTCCCAATTCCTCTTCTTATCCATAAGCTATAACCACCCAATGCATTTTTTGCTATTACTAGTTTGGACAGTTGACTATTAAGTCAGTTAAGGATAAGAAACATGAGAGATGTTATTTTACCTTCACTTATTTCTCATCTAATGCTCTCTTCCTGTCTTTATGTAGGTGTGTACTTCTGACCTGTATAATTTTCTTTCTCTTTGAAGAACTTCTTTCAACATTTCTTGCAGGGAAAAGCTACTGTCAACAAATGCCTTTGGTTTTTGTTTGAGAAAGTCTATTTTTCTTTTACTTTTGAAGAATCATTTTACTGGATACATTATTCTAGCTTGGTGAGATATTTCATTCTGCTTTCTTCTTGCTTGCATGGTTTTGGACAATATGTAAGATCGAATGCTTATCCTTGATCCTCTATAGATAATATTTTTTTTCCTGGCTTTTTAAAAGATTTTTCTCTTTGGCTTTGTTTTTCTGCTGTTTGCATATGAGAAAACTAGGTGTAGATATTTAGTATTTACACTGCTTGATATCCTTCTTCTCTGGTATCTGTCATTAATTTTGGAAGCTTTTCCACCGTTCTTTTATTTCAAACATTTCTTCTGCTATTTTCATTCTTCTCTGTATTTCAGTTACATTTATGCTACAACTTCTGTAATTGTCCTACAGTTATTAGTTTTTCTGTTCCCTTTTATTATTTTTTCTCTTTGCATTTCAGTTCAAAAGGTTTATATTGACATTATCCTCACTGATTCTTTCCTCTTCAGTCTCATTGATTCTTTCATTGGCTGTGTCCATCAAAGGCATTCTTTCTTATATAGTGTGTTGGCTTTGTAGCATTTTCTTTTCTTTATTTGAGTTTTCATCTCTGCTTACATTACACATCTATTCTTGCAAGCTGCTCACTTTATCCCTTAAGAATCCTTATTGTATTAGTTATAGTTATTTAAAATTTACCTATCTGATAATTCCAAAACTCTTTGTCTTCTCTGAGTCTGGTTCTAATGCTCTCTTTGTGACTTTAGATTGTGTTTTTTCTTGCCTTTTAGTAGGACTTGTAATTTTTTGAAAGCTGTATGTAATAAGAAATGAGGTAGTCAGGCTTTTAGTGTGAGCTTTTATGTTAACATGGCAAGGAATGAGGCTGTGTTTAAAGTTTGCTGTAGCTGTTTATACCAGAGCCTTTATTTCTTCTAGTTTCCTTGTTTTAGTTTTTTTTTTTTTTCTTCCCTTTTGTCTTTGGGTATTCTTAAGAATTCCTTCTTAAACAGAATTTGTATCTTATAGCTTTCCCATTTGTAATTCTATTTTATTATATTAAATCCCAGGAGTTGGAGAGGGAAACTGATCTTATGCCCTTGTCCCTGGGCTGTGACCTTCAGAAATGTTTCTTAGCCTTTCCCCTCCCTACTTAGGTGAGGTAGGAAAGCTGGAGGAGGCTGAGGTTGTCTAATTGCTCTTCCTCTAGGTAGATAATGCTGTGGTGTAGTAGTTTACCTTGAGAGCATGACTTTGTTAAAAAGAGAATGTTCTGGGTGTATTTTAATATTTAATATGGTTACTTTCCCCTCCTTCTACTTAAGGTGCAGTAGGATTTTTTTCCCCTCAGATCTTTCTCATGAAAACCTGAAAACCTTTTGGGACTCCTGTAGGTAAAACCCAGCAAAGTGTGCCTCCCATTCCAACTGGGAACCCAGGATTTTTTTTTTTTTTTTAAACTCTCAGGCTAATCCTTTTTGGCTTCCCATAATTCATCAGTTACTGTTGAAGTGTTCTCACTTCAGAAAAAAATGTGATTTTCTGTATCTGCCTGTTTTCCTTTTTTTTTTTTTGGTGATATGTTCTGTGTCCTTGGGCTTCCCTGGTGGCTCAGCAGTAAAGAATCTGCCTGCCAATGCACAAGACACAGATTTAATCCTCAGGTGGGGAAGATCTCCTGGGAAAGGAAATGGCAACCCACTCCAGTATTCTTGCTGGAAAATTCCATGGACAGAGGAGCCTGGCAGGCTACAGTCCATGCAGTTGCAAAAGAGATACAACTTGGTAACTAAACAACAGCAACCTGTGACCTCAGGTCTCTAATGGGTCTAAGAAAACTTACTGATTTTCAATTTATCTTTTTTCTTGTTGTGAGTATAGTAGTGAGACTTCTAAGCTGCTTACTTTTTGTAGCTCACTGTTTTTTTTTTTTTCTGTTTGTTTTGGCTTTTTAAAATAAATGAACCCATGTGAAATAATGTAACTGCGGCTTTTCCGGATCCTCTCCTTTGTTTAGAATGCTTGTGTAACATCTTTCAGGGCTTGATCTTTGTGAGAATCAGGTTCCAATTTCAGTTGGAAGTTTTAGAAATTGAATTTAAAACGATTTGTTTTTCTTACTGTTAGCACCTTATGTTTAATTGCTGCTGTATCCAAATAAGGATAGTATGGTAAGCTCAGTGGATTAATCATGCGTAGTAAAACTAGAGAACTTAGGTAATTTAATGTATTCATAGTGTTTTTATTAAAAATTAAATGAAAAATTAATGAATATATGCAAAATAATAAAGCAATGAACAAAGATGAAAAATTTTGGAAACGTATGCTATAGTAATTGAAGGTATCAATACATTTTTGAAATATTCTGAGTTTTGAGAATTATCTATTAGCATAACTACTTTTCCTATTCATTAAGTTAATTAGTCACTATGCCTTCACTTCTTTTGAAGAATGCAGTATAGGGTTGGCTTTGATTAGAGATAGAATTCCTGATTTTCTATTACAAGTGCAAATTATTTAATTTGCTTTTACTAAATGCTTACTTCATTTACCAAATAAGTGTATTTTTTGTGTGTGTGTATCAGACAGACTTTTTTACAAATGTTACAAGCAATGACCTGGAGAGAGTCCTGTCTGTGGAATCACCATTTAACAAGATGATTATCCTTTGGGGCCATAGGCATGGTGCTAACCTCCACTTTTCTTTGGTTTGTTTTGCTTTCTGGGGTTTGAGGATAGTATAGTTTGCATGCACTGTATACTGATCTGACAGGAAGAGACATAGAACTTTGAAGATCTGGAAGCATCAAGGAATGGTCTGTAGGCCAAGTTGATCCATTCTTCTCTATTGGATGAATATTTTGGCTCCTGGTTTGTTACTCTCATGGTGTCCAAATCCACTAGCATTTACTGATGTCAGTATATCTGGATGGCTCCTCTAGGTTCTGGTCATTCATATCAGTAGGAACAATCTGTAGGCCAGTGTTCCCTCTGGAAAAGGTTTTGGTAGCTGGCCTCTGAACTGTAATGGAATGAACTGAAGCTGCCAGTTATTGGGCAGAAGGAAGCTGCTGGGAAATCTATACCATTTTTTTCCCTTTACAGACATAAACAGCTTGGCCTTCTGGGACACTGTGGATGGTTGGGTCTGTGGCAGTTCAGTAAAATTCTGGATACAAATCAAGGGGCCCATAATACCCTCTGAACAGTGCCACAGAACAGGAAGAAGGTAAGAGTCTAAACAGGAAGAGTGTTCCTAACACCAGCCAATTTGATGTCAAACAGTATCATGCTCCAGGCGGTATTGCTGAACCATGAAGTGGTAACATTTCAGAAGTGCAGAAAGTGCCACAGCACCACAGAGACATATAAATGGATATACAGGGAAGAGAACTCTCTCTTCTTTATGAGGCTGGATGAAGAAAATTATAATTGAAATATACATTGGAACCAAGTCTTAAGTTGCATAGTCGTGTCTGACATTGTGACCCCATGGACTATAGCCCACCAGGCTCCTCTGTCCATGGGATTTTTCAGGCAAGAATACTAGAGCGGGTTTCTATGTCCTCCTCCAGGGGATCTTCCCAACCCAGGGATCGAACCCATGTCATGTGTGTCTCCTGTATTATAGGTGGATTCTTTACCATCTGAGCTACCAGGTAAGCCAGTGTTGGTGGCCTAAATTCTGATCATGAAATCTCTGCAGTAGGTATTCTATAAAAAATGTCAGTGAGCGAAGACCACACTAAAATTCAGAAATTCATTAATTAAATAAAAATACCGGAATTCTGTACCATAAAGATCAGGTCCATGAAGAGTAAAGACATTATACTAAACAATGTTGAGTGGTGCAGTCACCAAGTTTCTGTAATAGTAGCTGTCAGTGACTACCACAGTCACCAGAAGGAGAATTAGGGCAAACAGCAACCAATGAAAGAAACTCTTCCAACCTGTTTCATGACCAGCAAATCAGAGGCAATAGGTAAACCAAGAGCTACACTGAATGGCCAGCCTAAGATAGCCCCAGTTGCTAATCCAAGTATATTAATGGAAGTTTGTCTGTATACCAGCCAGTCATAACTATCAAGGTAGTGTACAAACAGAAACTTCTAGGAAGGAATGCTGATAATGAGCAAAAGATGTCAGTGCTGAGAACCAAGAAGGCTAACATTTGATGCACATGCAACCCAAACTTCTTACACACAGCCTTGTAAAAGTAGAGTTCACATAAATAGCTCACAAAAGCTAGTAGACATTATAAAATGTAAAATACAAGAATCTTGAAGTGAAATCACTCAGTTGTGTCCAACTCTTTGTGACCCCATGGACTGTAGCCTACCAGTTCCTCCGTCCATGGGATTTTCCAGGCAAGAGTACTGGAGTGGGTTGCCATTTCCTTCTCCAATAAGAATCTTAAAAATAAGCTGGGGAATATTCCCAAGCCTGAAACCCCTTCCCATAGATGAGGTAGTGTGTTGGTTCCCAGTAGTTGAGTGTTTCATCACAGTCAGAGATGTTGCTCTGGAGAGTAGCACATAACCTTGTTGAGAGCAGATACCTGAAAGCAGTAGATCCTTCTGGTACCCAGACCTGTCCTGCTTTATTCCCATATGTCCTGCACTCTAGGGTTTTTTCACTAGTAAAATGAGACCTGAGCTGGGGCATCTATTTAAGTCTGATGAATATCCAACATCCACCCACCCTGGTAGTGCAGAAGGAGCAGGATGAAGAGGCTGTGGGCCCTCCTGGCTGGAAGACTGGGCCAGGCACAGCCCCTCACTGTACAGGCATAAGCGCCTTTCTGAGCCTTGGTTCCCTGTAATAAAGTTTTCATGAAGTTTAAATCAGGTCAGTGTGTATAAAATGGATGTTAAAATTTGTCATGGTTATGTAAGGAAACCCGAGACAGTGTGGGCTAAGAAAAATTCCACCATTTACCCTAATGTTTGATTTTCCAGTGATTGGTATTCATTGGCATAGCAGCAACCTGTTTGGACCTTTATCACATTTGAGAGTAAAATCAAGGCATACAAAGTTTATAGAAAATTAGGCTTTATTTTATATTTTTGCATAGTTAATACTTGCCAGCAGTTAAAAGGACTTTTTGTAATTTTACTTGAATAAGGACATAAGTTAATAGACATACTTGAATGAATAGTAAACTTGTAGTAAATGAATTGTGGAAAATCTGTTGGATTAGTGAAAAGTCAATTGTGAATTACTATTTAATTTAAAACCTATATCTCCATGCACTTAGGAGTAATGCAATGAATTTATTATATTACAAAAATGTAGAAGAAAAAGTATCACTTGAAATTTTATCACACAGGTAATATTAATGTTTTTATTTTTTTGCAAATTTTTATTTACTTTGAAACATAGTTGTGATTATACTTCATGTTCAGTTGCTTTTTTTCGTTAAACATTGTAGCATGAAGTATTTTTTATATTGTAATTGAACTTTTTGGAATTTAAATGGCTGGTATGGTATTGTATGACTTAGGCATGACTGTTGAGCCATTATTATACATTTAAGTATTCATAGTTTTTTTGACCGTTGTAAATAGCTCATAGATCAATGTCTTGTGATTAAAGTTATTTCTTTAGAATTATTTTATTTGTGTAGATAAAAAAGAGGCAGAATTATGCAAGAGAATATCAAAGACTTATTGCTAAATTGTTTTCTAAATCCTTGTATTACCGTTGACCATATATGATAGTGTGTATTTCATAGCATATTATTCTACAATTAATAGTCATTTTTCCATTGAATATTTGATAGATTAAAAAGAGGTATTGCATTTAACACTTAAAAATTTTATTTATATTAATTTTTGGCTGTGCTAGGTCCTTGTTGCTGCTTGGGCTTTTCTCTAGTTGTGGTCAGTGCTTGGGTTTCTCATTGCTTTGGCTTCTCTTGTTGTGGAGTATGGGCTCTAGAGCACAGGCTCAATAGTTGTGGTGCAGAGTTGTAGCTGCTCTGGGGCATGTTGCATCCTCCCAGATCAGGGATCCAACCTGTGTCTCCTACATTGGCAGGCGGACTCTTCACCACTGAGCCACCAGGGAAGCCCCATTTAACACTTTTTATAGCATCTAGTAAGTTGTACTGTCATGTTTATTTCTTCATGCAGTTTGCTTACTGTTTAAAGGAAAATGTTCACAATTTTTTCAAGTTTCTATAAGGGAAATGGAGCAAAGTAGTATGTTTTGCATTGCTTTATTTATTTTTTGTTAGCTATAAATACCTTTATCTACTAACCAAAGGAATGTTCCTGTTTTTGTCTTATTGAAGTATAGTTGATTTATAGCTTCCCTGGTGACTCAGTGGTAAAGAATCCACCTGCCAATGCAGGAGATGTGGGTTCAGTCCCTGGGTTGGGAAGGTCCCCTGGAAAAGGAAATGGCAATACATTCCACTGTTCTTGCCTGGGAAATTCCATGGACAGAGGAGCCTTGCGGGCTACAGTCCATGGGGTCGCAAAAGTTGGACACAGTGACTAAACAACAACATATTTGATTTATAATGTTGTGTCAGTCTCTGCTGTACAACAAAGTGACTCAGTTATTCTCATGTACATATTTTTAAAAAAGTTAATTAATTTGACTGCTTCAGGTCTTAGTTGCAGCAGGTGGGATCTTTGTTGCGTCATGCAGGATCTTTCCTTGTGGCATGTGGACTCTTAGTTGTGGCACACAGACTCAATGGTTGTAACCTGTGGGCTCCAGAGTGTGCAGGCTTCAGTAGTTGTGGCACATGCATTCTCTAGTAGTGGCTCATGGGCTCTATAGCACTTGGGCTTAGTAGTTTTGGTTTGTGGGCTTAGTTGCTCCCTGGCATGTGGGATTGCCAGGTGGGAACAATGTTAGTTGTTCAATCCCACCTTAGTTCCCTGACCAGGGATTGAACCTGTGTCCCCTGCATTGCAAGGTGAATTCTTACCGCTGGACCACCAGGGAGTCCATATACATGCTTTCAAAATGTTCTTTTCCATTATGGTTTATGTCAGGAGATTGGATATAGTTCTTTCTGCTAAACAGTAGAATCTTATTGTTTATCCATTCTAAATGTAATAGTTTGCATCTACCAACCCCAAGTTACCAGTGCATCCTTCTCACTCCCCTTCCCCCCAGCCTTGGCAACCAGAAGTCTGATCTCTGTGCCTATGAGACTTTCTGTTTTGTAGATAGGTTCATTTGTGCCATATTTTAGATTCCTTATATAAGTGATATGATAAGGTATTGTCTTTCTCTTTCTGACTTCACTTAGTATGATAATCTCTACTTGCATCCATGTTGCTGCAAAAGGCATTAGTTTGTTCTTTTTTATGACTAAGTAATATTCCATTGTATATATGTACCATGGCTTCTTTATTCATTCATGGGTCAGTGGACCTTTAGGTTGTTTCCATGTTTTGGCTATTGTAAATAGTGATGCTATGAACATAGGGGTGCATGTATCTTATAGTTTTGTCTGGGTATATGCCCAGGAGTGGGATTGCTAGATCATATGGTGATTTTAATGTTAATCTTCTCAGGAACTTTCATATTGTTTTCCATAGTGGCTGCACCAACTTACATTCCCAGCCAACAACGTAGAAGGGTTCCCTTTTCTCCATACACTCTCTAGCATTTATTGTTTCTAGACGTTTAATGATGGCCATTCTGACTGGTGTGAGGTGATACCTCATTTTAGTTTTGATTTGCATTTCTCTAATAATTAGTGATGTTGAACATCTTTTCATGTGCTGTTTGACCATCTGTATGTCTTCTTTGGAGAATGGCTATTAAGGGTTTCTGCCCATTTTTTAATTGGATAGCTTTTTTTGTTGTTGAATTGTATGTGCTGTTTGTATATTTTGGAGGTTAAGCCCTTGTTGGTTGTATCAGTTGCAAATATTTTCTCCCATTCCATAGAAATAGTTTCCTTTGCTCTGCAAAAGCTGGTAGGTTTGACTAGGTCCCATTTGTTTATTTTTTCTATTGCCTTGGAAGACTTATATTTAAGTCTTTAGGCTACTTGAATATATTTTTGTGCATCGTGCGACTGTGTGTTCTAAATTCATTGAAATACATGCAGCTATCCAACTTTACTGGCAACACTTGCTAAAGAGATTTTTTTCCCCATTTTATATTCTTGACTCCTTTGTCAAAGATTAATTGACTCTAAGTGTGTAGACATCTGGGCTCTATAGTCTGTTATTTTTATTTGTATATCTGGTTTTGTACCAATACCACACTATTTTTTTTAATTACTGTAGCTTTGTAGTATTGTTTGAAGTCTGGGAGAGTTATGCCTCCTGTTTTGTTTTCATTCCTTAGGATTGATTTGGTGGTTTTGGGTCCTTTTTGGTTCCATATAAGTTTTTGGATTATGTGTTTTAGTTCTGTGGAAAATGTCATGGGTAATTTGATAGAGATCTCATTAAATATGTAGATTGCTTTGGCTAGTCTTGGCCATTTTAACAATGTTAATTCTTCCAATCGAAAAGCATGGCATATCTTTCCATTTCATTGAATTCTCTTTAATTTTCTATATTAATGTTTTATAGTTCTCAATGTATAAATCTTTCACTTCGTTAAGTTTATTCCTAGATATTTTATTATTTTTTGTTGCAATTTTAAAGCAACTTTTTTTTACGTTCCATTTCTGACATTTCATTGTTCATGTAAAGAAATGCAAACAATTTCTGGATATTAATCTTGTATCCTACTGCTTAGCTTAATTCATTGATTAGATCTAGTAGTTTTTGTGTAGAGTACTTAGGGTTTTCTATATATTCTATCATATCATCTTCATGTAGTGACACTTTTACTTCTTCCCTTCCAAATTGGATACCTTTTATTTCTTGTCTGATTGCTGTGACTAAGACTTCCAATGCTATGTTGAGTAGAAGTGGGATCCTTGTCTTGTTCCAGATTTTAGCAGAAAGGCATTTTGGCTTTTCCCATTGTATATTTCATTGGCTGTGGGTTTGTCATAAATAGCTTTTATTATGTTGAGATATTTTCCCTATATACTCAGTTTGCTAAGATTTTTTTTCATGAATGGATGCTGAATTTGTCAAATGCTTTTTCTGCACCTATTGAGATGATCATGTTGTTTTTGACTCCAGATTTTTGTTAATGTGGTGTATTACATTGATTTGCATATGTTGAACCATCCTTGTGAACTTCGGATGAATCCCACATGGTCATGGTGTATGACCTTTTTTTTTTTCTTTAACAGGTTGTTTATTTATTTATATTTATTTTTGACTGCAGTGGATGTTTATTGCTGCACTTGAGCTTTCTCTAGTTATGCCAGTAGA
Source organism: Bos indicus x Bos taurus (assembly GCF_003369695.1). NCBI lineage: Eukaryota > Metazoa > Chordata > Mammalia > Artiodactyla > Bovidae > Bos > Bos indicus x Bos taurus. The sequence goes on along the minus strand of NC_040105.1, from coordinate 69,766,419 downwards.
GAAACTCTTCCTTGTGGTGTGCTGGCTTCTAATTGTGGTGGCTTCTCTTGTAGAGCACAGGCTCTAGGGCATGTGGGCTCAGCAGTTGTGGCATGTGGGTTCAGTAGTTGTGGCACATAGGCTTAGTTGCTCCGTGGCATGTGAAATCTTCCCAGACTAGGGATCGAACCTGTGTCCCTTGCATTGACAGGCAGAGTGTTAATCACTGAACCTCCAGGGAAGTCTCTGTATGGGAGTTTTTTATGTGTTGTTGGATTCAGTTTGCTAATATTTGTTGAGAATTTTTTTCATGTATATTCATTAAAAAATCAGTTCAGTCGCTCAGTCGTGTCCGACTCTTTGCGACCCCATGAATCACAGCACGCCAGGCCTCCCTGTCCATCACCAACTCCCAGAGTTCACTCAGACTCACGTCCATGGAGTCAGTGATGCCATCCAGCCATCTCATCCTCTGTTGTCCCCTTCTCCTCCTGCCTCCAATCCCTCCCAGCATCAGAGTCTTTTCCAATGAGTCAACTCTTCGCATGAGGTGGCCAAAGTACTGGAGTTTCAGCTTTAGCATCATTCCTTCCAAAGAAATCCCAGGGCTGATCTCCTTTAGAATGGACTGGTTGGATCTCCTTGCAGTCCAAGGGACTCGCAAGAGTCTTCTCCAACACCACAGTTCAAAAGCATCAATTCTTCGGTGCTCAGCTTTCTTCACAGTCCAATTCTTCACATCCATACATGACCACGGGAAAAACCAGTGTGGGTGGCTACGATGGCGCACAGAACGCGGGCGGCTGCGATGGGCGCACAGAGTGCGGCTGAGAGGACCTACCCCACGTCCGAGGTCAGGGGTAGAAGCCGGGAGGACCCCATGCCCGAGGGGCCGCGGCCAAGAGGAGTTACCCCACGTCCGAGGTCAGGGGCAGCGGCCAAGAGTGCCAGGCTGCGACGGCGCAGGAACGGCCGAGAGGAGCTATCACACGTCGGAGGTCAGGGGCGGCAGCCGAGAGGAGCTATCTCACGTCCGAGGTCAGGGGCCGCGGCGGAGAGTGCCAGGCTGCCACAGCGCAGGAGCAGCCAAGAGGAGCTACCCCATGTCTGAGGTCAGGGGCGGCGGCCGGGAGGAGCTACCCCATGTCCAAGGAGTGGTGGCTGTACGGGCACAGGAGGGCCTAGAGGAGCTATTCCACGTTCATAAAAAATATTGGCCTATAATTTTCTTTTTTGGTAGTGTCTTTGGTTTTGGAATTAGTGTGATGGTGACTTCGTAGAATTATTTTGATATTGTTCCCTCCCCTACAGTGTTTTTAGTAGAGTTTGAGAAGAATTGGTATAGGTTTTTTGTATATTTGGTAGAATTTGGCTGTAAAGCTGTCTGGTCCAGGGACCTTTGTTTGTAGGGGATTTTTTTTTTTTTTTAAATAGCAGATTCTGTTTCACTTCTAGTTATCAGTCTGTTTAAATGATCTATTTCTTCCTCATTCAGTTTTGGTGGGCTGTATATTTCTAGAAAGTTGTCCATTTCTTCTGAGGTGTCAAATTAAAATTTTTTCAGTTGATTTTGATCTAAGTTTTTATTATATGTGGACTTCTTAACCCTTCTCATTTATTTATTTATTTTTGGCTGTGCTGGTTCATTGTTGCTGTTTGGGCTTTCCTCTAGTGGTGACTGTGGCTTCTCTTGTTGCCAAGCACAGGCTCTAGAGTGTGTGGGCTCAGTAGTTGCAGCTCCTGGGCTCTATAGTACAGGCTCAATTGTTACTGCACATGGGATTAGTTGCTCCACCGCATGTGAGATCTTCCCAGATCAGGGATTGAACCTGTGTCTCTTCCATTGGTGGGCGGATTCGTTAACACTGAGCCAGCAGGGAAGCCATAACCCTTCTGTTTTGTAAAAAAAAAAAATTACTTATTTATCTGCACTGGCTCTTAATTTTGGTAGTAGGATCTTCAGTCTTCATTTTGGCATGAGGGATCTTTAGTTTCAACTTGTAAACTCTTCGTTGGAGAATGTGAACCCTTGCAGCCTGTGGGATGTAGTTCGCTGACCAGAGATTGAACCTGGGCTCCCTGCATTGGGAGCACAGAGTCTTAGCTACTGGACCACGAGGGAAGTTCCTTGGTTGTCCAATTTGTTGGCGTATAATTATTCATAGTATTCTCTTAGGTCTTTCTGTATTTCTGAAGTATCACTTGAGATTTCTCCTTTTTCATTCCTTATTTTGTTGATTTCTCTCTCTTTTTTCTGGGTGAGGCTGGCCAGAATCTTGTCAATTTTGTTTACTTTTTCAAAGAACTCGTCCTTGGTTTTATTGATTCTTTTTTATTTTTTAAATCTCTCTTTTTCTTATGCCCTGCCTGATTTTTATTATTTCCTTCTGTTGACTTCAGGTTTTGTTTCTTCTTCTTTTTCTAATTCTTTTAGGGGGTAGGTTAGGTTGTTTGTTTGGGATTTTTCTTATGTTTTTGAATAAGGCCTGTATTGCTGTGAACTTCCCATTTCTTTTCCTCTGGTTGATTTCTAGTTTCGTTCCTTTGTGATCAGAGATGTGATTGAAATAATTTCTGTATTCTTAAATTTGTTGAGGTTAGTTTTGTGCCATAGTATGTGGCCAGTCTTTGAGCTTGTCCCATGTATTTTGAAAAGAATATGTATTTTGGGTTTCTTTTTGAATGTAGTATCCTGAAAATATCAAATAAATCTAAGTATTCTGTTGTATCATTTAGGATCTCTGTTGCATATTTTCTGTCTATAGTATCTGTTTATTGATGTGTATGGGTGTTAAAAGTTTTTTATTATTATTGTTATTCCCATCAGTTTCTCCCTTGTGTTTGTTAGTATTTGTTTTATGTATTTGGGTGCTCCTGCATTAGATGTATATATGTTGACGAGTGCAAAACTCTTTTCTTGTATTGATTTTTTTATCATTATATAGTTTCCTTGTTTTTCTTTATAACAGTTGCTTTAAACTATATTTTGTCTGATATGAGTATTGCAACTCCCACTTACTTTTCATTTCTGTTTGCATGAAATATCTTTATTCATTCCTTCAATTTCAATCTGTGTATGTTCTTTGCCCTAAGGTGGGTCTCTTGTAGGCAGCATATTGTAGGCTTTTTTTTAAATCCAGTCTGCCACTCTATGTCTTTTGATAGGAGCATTAGTCCATTGAGATTTAAGGTAATTTTCGATGCATATTTATTGCTATATTAAACCTTGTTTTCTAGTTGATACTTTGTTTCTTTTGTTTCCTTTTTCTTTCTGTTTTTCTTTTTGTGGTTTGATGATTTCCTTTTATCTTAATTCTTGTGTTCTCTTGTTTTTGGTTTTTGTGAATCTGCTGTATGTTTTTTAATTTGTGGTTACCTTGTTTTTCAAGTATCTTAACTCCTTTCTGTATCTGCTTGCTTTAGACATATAGGTTAAACACATTCTGAAAAAAAGAATGTATTTTCTTACTCCTTCCCCACATTTTATTATTTTGATGTCCTTTTTTACATTTTCATGTTTATCTTGTTGCTCTTCCTTGTGTTTACCATTACTTTCACTAATAGGTTTTTTATTCTCTCTTTTTGATATATGTACTGGCTAATTTAAGTGATTTATTTTCAAATTTTGATTTCCTCCTTCTTATATCTTCTTGCTTCTTTTCTATTTAGAGAAGATCTTTCAATATTTCTTTTAAGATAGATTTAGTATTTCGGTAGACTTTGAGTTTTTGCTTGTCTGAGAAATTCTTTATTTCCCTACTGTTCTAAATGATTATCTATCTTGCTTGGTAGAGTATTCTAGGTTGCAGGTTTTTCCCTTTCAAAACTTTGAATATATTTTACCACTTCCTTCTGGCCTGCATTGTTTCTGTAGAGAAATTTGTTGATAGCCTTATGGGGCTCTTGCAGCCTTTAGAATTCTTTGTTTATCTTTAACTTTTGCCATTTTTATTATCATATGTCTTGGTGTAGGTCTTTTGGATTCATTTGTTTGGGATCCTCTGTGCTTCTTATATCTGGATATCTGTTTCCTTTAGGTTTGGGGAATTTTCAGCCACAATTTCTTCAAATACATGTTCAATCCCCTTTTCTCTTTCTTCTTCTAGAAATCCTAGTATGCATAGATTGGGATGGTTTATATTATCCTGTAGGTTTCTTATACTGCTTTCCTTTTTTTTTTTTCATTTGACTTTCTGAATGTTATTTTGCTTCAGTGATTTCTATTATTATGTCTTTCAGGTCACTTATTCTTTCTTTTGCATTATTCATTGAATTATTCATTGCTTTTAGCTCAGTTTTCATCTCAGCAAATGAATTTTCTAATTTTTCTTGGTTCCTCCTCATACTTTCTAGCTCCTTTTTACAATAATCTGCATTTCTGTCAATAACCTTTCTTAATTCTTCAGTATTTCCATTACCTCCGTCTTTCTTGGAGGGTAGGGCCTGTGGCATGTAGGATCTAGTTACCTGACTAGCGATCAAAATGGTGTGGTCTGCATTGGGAGTGCAGAGTCTCAACCACTGGATCACCAGGGAAATCCCATTACCTCCTATTAGATTAAAAAAGAATCTGTTTCATTGTTTCTTCCTTCCAGGTAATTTTCTTGGACTTTTAACTGAGAGTGGTTCATCTGCTTCTTCATCTTCCTTTTATTTATCTTATTCTGTGAGTTTAAGAGAAGCAGTCTTGGAGTGCTGTTATATGCTGGAGCATTCCTGTGTAGCTTGTGTGGGGTTAATGTTTTTTGGCGTGAGGGAAGTTTTTGGTCTGGATGTTTGCCACGTTTGCCATCTCTTTACTCAACATGTGCTGGCCATTATCCCCTTGATAGAGGGTGTGCAGGTGTGTTACCCATGCATGCTTCCAGTAAGGCATGGGCAGTGGTTGGCTCCCAGTTGTGGGACGCTTTGCAGCAGTGGTCTGTGTTTACCTCTGGGGTCTGAGGTAGATATGCCTGCTTCTAGAGCTCATATAGGCCACCTGAGAGTTTGTCTGTGAGAGAGCCGATTTTTAGATAGGTTGGTAAGGAGTCCATGGCCCTCAAGGAGGAAGGGGTCCTGGGTTCTCAAGGAGGAGAAAGGGGCAAATGTTTTTTTCTATATTGCTTTCTATCGGGCTTCCCTCGTGGCTCAGACAGTAAAGCGTCTGCCTGCAATGCGGGAGACCCGGGTTCAATTCCTGGGTCGGGAAGATCCCCTGGAGAAGGAAATGGCAATCCACTCCAGCACTCTTGCCTGAAAAATCCCACAGATGATGGAGCCTGATAGGCTACAGTCCATGGGGTCCCAAAGGATCCGACAGGACTGAGTGACTTCACTTTCACTTTAGCTTAGTCAAGTAAGATGCTTTTTCTTAAACTCTGAGTTATTATGAAAACAGTCTTTAAGACTAACTTTCTTTAAGCCCAGAGCTAATAATCACACAACAAAACAACTCATCTTGCTCAAGGGTGTGTTTTTCCTTGAGTTCCCTACTAATGATTATATAACAACAATGTATCTTGCTGACTCATTTTTGAGAAGACCCTGATGCTGGGAAAGATTGAGGGCAGGAGGGGAAGGGGACGACAGAGGATGAGATGGTTGGATGGTATCACCAACTCCATGGACATGAGTTTGAGCAAACTCCAGGAGTTGATGATGGATAGGGAGGCCTGGCGTGCTGCGGTTCATGGGGTCGCAAAGAAACTGAGCAACAGAACTGAACTGATCTTGCTTGAGGACATGTTTCTCCTTCTTAACAGGAACCTTCTGACTAATCCTGTTATCTTAAAATATGTTATGGGAGTGGGTCTGGTTGGTAAGAACTTTATATTGTTCTGATCTTGTTAATTTAAGATGTATGTTGTGGGAGTGGATCTGGTAAAAGTATGTAAGGCCTTGGTAAGACTAGGTAGTGGGACACTCTCTGTTCCCCTTTTGATATTCTTTCTCTGTCCTTTTTCACTGTAATAAAATTTCTGTCATGCAAAAGTTCTGAGTAATCAAGCCTGGTCCCTGATCCCAAAGCTAAATCTTTTTTGGAGATTATGAATCCGACACCATTCACTGTAAGCTATCACCTGGAGAGTGACTCTTTTCTTACATGCCCCCTGACAATGGTGCCCTGACTCTTTGGCAGGTCCAGGCCTCCTTCCGCAGTATCCTTATAGCCCCTCAGGCTGTCTCCATGTAGCCAACCCTAGTCCTCTCCCTTGGGTCTGACCTCTGAAGCTGTAGCCTTGGCACCCAGTGCCTGCCTTTCCCAGTCCCTCCCAGTGTCTCAGACTGGGAAGTGCCGGGTGGCCATCACCATCTGTGCAGATCTCTCTCTGCTGTGTTCTTAAGGCAATTCCTGCACTCTCTGAGGCTCTGAAGCTCTCCCTCTGTCCTGGCTGATCTCCCTACCAAGTGAGTGGTATTCCTAGTGTGGAGACATTTCTTCTTTCACAGTTCCCTCTCAGGGTCACGGGTCCTGCCCCAATTACTTTTTCTCTCTTTTTCTATTTTCTTTTGCCCTACTGAGTTATGTGGATATTTTCCTGCCTCTTTGGAAGTCTGAGGTCTTCTGCCAGTGTTTTGTAGATGTTATATGAGAATTGTTCCACATGTAGATATATTTTTGATATGTTTGTCAGAGAATGTGAGCTCCATGTCCTATTCCTTCGCCATCTTGATCTGGTCTCTGTTTCTAGTTTTTTTAATTGAATTATGATTGATTTATAGTCTTATATTAGTTTCAAGTATACAGAATAGTGATTCACAGTTTTTATAGATTATGCTTCATTTAAAGTTGTTACAGGGACTTCCCTTGTAGTCTGGTGACTAAGACTCTGTGCTCCCAATGCAGGGGCCCAGTGTTCAATCCCTTGTCAGGGAACTAGACCCACATGCCACAACTAAGACCTGGCACAATTAAATACATTAAAAATGTATATGCAAAAAAGTTATTATAAAATATTGGCTATATTTCCTGTGCTGTGTAATATGTCTTGCAGCTAAATTATTTTATATATATAGTAGGTTTTACTTCTTAATCCTCATACCTATTTTGTCCCTCTCCTTTGCCTCTGGTAACTACCAGTTTGTTATCTGTGAGTCTGTTTTGTTTTATTCATTTTTTTGGATTCCACATATAAGTGACAACATACAATGCTTGTCTTTCTCTGACTTACTTCAGTAAGCATAATACCCTCGAGGTTCATCCATGTCTTTGCAGACAGCAAAAATTTCATTATTTCTTATGGCTGAGTAATATTCCATTGTGTAATATAGATCATATCTTCTTTATACAGTCATCTGTTGATGGATACTAGGTTGCTTCCATATCCTGGCTATTGTTAAGTAATATTACTGTGAATGCTGGGGTGCATGTATGCCTTCAAATTCATGTTTTTGTTTTCTTTGTATATATTCCCAGGCTTGGAATTGCTGGATGATATAGTAGTTCTAGTTTTAGTTTTCTGCAGAACCTTCATACTGCTTTTTATAATGGCTGCACCGATTTACATTCCCACCAACAGTGTACTAAGGTCCCCTTTTTTCCACATCCTCTCCAACACTGTATTATTTGTAGACTTTTTCATGATAGCCATTTTACAGGTGTGAGATAATATCTCATTGTAGTTTTGATTTGCATTTCTCTGGTGATTAGTGATGTTGAGCATTTCTTCATGTGCTTGTTAGTCACCTAAATATCTTTGGAAAAATTTCTATTCAGGTTTTCTACCCACTTTTTGTCTTTTTTAAGAGAAATATTGAGTTGTATGTGAGCTGTTTATATATTTTGGATATTAACCCTGTATCAGTCATATCATTTGCAAATATTTTCTCCCATTTCATAAGTTGTCTTTTATTGATGTTTCCTTTATTGTGCAAAAAGTATTATGTTTAATTAGGTCCTATTTGTTTATTTTTGCTTTTGTTTCTTTGCCTTAGGAGACAGATCTAGAAAATATTGCTAGTGTTTATGTCAAATAATGTCTGTTTTCTTTCAAGAGTTTTATGGTTTCCATCCTTACATTTAGGTTTTTGATCCATTTTACATTTACTTTTGTATATGTTGTGAGAAAATGTTCTGATTCTGTTCTTTTTGCATGTTTGTCCAGTTTCCTGTATTACTTATTGAAGAGACTCATTTTTCTATTGCATATTCTTTCCTTCTTTGTGATATATTCATTAATCTTAAGTGCATGGGTTTACTTTTGGGTTGTTTATTCTATCCATTGATTTCTGTGTCTTTTTTGGTTATTACCATACTGGTTTGATTACTGTAGCTTTGTGGTATAGTCTAAAGTCAGTGTGATACCTCCAGCTTTGTTCTTCTTTACCAAGATTGCTTTGGTTATTCCAGGTCTTTCATACTTACATACAAAGTAAGATTGTTTTTGTTCTAGTTCTGAAACCATTTACAACAGATTGGGACTCAAACCAAGCCAAAACCCTGCTTGGGACTTGAACCTACGTGGCTGGGACTCAAACCCAGCCAAAACCCCGCTTAGGACTTGAATCCACGTGGCTGGGACTTGAACCCAGCCAAAACCCTGCTTGGGACTTGAACCCCCGTGGCTGGGACTCAAACCCAGCCAAAACCCACAGCTCCTGGTTTCTGGACCTAATGAAGCTCAGGTTCTTAATGTCTCATTGCAGAACAAATTCAGTGAGAGACAAAATGATAGGTAAGAAGTGGATTTATTCAGATACAGAGAGAAGCACACTCTGCAGACAGAGTGTGGGCCATCACAGAGGGTGAGTGCAGCCATGAACTGTGGCGGGGTTAGTTTTGATAGGCTGGGTAATTTAATAGGCTAATGAGTGGGAGGATTATTCCAGCTATTTTTGGGAAGGGGCGGAGATTTCCAGGATTTGGGCGACTGCCCATTCCTTGGTCTTTTAATAGTGCCTTGGAACTGTCATGGCACTTCTGGGTGTGTCATATGGATCAGATTGAGGACCAAGATCTAGTCTTGTCTGCCATCTTGGTCCCATTTGATTCTAATCATTTAGAATGGCCTTGGGTGATGTTATTCTTTCAAAAGTTTTGCCCTGCCCCTTTCCCTCCTGTTACAGTTCTGTGAAAAATGCCTTTGGTATTTTGATAGGGATTTCATTGAATATGTAGATTGCCTTGAGTAACATTGTCATTTTAACACTATTAATTTTTCTAGTCCATGAACATGATATATCTTTCCATCTGTTTCTGTCATATTTTTCTTTCATCAGTGTTTTACAGTTTTCAGAGTACAAACAAGTCTTTTAACGCTTTAGTGAGATTTTTGGTGTGGTGGTAAATGGGATTGTTTTTTAAAGCTCCCTTTCTGATAGTTCATGTTATTTTACAGAAATACAGTAGATAGTTGTATCCAGTATCTTTATCAAATTGATGAGGTCCAGTAATATCTTTGGTGTGTTTTTAGGATTTTATATGTAGGGGTGATCCTAATTAAGTCAGTGCTTGGAAATAGTTGTGTATAAAACATGTGTGATAGAGATAATAGAACACAGTGATGAAAAATAGTATTGTGAAGATTCAGCAAATTGAGCTTGTTTATTTTAACAGCTTGTTCCTCTAAAATGATGTTGGAATTTTTGTAATACCTTTTCATAGATCCTGGTACAGGTGACATTGTTCATAACACATTCTCAGTTGAAGACAGTTTGAGGTTTTCTACCAACAGCTGTGGTTTCTTCAAACTTCTCTTCTAGCTTTCAAGAAAACTGTGTTTTCAAAGGTGCACTCAATTTTTATAGTGAGAGATTCGCTGTCAGAAGTGATGACATAATCTGGCTTGACCACTGCATCCATTTTTCACAATGCCAGTCCCACTCATACTGCCTTTATATATCCCTCAACATCTTTACTCTTCCTTTATATATTCATCAAAGCCATTTTCCTGTTAGCTGATGAATGGTAACTATGGTTGGCCTTGGGAACAATGTCCTGTGTGGGAAGCAGGGCACTTGGTCCTGGGAGGTGTGCTTTACCTAACCCCTTTTTAACCGCTGGCCCCCATTCCCCTGAGCCAGGAGGTGCAAACTAGCTCTCCTCAGGACTTCGCATGTCCTTTCTGCAAGCTAAGTTGCTTTATTATTAAAATAATTTACTTATTAAATTGTAGTTCTTTCATACTTTAAATTGTTAGAACATTGTAGCTAATGCTTAAGTTCCATTTAAACTATTTTTTGATGTATTTTGATTAATATAGCACTAGTTCAACTGGTATAGTCTGTCATGTAAATGTATAATCTGTCCTTCCTGTTTTTTATGGTTAATTAGGTTATTTCCAAATTTTTTTCTGATACAAATAATACTGCAGTTTGTACATGTCCTCATTCATAGCTTTGTGGCCACACACAATACCAGCTTTCTTTTAATATTTGTTTGATATATCAAATATCTTTTGAAAAATTACTATTTTAACTATTTTTAAGTTTACAGTTCAGTACCATTAAGTATAGTGGCAGTCTTTTGTAACCATTGTTACTCTCCATTTCCAGATCTTTTTCATCTCCAAAACAGAAACTCTGTACCCATGTTAAACAATAACTTGGCATTCCTTACCTCTTTCCAGCCCTATTCCACTTTCTGTCTATGAATTTGACTGCTCTAGGACCTTCATCTAAGTCAAAGTATACAATGTTTCTCCTTTTGTTGTGCAGTGGTTTATTTAGTTAGTATAATGTTTTCAAAGTTCATCTGTGGTATAGCATGTATCAGAAATTCATTCCTTTTTAGGGAGTATCATTCCTTTTGTACCATACCATTTGTATGTTACATTTTACTTATCCATTCACCTGTTATTTTGGACATATTAATTATTTCCACCTTTTTGGCTCTTGTGAATAATACAGATATGAACACTGATGTATAAATTTCTGTTTGGGTGCCAGCTTTCATTTCTTTTGGTATATACTCAGAAGTGAAATTGCTGGATCATACGGCAATTGAGAAAAGGAAAGATATACCCATTTGAATGAAGAGTTCTAAAGAATAGCAAGGAGAGATAAGAAAGCCTTCCTCAGTGATCAGTGCAAAGAAATAAAGGAAAACAATAGAGTGGGAAAGTCTAGAGATCTCTTCAAGAAAATTAGAGATACCAAGGGAACATTTCATGCAAAGATGGGCATAATAAAAGACAGAAATGGTATAGACCTAACAGAAGCAGAAGATATTAAAAGAGGTGGCAAGAATACACAGAAAAACTATGCAAAAAAGATCTTCACAACCCAGATAATCAAAATGGTGGGATCATCAACCTAGAGCCAGACATCCTGGAATGTGAAGTCAAGTGGGCCTTAAGAAGCATCACTATGAACAAAGCTAGTGGAGGTAATGGAATTCCAGTTCAGCTATTTCAAATCCTAAAAGATGATGCTGTGAAAATATTGCGCTCAATGTGCCAGCAAATTTGGAAAAGTCAGCAGTGGCCACAGGACTGGAAAAGGTCAGTTTTCATTCCAATCCCAAAGAAAGGCAATGCCAAAGAATGTTCAGAAACTGCACAACTGCACTCATCTCACACGCTATCAAAGTAATCCTGAAAATTCTCTAAGCCCGGCTTCAACAGTTCGTGTACCATAAACTTCCAGATGCTCAAGCTGGATTTAGAAAAGGCAGAGGAACCAGAGATCAAACTGCCAACATCTGTTGGATCATCGAAAAAGCAAGAGAGTTCCAGAAAAACATGTACTTCTGCTTTATTGACTACTCCAAAGCTTTTGACTGTGTGGACCACAACAAACTGTGGAAAATTCTGAAAGATATGGGAATACCAGACCACCTGACCTGCCTCTTGAGAAATCTTTATGCAGGTCAAAATGCAACAGTTAGAACTGGACATGCAAAAACAGACTGATTCTAGATAGGGAAAGGAGTAAGTCAAGGCTGTATATTGTCACCCTGCTTATTTATATGCAGAGTACATCATGAGAAACACTGGGCTGGATGAATCACAAGCTGGAATCAAGATTGCCAGGAAAAATATCAATAACATCAGATATGCAGATGACACCACCCTTATGGCAGAAAGCAAAGAAGAACTAAAGAGGCTCTTGATGAATGAAGTGAAAGAGGAGAGTGAAAAAGTTGGCTTAAAGCTCAACATTCAGAAAACGAAGATCATGGCATCTGGTCCCATCACTGCTTGGCAAATAGATGGGAAAACAGCGGAAACTGTTGACAGACTCTTTTTTTGAGCTTCAAAATCACTGCAGATGGTGACTGCAGTGATGAAATTAAATGACATTTGCTCCTTGGAAGAAAAGCTATGACCAACCTAGACAGCATATTAAAAAGCAGAGATTATTAGTTTGCCAACAAGATCTGTTTAGTCAAGGCTATGGTTTTTCAGTAGTCATGTATGGATGTGAGAGTTGTACTATAAAGAAAGCTGAGTGCTGAAGAATTGATGCTTTTGAACTGTGGTGTTGGAAAAGACTCTTGAGAGTCCCTTGGACTGCAAGGAGATCCAACCAGTCCATCCTAAAGGAAATCAGTCCTGAATATTCATTGAAAAGACTGATGTTGAAGCTGAAGCTGCAGTACTTGGGACACCTGTTTCGAAGAACTGACTCATTTGAAAAGACCCTGATGCTGGGAATGATTGAAGGCAAGAAGAGAAGGGGATGACAGAAGATGAGATGGTTGGATGGCATCACTGACTCAAGGGACATGAGTTTGAGTAAACTCCGGGAGTTGGCGATGGACAGGGAGGCCTGGCGTGCTGCAGTCCATGGGGTTGAAAAGAGTCGGAAACGACTGAGGGACTGAACTGAACTGAACTGTAGTATTTTTTCTGTTTTTTCACAGTAAATGCACTATTTGATATTCCTAACAGCATTACTCTCATGTTTCCTGTTACTTCCTTACCTACACTTGTTATTTTCCTTACTTTTTTTTGAAAGGGCATAATACACTCCTAACAGGTGTGAAGTGTTATCTCTTTACAGTTTTGATTTTATTTCTCAATGACTAGGGATGTAGAGCATCCTTTTGTGTGCTTATGGATATTTTTATGTCTTCTTTGGAAAAATGTCTGTTCAGGTCCTTTGCCCATTAAAATTTTTTTTTTTTGCTGAATTGAATATTTTACATTTTTTTAATTGAAGTATAGTTGATTTACAATATTGTATTTCTTTCAGGTGTACAGAAAAGTTATTCAGTTATACATACTTATTTATATACACTTAGCATATATGTGTGGAGAAGGCAATGGCACCCCACTCCAGTACTCTTGGCTGGAAAATCCCATGGATGGAGGAGCCTAGTGGGCTGCAGTCCATGGGGTCGCTAAGAGTTGGACACGACTGAGCGACTTCACTTTCACTTTCATGCATTGGAGAAGGAAATGGCAACCCACTCCAGTCTTTTTGCCTGGAGAATCCCAGGGACGGGGGAGCCTGGTGGGCTGCTGTCTCTGGGGTTGCACAGAGTCGGACACGACTGAAGCGACTTAGCAGCAGCAGCAGCAGCAGCATATATGTGTGTGTGTGTGTGTGTGTGTGTATGTGTGTGTGTATATATATATATATATGTATGTATGTATGTATGTATAGCATATACACTTATACATTTCCTTGCAGAAGGAAACGGCAGCCCACTCCAGTGTTCTTGGCTGGAGAATCCCAGGGACGGGGGAGCCTGGTGGGCTGCCATCTATGGGATTGCATAGAGTCAGACACGACTGAAGTGACTTAGCAGCAGCAGCAGCAGCATATATGTGTATACATATATATAATTTAAAGATTCTTTCTATTATAATTTATTACAAGATACTGAATATAATTCCATGTTAATGTCAGTGCCTAGTCACTCAATTGTGTCTGACTCTTTGTGACCCCATAGACTGTAGCTTGCCAGGCTCCTCTGTCCATGGGATTCTCCAGGCAAGAATATTAGAGTGGGTTGCCATTTCCTACTCCAGGGGATCTTCCCGAACCAGGGATCAGACCCACAACTCCTGTGTCTCCTGCATTACAGGCAGATTCTTTATCACTGAGCCATTGGGGATGCCCATAATTCCATGTGCTATACAGTAAATCCTTGTTTGTTTTATGTATAGTGATATGTATCTCGTTATCCCACACTTCTAATTTTTCCCCCCCCTTACCCTTTGGTAACCATAAGTTTGTTTTCTGGGTCTGTGAGTTTGTTTCTGTTTTGTACTTAGATTCATTTGTATTATTTTTTTGATTTCCCATTAAAGTAGAACAGTAAGTCCCCTACATACAAATGAGTTCCATTCTGAGAGTGCACTTGTAAGTCCAATTTGTTCGTAAATCCAACAGTTAGCCTAGGTATCCAACTAACACATTCGACTCTATACTGCTATACTGTAATAGGTTTGGAATAGATTCACATTTTTGAAAGTTCACAACTCGAAGGTTCGTATGTATGGCATCCCCTGCTGTATTAAATAATATTTCTTTCTGTTTCCCACTTAACTTCACTCAGTATGATAATCTGTAGGTCTATCTATGTTGCTGCAAATGGCATTATTTCATTCTTTTTTGTGGCTGAGTAATATTCCATTTTGTATATATACCATATCTTCTTTATGTGTTCATCTGTTGATGGACAGTTAGATTGCTTCCATATCTTGGCTATTGTAAATAGTCTGGCTGTGAACATTGTGGTTCATATATGTTTCCAAAGTATCGGGTTTTTGTCTTTTCTGGATACATGCCCAGGAGTGGGATTGCTGGATTGTATGGTAATTCTAGTTTTGATTTTTGAAGGAACCTCCATACTGTTTTTTATAATGGCTGCACTAGTGTACATTCTCACCATCAGTATAGGCGAGACCCAAACCCTCCAGTGTTTTTACTTGTGGGTTTTTTGGTGATGGCCATTTTGATTGGTGTGAGGTGATACCTCATTGCAGTTTTGATTTGCATTTCTCTAGTAATCAGTGATGTAGAGCATCTTTTCATGTGCTTGTTGTCCATTTATTGTTTTGAAGAAATGTCTTTTGGTCTTCTCATTTGTTTGATTGGGTATTTTTTTTTTATATTGAATTGTAATCCTGTGTCTGACATCATGTGCAGATATTTTCTAGCATTTCTTTTTCTTTTGTTCATGGCTTCCTTTGCTGTGTAAAAGCTTTTAAATTTGCTTAGGTCCCATTTGTTTATTTTTTTTCCCCAGAAGATTCTTTTATTGAAACTGGTTGATATCAATAAGGGGACAGTACAAAAAAATTTTTGGTCCATGAAAAAAACATAATAATTAAGTTAATGAAAACAGTTATCTTCAACAGGGACACTGTAGGAGTGCTGAGCTTCCTTATGGTTCCAGCCCCAGGGACAGAGGTTGTCCATTGTCACTCTGGGGAGAACCTTTCAGGGAGTGGGGGGATAATGACTGGAAGGAGAAGATGGGGAGAAAGTCCTGTTGTCCCCAGCATGGAACGGTCAGGAATACAGGGCTAGGGGATGTGCTCGCAGGAGTCTGAGGAGGGGGTGGGGAAGCAGGGGCTTTGTCAGTTCTGCAGCTTTACAGCCCATGCTGAATAGAATTCCCTCTCTGTGCCCAGCTGTCTTCCACCCTGCTATGCTGAGTCTGTGAGCCTGGTATATGCTAACTTGGGGGTGATACAACCTGGAAGAATCTGAGACTCTCCTGGAAAGATATGAAGCCATCTCAGTTCCAAGGGGCCAAGATTGCAGAATAAGGTCCTGCTGCTAGCTGAGGGGTCTGAAGCTTTGAGGGTGCAGGCGGGGGAGTCACAATCCTGTGAGGCAGGGAGAAAGATGAGTCACAAACCCAAGTCAGAGCTCTCTCTATCCCTAGGCGCTTTCACTCCTCAGTGCCCTAGAAGTCACCAGTGGGTGTCAACTGGGCAGACAAGGGACAGAAAGACTGGGATGGCCCAGGGCTTTTACCTATTTGATTGCAGGCCTGTTTCTCCATGAAAGGATGGGGGAGGCAGGGTGGAGTGAATGAATGAGTCACACCTCCACGCAGGAAGGAACATCCTCTGCTGGCAATGATAGCACCCTAGGTTAGGTTCCCAGGGCTCTGACAGGGAAAGGCAAGATTCCCCTACCTGAATGCCCTTGGTTAGGACAGACAGGAGGAAGTCCTTAACAGCAGCTACAGGGAGTGTGCTGGGAGGGAGCAATACTACGAGAACAAACTCTGATACTGATGTGTTTCCCCCCTCCGAGGAAGTGGAGAGAAGCACTGAGACAGCAAGCCCGTCTGGAGGGCTGTAGACTGACCTCGGGCTCAATGGAGCCCGAGAGCCAGGGTTCCTTTAGTGCTAGAGGGCAACAAGTGAAGGGAGAGTTTGCTCCAAACCTGTGGAGGGAAGGAAGGAAATTGGATTCTGTTATCAGGAGATCCAAGATCAACTAGCTTATAGAGTGCCCCCAGGCCTGAGTTGTGGAGAAGGGACTACAGCTCCTAACTCCTGGGTCTCTGAAGGGCAGGATCAGTGTAGTTGGTCCCCTTGAGGACCACTTGGCCTTAGGCCCAGTCCATTCACTGCACTAATTATCAAACTATGGGTTCTCTCTAATACTATCTAGAGGTCCTAAGCAGACCAGGGGAGGGGAGTGGCACATGGGAAATTTGTGGGGCAAAGGGAAGCTGGGGACAGGAAGGAATGGGGTGGAAGAGGATAACTGCTGTCACGTGATATCCTCTTCATTCTGGTGTTGTCCTAGAACCGACAGCATCCCCTGGAAGGCCCCAGGCAAAAGTATGAGACACAGCACAGGGCCCAAATAAAGAAACTGGTGCAGCCAAATTAGGGCTTTGTGGGTGAAGCCCTATGTATTTTGGATTCCCAGGGCTTGCTCTAATTTTTGTCATCTCTGCTGCACCTTGGAGTAGAAATATCGGCACACAGCTTCCTGGGCCCAAGGCTGGAAGTAGAATTCTGCTCAGTGTTCCTCCTCTGGGTTACCCACCATATCAGTCATGGTCTTGAGGTCCCGGCACTGGGACTGAAGCAAGTCACTGATGAAACCTTGAGGGTCTTTGGCAAAGCTCAGCAAGAACTCTTGCTGGGTCTTCAGCAGACTGATAGTTTCTGTTGTCTCATGGATCTTGTTGTCTAGAGTAGCAATCTCCTGCTGGCTAGCAGTAGACAGCAAAAGAGAATTCATCTGGGTTTTCAAGGTATCATCCACTTTCACATCAGTGTCATAACAAGCTGTCTTTTTCTGATCATTCGGGTCAACACTGATGACATGATTAATGATGATGGGCTCAGGTGTCATAAGCAAGGCATGGGGCTGTTGGGGGACCTCTGAAAACTTCATACATTGAGAATCAAAGATCTGCTGGAGGTACTTGTCAGAGATGACAAACTCCCGCTCATGTCTGTCCTGGAGCTTATGTGTCTTAATATATTGCCACAGTGCTTGAATGATCACTGGACAGGTCTGGGTGTGGATGCCCAGGAACCAAGCCAGACAAAGGTCTAATTTAAACTGAGGAGGCTGGTAATTCAGTATCAACAGGACAGTACACCGTATATTCACATCTCCTGGCTATTTCACCTGGAAGCCATCCATCTCCTGGGTAGTGGTGGTCCTGTGCCATTCTACCAGATGGTTGTCTGGTCCATACAAGTCTTTGTCCAGTTTGATTACCAAGGACTTAAAAGAAGAGAACTTCCTCTTTTGTTTGGTGGCATCATATTTGGACAAGGCTGAATCCTCCAGGAGCCGTCTTTCTACCTGAAGCTCCCAGGAAGCCATTGTCCCTTCTCCATCCTTGGCATCTGACTTAGCCAGATTGAAAGTGTTAGAAATGAAAATTCACAGCTTTTGTTTTTGCTTGATGGAACGTTTCAAGGCTTCCTGGATACCTAGCCGTTTGCTCACAATAGTCTGGTCCAGTTTCCTTTCAAAAGCCAAGATATCCATATAGGCTTAGGATTCTGGTACCATTTCACGAATCCTTTGAGATAGAATTTTGTCAGCCATCGTTTTTTTGCACTGTGATTCCAATTTTGGACTGCCTGCTGCTGGACCTGCTGGATCTGCTGAGGCGCAGGTCTCTTGTGGGACTGGTCCATCCCTGACTGAGCCAGGCCAGGTCAGACTGAAGGATTCCCCCATAACCAGGGGGTCCCAAGGAGGGTCCCTGAGGTGTCATTTGGCTGCCTGGTAACATACCTGGTCTTGGATAGGCTGCTTTGGGCACCCAGGAGCGGTATAGACCTTGACTCGGGTGCTGGGCCCGTATGCACCAGACTCCCCAGTGCCCTGCCTAGGCCCAGGGCAGCCACTATGCCCACCCCTCCCTGAGGCTCCTACGCCCTGCTGGGAGCCACAGATTGGAAACACGCCCAGGCTGCCATCTTTCCCAGAGCTGCTGCTGAAGCTGCACAAAGAGTCGAACTGGAACTCCTATTTTTATTTCTATTGCTTTGGGAGACTGACTTAAGAAAACGCTGATACGATTTATGTCAGAGAATGTTTTGCCTATGCTTTCTTCTAGGAATTTTATGGTGTCATGACTATGTTTAGGTCTTTAAACCATTTTGTGTTTATTTTTCTTTGTGGTATGAGGGAGTGTTCTAACTTCACTGATGAGGTTGTCTAGCTTTCACATTGCCACTTGTTGAAGAGACTGGCTTTTCTGCATTGTTTATTCTTGCTTTCTTTGTTGAAGATTATTTAACTGTAGATGTTTTGAGTTTATTGTTGGGCTCTCTATTTTGTTCTGTTCTTCTCTATGTCTGTTTTTGTGCCAATGGCATGCTGTTTTATTACTGTAACTTTATACTATTGTCTGAAGTCAGGGAGGGTTATGCCTCCAGCTTTGTTCTTTTCCCTCAGGATTGCTTTGGCAGTTCTGGATCTTTTGTGGTTCTATATTAATCTTATGATTACTTGTTCTAGTTCTTTGGAAAATGTTATAGGTAGTTTGATACGGATTGTATTAAGTCTGTAGATTGCTTTGGATAGTATGACCATTTTACCAATATTCTTCCAATCCAAGAGCATGGAATATCTTTCCATGTCTCCGAAACATCTTCTGTTTCCTTTTTCACTGTTTTATAGTTCTCAATGTATAGCTGTTTTACCTCATTGGTTAGGTCTATTCCTAGGTATTTTATGTTTTTGGATTCTATTATACTGTTTATTAAAATTATTTTTATATTTATTTATTTATTTGGCTACACCGTGTGGTTTGCAGGAACTTAGTTTTTAGAACAGGTATTGAACCCATGCCCCAGCAGTAAAAGCACCAAATCCTAATCACTGGACCTCCAGGGAACTCCTTGGATGCTATTTTAAATGGGATTCTTGTTACTTTCTCTTTATGAGATTTTATTGTTAGTATAAAGATATGCAACATATTCTGTATATTAATCTTATATTCTTTTACTTTGCTAAATTCATTTATTAATAGTTTTTGTGTGGAATCCTTAGGAATTTCTGTAGTGTATGTCATATGCATATAGTCACAGTTTTATCTTAACTTTCCAATTTGAATATGTTTTATTTCATTTTTTTTTTTTTGATTGCTGTGCCTTTGCTCAGTTTTGAATTTGGTTGGTTGGTTTTTTCCTAGTTGAATTGTAAGATTTCTTTATGTTTCCTGACTATCAGTACCATTTCTGATATATAATTTAGAAATATTTTCTCTCATTTTGTGGGTTGTCTTTTTATTCTCTTGATAATAGCCTTTGATGCACAAAATGTTTACATTTTGGTGAAATCCAGTTTATTTTTTGTTGTTGTTGTTGCCTGTGCTGTTGGTATCATATTCAAGAAAGCATAGCCAAATCCGATATCATGAAGATTCCCCTTCTATTTTCTATAGAGTTTAATGGATGGTTTTAGCTACGCTTTTTAGGTCTTTGATGAATTTTGAGTTAATTTTTGTATGTGGTGTAAGACAAGGGTCCAAGTCAATTTTTTTGCATGTGGATGTCCAGTTTTTTCCATATTGTCCTTTTCCTGTAGTATATTGTTGATACCCTTCTTGAAAATCAATTGACCACATATATGCAAGGCTTTATTTCTAGGTTCTATACTCCATTGTTCTATATGTTCTTCTGCCAGTACTACAATGTTTTAATTATTTTAGCTCTGCATTTAGATTTTTTAAGTTTAATTGATTTACTGTATTGTGTTATATATATATATATATATATGTTATATACGTCAAAGTAATTCAGTTATGCATATATATTTTCCACATTATTTTATAGTTTAGGTTATTGCATGATATTAAGTGTAGTTCCCTGTGTTATATGGTAAATTCTGTTGGTTTAGTAGTTAGTTTTGAAATTAGGAATTGTGAGTTCTTTAATTTTATACTTTTTCATAATTGTTTTGGCTATTCAAGATTCCTCAAGAATTTTAGAATTGATTTTTCTGTTTCTGCAAAAATATCTTGTGATTTTGATAGGAGTTGAAAAGAATCTGTAGACCACTTTGAGTAGTATTGCCATCTTAAAAATATTTGTGTTTTTAACTTTTTCTGTCTGTGAAAAGATTGCTGTTTTGAAGCTTACCAGAAGTCTTTCACCTCCTTGGTTAAATTTATTCCTAAATATTTAATTCTTTCTGATGCTATTGTAAATGTAATTGTTTTCCAAGTTTCCATTTTGGATTGTTGGTTGTTAGTATAGAGAAATACAGCTGATTTTTTTGTGTGAATTTTGTATCCACCAGCTTTGCAATTTGTTTATTAACTGTGTTAAGAATTTTTGTTATGAATTCTTTTAAGATTTCCTACATGTAAGTTGTCATCTGTGGACAGAGATAAGTTTACTCTTCCTTTACAGTTTGGATTATAATATGCTACTTTAAACAATTGTTAAGTGAGCATGAAACCATTTACCTCAGATTGGGACTTGACTCCATTTGGATAGGACTCAAACCCAGCCAAAACCCGTGGTACCTGGTTTCAGGGCCAAATAAAAATAAAGCTCAGGTTCTTGATGTCTCATCACAAAAAGAATTCAGTGAGAGACAAAGTGATAGGTAAGAGGTAGATTTATTCAGATTCTGAGAGAAGCACACTCCATAGACAGAGTGTAGACCACTGCAGAGGGCTTGTGTGGCTGCAAAATGTGGTCTGGTTAGTTTTTATAGGCTGGGTAATTTAATATGCTAATGAGTTGGAGGATTATTCCAACTATTTTTGGGAGGGGACGGAGATATCCAGGATTTGGGGCACTGCCCACTCCTTGGTCTTTTAACAGTGCCTTGGAACTGTCATGGTACCTCTGGGTGTGTCATGTCACTTACTGATTGAGGACCAAGGTCTAGTCTTTGTCTGCCATCTTGGTCCCACTTGATTCTAATCGACTTATGTTATGTCCTTCAGTTCAGTTCAGTCACTCAGTCATGTCCTACTCTTTGCGACCTCATAGACTGCAGCATGACAGGCTTCCCTGTCCATCACCAACTCCTGGAGCTTGCTCAAACTCATGTCCATGGAGTCGGTGATGTCATCCAACCGTCTCATCTTCTGTCACCCCCTTCTCCTCCCACCTTCAATCTTTGCCAGCATCAGTGTCTTTTCAAATGAGTCAGTTCTTTGCAACAAGTGGCCAGTGTATTAGAGCTTCAGCTTCAGCATCAGTCCTTGCAATGAATATTCAGGACTGATTTCCTTTAGGATTGACTGGTTTGAGCTCCTTGCAGTCCAAGGGACTCTCAAGAGTCTTCTCCAACACCACAGTTCAAAAGCATCAATTCTTCGGCACTCAGCTTTCTTTATAGTTCAGCTCTCACATCCATACATGACTACTGGGTAAACCATAACTTAGACTAGATGGACCTTTGTTGGCAAAGTAATGTCTCTGCTTTTTAATATGCTGTCTAGGTTGGTCATAGCTTTTCTTCCAAGGAGCAAGCATCTTTTAATTTCATGGCTGCAGTCACCATCTGCAGTGATTTTGGAGCCCAAGAAAATAAAGTCTCTCACTGTTTCCATTGTTTCCGCATTTATTTGTCATGAAGTGATGAGACCAGATGCCATGATCTTAGTTTTCTGAATCTTGAGTTTTAAGCCACGTTTTTCATTCTCTTCTTTCACTTTCATCAAGAGGCTCTTTAGTTCTTTGCTTTCTGCTATAAGGGTGGTGTCATTTGCGTATCTGAGGTTATTGATATTTCTCCTGGCAATCTTGATTCCAGCTTGTGCTTCATCCAGCCCAGCGTTTCTCATGATGTACTCTGCATATAAGTTAAATAAGCAGGGTGACAATATACAGCTTTGACGTACTCCTTTCCCAATTTGGAACCAGTCGATTGTTCCATGTCCAGTTTTAAATGTTGCTTCTTGACCTGCATACAGAATTCTCATGAGTCAGGTCAGGTGGTCTGATATTCCCATCTCTTTCAGAATTTTGTACAGTTTGTTGTGATCCACACGGTCAAAGGCTTTGGCGTAGTCAATATAGCAGGAGTAGATGTTTTTCTGGAATTTTCTTGCCTTTTTGATGATCCAGCAGATGTTGGCAATTTGATCTCTGGTTCCTCTGCCTTTTCTAAATCCAGCTTGAGCATCTGGAAGTTCATGGTTCACATACTGTTGAAACCTGGCTTGGAGAATTTTGAGTATTACTTTGATTGTGTGTGAGATGAGTGCAATTGTGCGGTTTCTGAACATTCTTTGACATTGCCTTTCTTTGGGATTGGAATGAAAACTGACCTTTTCCAGTCCCGTGGCCACTGCTGAGTTTTCCAAATTTGCTGGCATATTGATTGCAGTATTTTCACAGCATCATCTTTTAGGATTTGAAACGGCTGATCTAGAATTCCATCACCTCCACTAGCTTTGTTCATAGTGATGCTTCCTAAGGCCCACTAGACTTCACATTCCAGTATGTCTGGCTCTAGGTGAGTGATCACACCATCGTGATTATCTTGGTCGTGAAGATCTTTTTTGTATAGTTCTTCTGTGTATTCTTGCCACCTCTTCTTAATATCTTCTGCTTCTGTTAGATCCATACCATTTCTGTCCTTTATTATGCCCATTTTTGCACGAAATGTTCCCTTGGTATCTCTAACTTTCTTGAAGAGATCTCTAGTTTTTCCCATTCTGTTGTTTTCCTCTATTTCTTTACATTGATCACTGAGGAAGGCTTTCTTATCTCTCCTTGCTATTCTTTAGAACTCTGCATTCAAATTGCTATATCTTTCCTTTTCTTCTTTGCCTTTAGATTCTCTTCTTTTCTCAGCTATTTGTAAGGCCTCTTTCAGCCAACCATTTTGCCTTTCTTTTTCTTAGGGGTGGTCTTGATCACTACCTCTTGTACAATGTCATGAAGCTTCATCCATAGTTCTTCAGGTACTCTGTCAGATCTAATCCCTTGAATCTATTTCTTACTTCACTGTATATTCGTAAGAGATTTGATTTAGGTCACACCTGAATGGTGTAGTGGGGTATGTCATTCTTTCAAAGTTGTGCCCTGTACCTTTCCCTCCTGTTACAAGCAGATATTTAATTACCAATGATTTGTTTATAAAAAGACCGGTTTTAGTCACTATATTCATGATTCAGTTCAGTTCAGTTGCTCAGTCGTGTCCGACTCTTTGCAACCCCATGAACTTCAGCACGCCAGGCCTCCCTGTCCATCACCAATTTCCGGAGTCCATCCAAACCCATGTCCATTGAGTCGATGATGCCATGCAACCATCTCATCCTCTGTCATCCCCTTCTCTTCCTGCCCTCAATCTTTCCCAGCATCAGGGTCTTTTCAAATGAGTCAGCTCTTCGCATCAGGTGGCCAAAGTATTGGAGTTTCAGCTTCAACATCAGTCCTTCCAGTGAACACCCAGGACTGATCTGCTGTAGGATGGACTGGTTGGCTCTCCTTGCAAGTCCAAGGCACTCTCAAGAGTCTTCTCCAACACCACAGTTCAAAAGCATCAATTCTTTGGTGTTCAGCTTTCTTTATAGTCCCACTCACATCCATACATGACCACTGGAAAAACTATAGCCTTGACTAGATGGACCTTTGTTGACAAAGTAATGTCTCTGCTTTTTAATATGCTGTCTAGGTTGGTCATAACTTTCCTTCTAAGGAGTAAGCATCTTTTAGTTTCATGGCTGCAGTCACCATGTGCAGTGATTTTGGAACCCAGAAAAATAAAGTCAGCCACTGTTTCCACTGTTTCCCCATCTGTTTGCCATGAAGTAGTGGGACAGGAATGCCATGATCTTCGTTTTCTTAATGTTGAGCTTTAAGCCAACTTTTTCACTCTCCTTTTTCACTTTCATCAAGAGGCTTTTTAGTTTTTCTCCACTTTCTGCCATAAGGGTGGTGTCATCTGCATATCAGAGGTTATTGATATTTCCAAATTTCAGACATACTGTGTGATCTATTGCTGTGTTTTAAAAATAGCTGCTTATCCGTTGGAACAAGTAGGTGAATGGGTGAAAATTAAAAATAAGGGTTTTGGTTTTTATTTTGTGTTGTTTTTTGGCCATACCATGAGTTCCGAGCCCATGGGATTGTGAGCACAGAGTTCTAACCAGTGGACCACAGGGAATTCCCAGTGTTAGATGTTTCTGTTGTGAAATACTAGGTAACACATACACAGAATCTTTCTTTCAACTACATGTAAATCTGTAAATATCTCAAAATGAAAAGTTTAATTAAAAAAGGCTAGCTCTTTTACACATATGCTTATCCAATTAATAATGCAGAAATTATGAAGCACTAGTAATTTTTAGAACTCTAGAGTTCCTCATGGAAAAAAAGTTGTAAAACATTCAAGGTAAAGAACATGGCCCATAGTTCAAAACACTGATATTAGAACTTAAAACTTGGTCTGAAATTCAGTCATTATGATACTGTTATCCTACATTAGCACTTTAGATTTTTATTTTGGTTTACTTGAAGATAGATAGATTAGATTTCACATCAAGCCCATGTTGTTAATTGTGTATCTGTAAGTATAAAGGGTGATCACATTCCTCTAAAATAGATTTTTAACTACTCCTTTTTTCAAGGTTTATTTATTTATTTTTGGTTGTGATAAGTCTTTGTTGCTTTACTCAGGCCTTTTCTAGTTGTGGTGAGTGTGGGCTACTCTTAGTTATAGTACGTGGGCTTCCCAATGTGGTGGCTTCTCTTTTTGTGGAGCACAGGGTCTAGGGTGTGCAGGCTTCAGTAGTTGCCGCTCTTGGGCTCAGTAATTATGGCTTGCAGGCTCTAGAGTCAGGCTCAGTGGTTGTGATGCACAGGCTTAGCTGTTCCACAGCATGTGGAATCTTCCCAGACCAGGGATCAAACCTGTGTCCCCTGCATTGACAGGCAAATTCTTATACATTGTGCCACCAAGAAAGTCCCTTACTCTTATAGGATCATTTTAAGGATTTTTATCTAGGACCTTGAATGATATAATGTTTAGTACTGGTTGAGTAAGTTTCCCATTTTGCCCGAGGAGTAATAGAATGACAACCACATCTGGATTTAATAAAAATAACTTAAAATAGTTCACAGTTATAAAACTGATAAGTTAATGCATGCAGTTTTGCCTTAGGAAAAGATCTTTCAATTTACAAAAGGGTTGATAAGTGCTATCTTTTATTTTCATTTGTATTTTTTGCATTTTTATTTATTTTTACTTTTATTGGAGTATAGTTGCTTTGTAATGTTGTGTTAGTTTCTACTGTACAGCAAAGTGAATCAGCTATACATATACATATAGCCCCTCATTTTTGTATTTTCTTCCTATTTAGGCCAACACAGAGCACTGAGTTTAGTTCCTGTGCTATACAGTAGGTTCGCATTAGTTACCTATTTTTTACATAGTATTGATAGTATATATATGTCAGTCCCAATCTCTCAATTCATCCCACCACCCACTTCCCCCTTGGTATCCATTTTGTTCTGTAAGTCTGTGTCTCTGTCTCTACTTTGTAAATAAGATTGTCTATACCATTTTTTTCAGATTACACATATATGTGTTAATATGGTGTTTATCTTTTTGACTTCACTCTGTAATGCTGTCTCTTAAATAGATTTCTGAACAATTTAGAAGATATTCAAGAAAATCTTAAGGAATACTATGGAATTTGTCAAAAATTAATTTTAGTGCGTATTCTAAATGACATTTGTCTAATTCCAAAATTCACATCTGCCCTTAAAGAGAAAATTTTTCAAATGAACGGGCAAAATTTTTAAGTATCAATATTTTCTCACCATTGGGTTTCTGGCTGGTCTTGTAATTCAGGCTCTTCTGTCAATGGGATTCTCCAGGAATGGGTTACCATTTCTTGCTCCAGGAGGTCTTCCTGAACCAGTAATTGAACCCGCATCTCTTATGGCTCCTGCATTGGCAGGCAGGTTCTTTACCCACTGAGCCATCAGGGAAGCCCTAGTAAGTTCTGAATTGTGTCCTCTTGTTTTAATTTTTCCATATAATCGTACTGTTAATGAGCTGCATTGATTTATTCATAGTCTTGACATTGTTCAGCTACAGCATGAATTCATGTGATAGCTGGTTTTGTGGTTGGATTGCTGTGAGCTCTAGGAATGAACAGGATAATCATCATTATGCTGTATCATTTTTACATCATTTGCTATACTTCTTTCATTTCTAAAGTACAGTTTTTTCAATGTTTGCTAATCTGTTGATGGAACAAGATGTAGAATGACATTGTTCCTTCTTGTCTTTTCTTCTGGTTCCATTCTCTAGTTGAAGATTTAAGGACACTGAGTGACTTGATATTTTTGGACATCTGACTCATTTCCAAAGAAAGGTTATGGCAAAAATAGAAACCATAACCTCTTGGTATCTATATTCTAGAGTCAAGTTTGTTTAAAGATTTTTTTAAAACAACCCTCTCCACCAACAACGAAATCTCACACAAGATCTCTAGTTGCAGTATGCCTGTTAAATTTCATTTCTTTTTCATTCCTTAAATATCTTGGATCTTCCCAAGCAAACATAGAAGACTGGTATGGAGAGGCCACTGGCCTTGGAGCCCAGCACCCTGCTTGAATCTGGGAGGTGTCTGGCTTATGAAGGCCTCACAGATATTACCTGATTTCTAGTGGTTTTTTCTTAAAGCCTTTTATTTATTTATTTATTTTTGGCTCTGCTGGGTCTTTGTTGCTGAGCTTTTTCTAGTTGTGGAGAGTAGGGGCTACTGTTTGTTATGGTGGGCAGGCTTCTGGTTGCAGTGATTTCTTCTGTTGCAGAACACAGGCTCTAGGCACAAGACTTCAGTGGTTGTGGTACGTGGACTCAGTAGTTGAGGCTCACAGACTCCAGAGCGCAGGCTCAGTAGGTGTGGTGCATGGGCTTAGTTACCCCATGGCACATGGGATCTTCTCAGACTAGGGGTCAAACCTATGTCCCCTGTATTGCAAGGCAGATTCTTAACCAGTGGACCACCAGAGAAGCACCACCTTACTGTTTTAATGTACATTCTTTTGATGATTAGTGAGATTGGAGTGCTTTTCTCCTAATTTTTTTTTTACATAGTTATATTCCATTAAAAAAAATTTTGTCTTTTATTCATTCATATACTCATTGTGTCGCTCAGTTGTTTCTGACTCGTGCGACCCCATGAGATTGGAGTACTTTTTCTCCCAGTTCTTTTTTTACATAGTTATATTCCATTTTTTAATTGTCTTTTATTCACTTATATACTAGGAATTTATTATTATTATTTTTGGTTGCACTGTATGGCATATGAAATCTTAGTTCCCTGACCAGGGATTGAATCCATGCCCTCTGCAATGGAAGCCTGGAGTCCTAACTATTGGACCATTAGGGATTCCCAGTTTTATTTAATATAATAAGAATCTTTTTATTTTCAGATGATTTTGCTGACTAAATTTTATTTATGGATTTTTTGGGGAAAGTGTGTGCACAAGTTTTATGTCTTATGTTTTATTACATGCATTCTTTTTTTTAAGGTAAATTCTTTTTTTTTTATATGATTTGGGAGAATGGCATTAAAACATGTATTACATACATTCTTAAATTCCATCCTCTACTTTTTATTTTCCATTGAGGTAAAATTCACATAAAACAGAATTTACCATTCTAAAATCATTTCAGTATATAATTCAGTTAAAAAATTTTTTTTTACTAAATTCACAATATTGTACAACTGTTACCACTTTCTAAAATTAGAATATTTTCATTGTCCCCAAAGATAGCCCATACCTCCCAATTTCCCCCTTTCTCCATCCCCTGCTGCTGCTGCTAAGTTGCTTCAGTTGTGTCCGACTCTGTGCGACCCCATAGACGGCAGCGCATCAGGCTCCCCCGTCCCTGGGATTCTCAAGGCAAGAACACTGGAGTGGGTTGCCATTTCCTTCTCCAATGCATGAAAGTGACGAGTGAAAGTGAAGTCACTCAGTCGTGTCTGACTCTCATCGACCCCATGGACTGCAGCCTACCAGGCTCCTCCGTCCATGGGATTTTCCGGGCAAGAGTACTAGAGTGGGGTGCCATTGCCTTCTCCATTCCCTGGGTACCCACTAATCTACTTTCTCCCTCTGTAGATTTGCCTACTTGGATATTTTACATGTATAAGCAGAATCATCCAACATGTAGGAATTTGTGTCTGCCTTTTATATCATAAAGTTTCCAAGGTTCATCCATGTTTAGTATGGATGAATATTTCATTCCTTTTTATTGGGGTATAATATCCCATTGTTTATTTATCAGTTGATGGATATTTGGATACTTTTTGCTTTTGACTTTTATAAATATTGCTACTATGAACTTTGTATAGTTTTTTGAGCATAGGCATATGTTTTCATTCTCTTGGGTATATATCTAGGAGTGGAATTGCTGACCATTAAAATGTTTTTCATACTGACTGTCCCATTTTACATTCCCACCATCAATGTATATAGGTTCCAATTTCTTTACATCCTTGCCAACCCTTTAGTTTTAAAATACAATTATCATATTCATCCTAATGTGTATAAAATAGTATCTCATTGTGGTTTTGATTTATATTTTGTTCTAATGACTAATAATCTTGAGCATTTTTTCATGTGCTTCCTGGCCATTTGTGTGTATTCTTTGCATAATTGTATATCTAAGTTCTTTTTTTAATTGAAGTATAGTTGATTTACAGTGTTGTATTAATTTCTGCTCTATAACAAAGTGGTTTAGTTATATATACATTCTTTAAAAAATATTCTTTTCCATTGTGATTTATCATAGAATATTGAATATAGTTCTCTTTGCTATACAGTAGGACCTTGTTGTTTATCCATTCTGTATATAAAAGCTTAAATCTGCTGCCTCCAATTTTCCACTCTAGCCCCCCTCCTACTCTCCCACCCCATTTAGCAAACAACAGTCTGCTCTCTAGAGCTGATTCTGTTTCTGTTTAATAGGTTCATTTGTGTCATATTTTAGATTAAACATATGAATGATATGTGGTATTTGTCTTTCTCTTTCTGAGTTACTCCCCTAGTATGATAATCTCTAGTTGCATCCCTGTTGCTGCAAATGGCATTTTTTCATTCTTTTATGGCTGAGTGATATTTCACTGTGTGTGTGTGTATCATATCTTCTTTTTAACATTTTTATTTATTTTTAATTGAAGGGTAATTGCTTTACACTATTGTGTTGGTTTCCACCATACAGCAACATGAATCAGTCATAGTTATACATATGCCCCTCCCTCTTGAGCTTCCCTCCCACCTTCCACCCATCCCACCCCTCTAGGTTGTTTCAGAGTACCAGTTTGAGCTCCCTGAGTCATAGCTCAAATTTCCACTGGCTATCTATTTTATATATGGTGATGTGTATAGATATACCACATCTTTATTTATCTGTCAGTGACCATTTAAGTTGTTTCCATGTTTTGGCTATTGTGAATAGGGTTGTTATGAACATTGTGGTGCCATGTATCTTTTTGAATGCCCAGGTTTGGGATTGCTAGATCAAATGGTAATTCTGTTTTGTTTTAGGAGGAACCTCCATAGGGTTTTCCACAGTGGCTACACCAACTTAAATTCCCACCAACAGTGTAGGAGGGTTCCTTTTTCTCTACACCCTCTTTAGCGTTTATTATTTGTAGACTTTTTAACGATGACCTTTCTGACTGGTATGGTATTTCACTGTAGTTTTGGTTTGATTTCTCTAGTAATTAGAAATGTTGAACATCTTTTCTTGTGCCTGTTGCCCATCTATATGCCTTCTTTGGAATACTGTCTATTTAGGTCTTCAGCCCATTTTTTGATTGGGTTTTTTGTTGTTGAGTTGTTGTATATTTAAGTTCTTTAAAACCCATTTTACAGTTGGGTTTGTCTTTCTATTGTTTAATTGTAAGAAGTCTTTATATTATTAAAAGGGTATATATTATATAAAAGGATATTAATGCCTTTTCAGATACATGATTTGAAAATAGTTGTCCCCAGTTAAATGGGTTGTCTTTTCACTTTCTTGATGGTATCTTTTGATACACAGAGGATTTGAATTTTTTGCATTTTAAACTTTTATTCTTTTGTAACCCTGTTGGATTACAGATGCATCTATTATATAACTTAGTAGGATATACTGTAATAATACACTTACATAAATATTTCCATGGGAATCTGTGAGCTCTAAATCCCATTCTATGTTTTATTCATCATTGTGTTTGTCATTTATAAAATTACTCTGTTCTAAGCAGAAAATAGAGTAATAAACAAAAAACTACTGAAGGCTTCCAGAGAGTAAGTGCTCAGGAAATATATTTGAAAAATGAATGAATTATTATTGTAAATGATGTAAAGCAGAATATCATACTATTAATATTTTCCTTGAATTATACTTTTTTATTTTAAAAATATCTTATTCATGTATAGAGTTTTAAATTTCTGTCATACAGCTCAGTGATTCAGTTTTATATATATATATATATATATATATTATATATATATACGCACACATATTCTTTTTCACATTATTTTCCATAATGGTTTATCACAGTCCTTGAATTATACTTTGTAGATAAGTGTACATGTAGAGTTTGTTACTCATGTTTTCATATCCTCAGTGAAATAAAGAAAAGACATTTTCTTTAAGTTTTATTTTATTTGTTTCAGACCACTTACAGTGTAGATAGATTTTCAGTTTACTAAACTATGTATTTAATTCAATATATGACCTCGTAAATAAGGATATTCTTAAAATTTTATTTTAACAGCGAAAGCAAGTTGAATACATTGGTGCAGAAGCTTCATGACTTTCTGGCACACTCATCAGAGGAATCTGAAGAAACAAGTTCTCCTCCAAGACTTGTGATGAACCAAAGCACAGGTAAATTGGAAAAAAGAATTGCAATATCTTCTAGTCTTATTTACTGTTTATTTTTGAGGAGCTGAAGTTATTAAAAGTTTTAATAGCCCCTGTGTTTCTAGGAGTTAGGTAATATCTGATATTATAGATTTTGATTCAGATAAGTAAAAAATTTAAGGTTTTATGGTTTTAGGTGCTTAGAGAAGCATACACTGAAGGTTTTATTTGTAATGGAAATGTTTTATAGAAGTGGGTGATGACTGTTAACTTTAAAATAGATAGGAGTGGGAGCAGTACAGAAATATGTTATTCTAAAAGTTATTCATGTATTATGAGTTATATTTTTATTTTCTTTGATAACTTTTCAGCATAGATTTGGTCCATACATTTTTAAAATACAAAACAACATCTCCTTTCTACCTCCCTTTTTCCTTTTTAAAAGTATATTGTATCATGTGATGATGACCATCATTTGTTTTCAAGTTTTTAAGGGTAGGCGCATATAGAAGAGGTGGACATGCACACAGGTGTGCGTACACACACACAAACACACACAGGCCTATTTGCACACAAACACAATATGTACAAAAAGTATGAAGAGTGGTAGATCACAGTGAAAAGTTCAACCATATGTGTAATTAGAGTCCCAGAAGGAAAGAAGAGAGAGAATGGTTCAGAATCTGAGTTTGATGAGATACTCACTGAGCATTTCCTAAAAGTGAAGAAAGACATCATGTAGATTCATGAAACACTGTGAACCTCAAGCAGGATAAATGGAAAGAAAACTATAACTAAGAAAATCATAATAAACTCCTAAAGAACAAAAACCAAGAGAAAAATCTTAGAAGCAGCTGGAGGAAAACAGTCATTGCTTTTTTAATGTTGAATGTTTTTGAACAGTAACACTGATAGCTCATTTGACAACAGTAATGTTAGAAGCTGGATGATAAATAAGTGATTTATTTAAAGGGCCAAGTGAAAATAATTGCTAGCATAGTCTGCTCAGTGAAAACATCTTTCACAAGTGAAGGTGGATAAAACTTTGGAGTTTTCCTGACAGTCCAGTGGTTAAGACTCTGCCCTTCTACTGCAGGGGGCATGGGTTTGATGCCTGATCAGGGAACTAAGATTCAGCATGCCATGAAGCATGGCCAAAAATAAGTAAGAATGATGTCAACATATGTACACTAGGGGAAATACCAAAGGGTTTTCTTAAATCAGAAGGAAAATAATTTGAAATGGCAGCATCAAAATACAGGAAGTTATGAATAACAATGGAATCAATAAATAGGTGGAAAAAATGAAATATGTACTTTTATCTAATCCACAGTCTCTAGTCTTAATTCATAAATTGCCCAACAGTGTTTTCATAGGTAAGTCCCCTACCCTCCCAAGACCAGGATCCCGTTGAAGAGCCCACACTGTATATGTTACTTGGTCTTTAGCCTTTTCAAATCTCAAACAAGCTGGAACCATGACATTTTAAAAATGTATAGATATATTATTTTGGTGATTGTCCCTCAGTGTTCGTTTGATTAGTTATAAAATTAGATTGAGGTTTTTAATTTTTGGCAGGATTGCTGTGTAAGTGGTATTATGTTCTTGTCCATACATCATATCACAAAGCACATGATGAAGTTTCCTCCTTTATTGGTGATATTAACTTAGGTTATTTGGTTATGGCTGCTTTTCTAAATTAAACCACTGTAAAGTTATGATTTATTCTTTTGTACCTACCTAAAAAGTAATTTGTTGAAGATTACTTTGAAACTGCTTAGGTATTCTTTTCATCATCAAAAATTAGCTTTTTTTAAAAAATTGCAAATTATCACAAACTTGGCAGCTTAAGACAACCCAAATTTATTATTTCACAGTTCTGTGGATCTGGAGTCCAGGTGGGCTTTGCTGAGGTCTGCTCAGGGAATCACAAGGGCTAAGTCAAAGTGATAGTAAGACTGTGTTCCTTTCTATAGCATCTGGAAGAATCCATTTTCATGCTCATTCAGGTTGTTGGCAGAATTCAGTTCATTGTGGTTGTAGGTCTGAGGTCCTCATTTCATGCTAACTATTGGCCAGGATCCTCTCAGCTCCTTAATTTCCTCTCGCATGGCCCCTTCCAACTTCAAAGCCAGCAATAGTGCATTGTGTCATCCTCATGCTTTGAGTTTCTCTGATTTAGCCTTTTGCTTGTTTCTTTTGCATCTTCTGCCATGAACTAGAGACATTTTTCTATTTTAAGGGACCCATGTGATTAGATTAGGTCCCTTCTGTCTCACTTCTCCCAAATGAGCTCCCATTTTTTAAAGTCACCTGTGCCATTTTATGTAGCAAAACAATGGGAGTGTTATTTCCTCACATTCACAGGATCTGGTGATTAGGGGGCATGAAATCTTGGGGGCCATTCCTAGAAATTCTGCCTGTCACCACATCCATTTATGATTCTTGGATCAATGGTATGTTACTATGATGGTTCAAAATGGTGATGTCCTATCATTACTTCTGTCTTTTCTGTAAGGGAGATGTTTACATTTCTATGCTCTCTCTTTATTTGTTTATATTGGTGTATGCTAGCATTTTTTTCTTTTTCCATGAACATTTTCTTACTGTCGTTATTTTAATGTTCAAATTATACCAATATTGGCTAGTGGGAACCCCTTTTGTATGGCTCTTGTAGACCTTTTCATAAGTCTTCATCAACCTTGAGCACTTTTCTTACTTTCTGCCCTCACAAGATGTTCATTGTTTACTTTGCACTGTCTGTTCCCCAGCCCTGGAATCAGTTATTTCTCCAAGAAGTTCTGATTCATTTTAGTGGGGTATAGTATTTAGAAAGCAATATCTGGGTGTATGATGTGCTCATTGCTGTTAGGATGTCTTCGCTTCCAGGCTCTTTAGCAGGGAAAGCCAATATATGTGATGTATTTTCATGTGTTGATATTGATACTTTTAGTTTTACTTTGGACTGCAGACATCATTCTGATCTTCCTCTTTTCATATTTTAACTTCTTACTGCAACAGAGAGAAAGGTGGTTCCCATTATCCTCAGTTTATGTACTCAGTTACTTAGTCTTCATTGTGTTCACAGTTTCAACTTTGCATGGTAAACAATCACAATAAAGAAACCTAACTAGTGTTAAATACTTAAAGTTCTGTCTTTAGAATGAAATTATATTGTCACAGTTCTAAATTCAGTAGTTAGTTGGGGAGTTTTGCTTCTAGTAGTGGCAGAGTAGCTCTTTTTGGATAAGCAGATTATCTCCCACAGATACCAATTATAAATTCTGGCCAAAATACTGAAAACAATGATGAAGGAACTGATTAGTGACACAAACAAGACACACACTGGAATAGAGTCAACATATGAAAAAAGAAGTATTCTTTGCTCAATTACCAATTGTTAAGCCTTTTTCCTTAGGAAAGGTGCCAGTTAGCTCCAGCAGTGGAATTTCAGACTTGGATAGCTTTCTTCTTCTGGATATGCTGTGTGAGCTTGCAGCCCTATTAATTTTGATAGCCTCCTTGTGACTAAGGTTGAACCAGCATAAAACTCAGCATTTGGTCTAAGGTGGTGGTATAGGAATACCATGATGTCACCTTCCCCCACAGACACACTGAATTTACAGCTATGTAAAGAGCAGTTCCTTCTACAGAAAAACTGAGGTGTGATTAAACAGCTTCTGCACAACAAACAGTACAAGTACCACATAGAGATTGGTAGAGACAGAGACACAGTACTGATGAGAACCCCACTTCAATGTGGTATGCAGCAGTGGAGAGGGATCACTAAGGAGCATGTGTGCACACTCGCCTGCCCTGGGGCACAGAGATAAAAACAGTGGTTTAAAAGGGACCTAGACTATGCATGAAGGAAATCCTCTTACTATCCCTACCTAGAGTGTCTGCAAAATGGGCAGAGAACTGCTGGAAGTCTCTTCAGTGTTGAAGGTGCTAGAGAGCACCATTTTTTGTGTTCTCCCATCACCTTGATGAGGTCTTCCCTCATAGCTCAATCGGTAAAGAATATGCCTGCAATGAAGGAGACCTGGGTTCAATTCCTTGGTCAGGAAGATCCTCTGGAGAAGGAAATGGCTACCCACTTCAGTATTCTTCCCTGGAGAATCCCATGGACAGAGGAGGCTGGCAGGCTACAATCCATGGGATCGCAAGAGTCAGACATGACTTAGTGACTAAACCACCACCATCACCTTGATGAGATGAGTGGAATGTAGTCCAGGTTTTCTAGCTGGCCTGCCAAGGCACTTCAGCCTGCTCCTGGCCCACACAAGGTAAAGTCATAGTGCCAGGGCAGCCCAAGTGTGCAGCGCCCTAGGATCCCCCTG
This sequence comes from Bos indicus x Bos taurus, assembly GCF_003369695.1. Lineage (NCBI taxonomy): Eukaryota > Metazoa > Chordata > Mammalia > Artiodactyla > Bovidae > Bos > Bos indicus x Bos taurus. The sequence continues at coordinate 69,730,927 of NC_040105.1, read as the reverse complement.
GCCGATGATATATTAGGCTTCAGCTGACCTGCCAAAACTGCCTGACACATTCAGACTACACAGGAGATGCTCTTAGCAGAGATTATGCCTTCAAGACCAAAAGAGGTACCTGTTTTGCCGGATGTGTAGCATGAAACAGAAAGTCAAACAGAATGGGGACAGAAGAGTATGTTCCAAATGAAAGAGCAAGATAATACTTCAGAAAAAATCTTAACGAAATGGAGATAAGTAATTTATCTGATAAATAATTGAAAGAAATTGTCATAAAGGCTTTCCAAACTAGGGAGAAGAATGGAGGAATAGAGTGAGAACTTCAACAAAGGGTTCGAAAATATAAGAAAGAACCAATCAGTACTGAAGAACACAATAACTGAAATGACAAATAGAGGAAATTGATAGCAAATTAGATGATATAGTAGGACACATCAGCCATCTGGAGCACAGAATAGTGGAAATCACCCAATCAGAATAGAAAAAAAGAATTTTTAAAAATGAGAGTTTAAGGGAACTCTATGACATCAGGAGTACTAACATTCTCATAGTAGGGGTAGGGAGATTGCAGATGGAGAAAAGAGGGAGAGAAGGGGACAGAGACTTACTTAAAGAAATGTTTGAAAACTTCTCTAATCTGGAAAATGAAACAGACATCTAGGTACAGGAAGCACAGAGTCCCCCCAAAAAATGAATCCACAGAGATCCACACCAAGACACGTATGTAAAATGGCAAAAGATGAAGACAATTTTATAGACAGCAGGACAAAAACAACTAATTGTATACAAGGAAAACCCCATAAGATTACTTACTGATTTTTCAACAGAAGTTCTGCAAGCCAGAATGGAGTGGCATGATATATTTAAAGTACTGAATGTAAAAAACTTCCAACCAAGGATACTCTACCTGGCGAGTTTATCATTCAGAATTGAAGGAAAGATAGTTTCCCAGACAAGCACAAAACTAAAGGAGTTTAGCACCGTTAAAATGGCCTACAAGAAATGTTCAAGGGTGTTCTCAAGGTAGAAAAGCAAAAGCAATAGCTTGTTATTCAGTCTATATGTCAATAAGTAGTGTCCAACTATTTGCGACCCATGGACTGCAGCATGCCAGGCTTCCCTGTCCTCTACTATCTCCCAGAGTTGCACAAACTCATGTCCATTGATGTCTAAACATCTCACCCTTTGCCACCTCTTTCTCCTTTTTCCTTCAATCTTTCCCAGCATCAGGGTCTTTTCCAGTGAGTCGACTCTTCTCGTCTGGTGGCCAAAGTATTGGAGCTTCGGCTTCAGCATCAGTCCTTCCAATGAATATTCAGGGTTGATTTCCTTTAGGATTGACTGGTTTGATCTCCTTGCAGTCCAAGGGACTCTAAAAGTCTTCTACGACATCACAGTTCCAAAGCATCAATTCTTTGGTGCTCAGCCTTCTTTATGGTCTAACTCTCACATCCATACATGACTACTGGAAAAACCATAGCTTTGGCTAGATGGACCTTTGTCAGCAAGGTAATGTCTCTGCTTTTTAATATGCTGTCTAAATTTGTCATAACTTTCCTTCCAAGGAGCAAGCAACTTTTAATTTTGTGGCTGCAGTTACTGTCAACAGTGATTTTAGAGCCCAAGAAAATAAAATCTGTCACTGTTTCCACTTTTACCCCTTCAATTTGCCATGAAGTGATGGGAGAGATGCCATGATCTTAGTTTTTTGAATGTTGAGTTTCAAGTCAGCTTTTTCACTCTTCTCTCTCATTTCCATCAAGAGGCTCTTTAATTCCTCTTCACCTTCTGCCATTAGTGTGGTATCATCTGCATATCTGAGGATATTGATATTTCTCCTGGCAGTCTTGATTCCAGCTTGTGATTTATGCAGCCTGGTATTTCTCACGATGTACTCTGCATAGAAGTTAAATAAGTGGGATGACAATATACAGCTTTGTCACACTCCTTTCCCAGTTTTGAGCCAGTTCATTTTTCTATGTCCAGTTCTTACTGCCACTTCTTGACATACATGTAGGTTTCTCAGGAGATAGGTAAGGTGGTCTTGATATTCCCATCTCTTTAAGAATTTTCCAGAGTTTGTTGTGATCGACACGGTCAAAGGCTTTAGCATAGTCAATGAAGCAGAAGTAGATGTTTTTCTGGAATTCTCTTCCTTTTTCTATGATCCAAAAAATGTTGGCAGTTTGGTCTCTGTTTCCTCTGCTTTTTCTAAACCCAGCTTCTCAATTCACATACAGCTGAAGCCTAACTTGAAGAATTTTGAGCATAACCTTACTAGCATGTGAAATGAGTGCAATTGTATGGTAGTTGGAATATTCTTTGGCCTTGGAACAGACCTTTTCCAGTCCTGTGTCCATTGTTGAGTTTTCCAAATTTGCTGGCATTTTGACTGCAGCACTTTAACCACATCATCTTTTATGGTATGAAATAACTGTGCTGGAATCCCATCACCTATGCTATCTTTGTTTGTAGTAATGCTTCCTAATGCCCATTTGACTTCACACTCCAGGATGTCTGGCACTAGGTGAGTGACCACCCCTTTGTGGTTATCCAGGTCATTAAGACCTTTTTTGTATAGTTCTTCTGTATATTCTTTGCCACCTCTTAGCTAGAAATAAGAAAATATATGAAAAAAATCTCAGTGGTAAAGGTAAATATATAGTAATGACTGTGAATCAGCCACATATAAAGCTAGTAGGAAGGTTAAAAGACAAAAAATCAACTATAAGTAAAATAAGTGGTTAAGAAATGCATAAAGTTGTAAAATAATGTCAGAAAAAAAATTTGGGAGGGGTATACTAAAAATGTACTTTTAGAATATATTTGAACTTTACTTCCCTGGTAGCTCAGATGGTAAAGCATCAGCCTACAATGCAGAAGACCCGAGTTCAATCCCTGGGTTGGGAAGATCCTCTGGAGAAGGAAATGGCACCCCACTCCAGTACTCTTTCCTGGAAAATCCCATGGATGGAGGAGCATGGTAGGCTATAGTCCATGGGGTCGCCAAGAGTCGGACACGACTGAGTGACATCACTCACTCACTCCTCAAGCAGCTATCAGCCTATATTAAATCATTGTTTGTGTGTTTCAACCTGATAGTAACTGCAAATCCAAAACCTGCTATAGATAAATAAAAAATAAAGAGAGAAAGGAGCCCAAACATAAGGAAAGCCATCAGACTGCAAGAGAAGAAAGGAACAGAGAAGAACTATAAAAACAAGCAGAAAATAATTAACAATATTGCAATAAGTACATAGTTAGCAATAACCACTTTAAATGAAAATTTACTAAATGCTCCAATCAAAATAGAGATAGCTGAATGAATAGAAAACAGGACCCATTTATATGCTGCCTACAAGAGACTCACTTCCAATCTAAAGACAGATTGATATTAAAGGGATGGAAAAATATATTCCATGCAAAAAGAAACAAAAAAAGAAAGCTGAAGTAGTAAATAAAATGCTACAAAACCAGTGCATCAGGGAAGAAATCAAAGAGCAAATTCAAAAATACCTTGAGACACATGAAAATGGTAGCACAACTTTCCAATATCTATGTCCGACTCTTTATAACCTCATGGACTAGTCTGCTAGGATCCTCTGTCCCTGGGATTCTCCAGGCAAGGATACTGGAGTAGGTTGCTGTGCCCTTCTCCAAGGGGTCTTCTCCACTCAGGGATTGAACCCACATCTCTTACATCTCCTGCATTGGCAGGCAGGTTCTTTACCACTAGTGCCACCTGGAAAGCCCTCTAATATCTGTGAGATGCAGCAAAAGCGGTTCTCAGAGGGACGATCATAGTGAAACAGGCCTACCTCACAAAACAAGAAAATTCTCAAATTAAAAAAAAAACAAAACTTTATACTTAAAGGAGCTAGAAAAAGAGGAACAAAGCAAGCGCAAACTTAGTAAAAGGAAGTTAATAATAAAGGTCAGACTGGAAATAATGAAACTGCTAGCTTGTCTTCTTCTTCTTTTCAGGGTCTTTCACAGAGTAAAAGTTTTAAATTTTGAGCAAGTCCAATTTACAGATTTCCTTTTGAGGACATGCTTTTCTCCTATGTAAAGGAACCAGAAGAAGAACAAACCAAACTCTAGGTTACTAGAAAGACATAAACCATAAAGATCAGGGCAGAAATTAATGAATAGAGACTGAAAAAAATACTAGAAAAGATCAGTGAAACTTATGAATGAATTTTTAAAAAAATATGAACAAAATTGAAAAACCTTTAGTGAGATCCATCTTGATAAAAAGAGAGAGGGCCCAAGTAAATAAAATGAGAAATGAAAGATGAGATTTATCAACTTGTATCACACCAATGGAAGGAATCATAACAGACTACTGTGCCAATAATGAGGGCTTCCCTGGTGGCTCAGTGGTAAAGAATCCACCTGCCAATGTAGGAGACGTGGGTTCAATCCCTGGGTTGGGAAGATCCCCTAGAGAAGAAAATGGCAACCCACTCCAGTATTCTTGCCTGGAAAATTCCATGGGCAGAGGAGCCTGGAGGGGTATTGTCCATGGGGTCACAAAGAGTCAGACATGACTTAGCAACTGAGCACCCACCATGCCAACAGTGGAGAACATCAAAGAAATGGATAAATTCCTAGAAACATACAATCTTTCGAGAATGAATCATGGAGAAATGCAAAATCTGACTGATTACTAATAAAATTCAATCGGTAGTGAAAAAGCTTCCAACACACAAAAGTCAAAGACCAGATTGCTTCATCGGTGAATTCTATCAAACAAAGAAGAATTGTATCAACAATATTACAATAATTTTATATGGTGACAGATGGTAACTAGCCTTGTAGTCGTGATCATTTTGAAACATATAAAATATTGAATCACTATGTTGTTCACCTAAAAATAATACATTGTCAATTTTATGTCAAAATGAAAGAATTAGATAGAAATCTGCATTCTTGATGAGGCATAATGGAATTAAAGAGATCCCAATAGGTTTTGTAAAATGGAGAAGGACATCTCACTTAGAAGAGAGCTACAGCTTGGGAGCTCCAGGACCTGCAAAAATTCTTACCGTATCTGGTTGGATTACAAGTGCAGTCTAGTTAGGGCTAAAAGAACAGAATAAAGTTTTCAGCTGCTTATACCAGAGGGTATATATTAATATTTTGTGGTTTGATTTCAGCTGAATTAACTATCTGCTATTAACAGAATCATCAACTAGAAGGGCATGCAGTGTTTACACTATATCTTAAAATATGTCCAGTATCCAATCTGAAATACTGGATTAGATATAAAGAGGAAACTGTGACCCATGCTGAAAAGGAAAGGAAATCAATAGTGACAATCCACATGTCTTAAATTTTGAAATTAGCAAACAAGAATGTTAAACCAGCTATTGCAAACTTATTAACAAAGGCACTAATTTGCTTTAGTATAATAAAGCAAATAGGCCTGGCCTGCTGCAATTCATGGGGTCTCAAAGAGTTGGACACGACTGAGTGACTGAACTGAATAAAGCAAATATATTTGTGAAGAGTGGACAGATAGAAAATCTCAGTACAAACATGGAAAATGTGAAAAAGGACCAACTTGAAATTCTAGAACTGAAAAATGTAATTTCTGAATAACAAATACTTGTATTTAACAGGAGATTAGAGATAGCTGTAGTAGTGTCAGTGAAGTTGATGATATTCTAACAGAAATTATCCAATCTGAGAATAGAAAACATTGAAAAATAAAAAGCATATAGAACACTTGCTCTTCAGATCCTTTCCACAGTTAATTTGTATAGTTATCAATCAGATACATGTAAAGAATAGGAATGCTTCAGTTCAGTCATGCAGTCGTGACCCACTCTTTGCGACCCCATGAATTGCAGCATGCCAGGCCTCCCTGTCCATCACCAACTCCTGGAGTTCACTCAAACTCACGTCCATTGAGTCAGTGATGCCATCCAACCATCTCATCCTCTGTCATCCCCTTCTCCTCCTGCCCCTAGTCCCTCCCAGCATCAGAGTCTTTCCCAACGAGTCAACTCTTCGCATGAAGTGGCCAAAGTACTGGACTTTGAGCTTTAGCATCATTCCTTCCAAAGAAATCCCAGGGCTGATCTCCTTCAGAATGGACTGGTTGGATCTCCTTGCAGTCCAAGGGACTCTCAAGAGTCTTCAACACCACAGTTCATAAGTATCAATTCTTTGGCACTCAGCTTTCTTCACAGTCCAACGCTCACATCCATACATGACTACTGGAAAAACCATAGCCTTGACTAGACGGACCTTTGTTGGCAAAGTAATGTCTCTGCTTTTGAATATGCTGTCTATGTTGGTCATAACTTTCCTTCCAAGGAGTAAGCATCTTTTAATTTCATGGCTGCAGTCACCATCTGCAGTGATTTTGGAGCCCCCCAAAACGAAGTCTGACACTGTTTCCAGTGTTTCCCCATCTATTTCCCTTGAAGTGATGGGACCAGATGCCATGATCTTAGTTTTCTGAATCTTGAGCTTTAAGCCAACCTTTTCACTCTTCTCTTTCACTTTCATCAAGAGGCTCTTTAGTTCTTCTTCACTTTCTGCCATAAGGGTGGTGTCATCTGTATATCTGAGGTTATTGATATTTCTCCTGGCAATCTTGATTCCAGCTTGTGCTTCTTCCAGCCCAGCATTTCTCATGATGTACTCTGCATAGAAGTTAAAAAGCAGGGTGACAATATACAGCCTTGATGTACTCCTTTTCCTATTTGGAACCAGTCTGTTGTTCCATGTCCAGTTCTAACTGTTGCTTCCTGACCTGCATACAGGTTTCTCAAGAGGCCGGTCAGGTGTTCTGGTATTCCCATCTCTTGAAGAATTTTCCACAGTTTATTGTGATCCACACAGTCAAAGGCTTTGGCATAGTCAATAAAGCAGAAATAGATGTTTTTCTGGAACTCTCCTGCTTTTTTGATGATCCAGCAGATTTTGGCAACTTGATCTCTGGTTCCTCTGCCTTTTCTAAAACCAGCTTGAACATCACGAAGTTCACGATTCACATATTGCTGAAGCCTGGCTTGGAGAATTTTGAGCATTACTTTACTAGCGTGTGAGATGAGTGCAATTGTGTGGTAGTTTGAGCATTCTTTGGCATTGCCTTTCTTTGGGATTGGAATGAAAACTGACCTTTTGCAGTCCTGTGGCCAGTGCTGAGTTTTCCAAATTTGCTGGCATATTGAGTGCAGCACTCTCACAGCATCATCTTTCAGGATTTGAATTAGCTCAACTGGAATTCCATCACCTCCACTAGCTTTGTTCCTAGTGATGCTTTCTAAGGCCCACTTAACTTCCCATTCCAGGATGTCTGGCTCTCGGTGAGTGATCACACCATTGTGATTATCTTGGTCATGAAGATCTTTTTTGTGCAGTTCTTCTGTGTCTTCTTGCCACCCCTTCTTAATATCTTCTGCTTCTGTTAGGTCCATACCATTTCTGTCCTTTATCAAGCCCATCTTTGCATGAAATGTTCCCTTGGTATCTCTAATTTTCTTGAAGAGATCTCTAGTTTTTCCCTTTCTGTTGTTTTCCTCTATTTCTTTGCATTGATCGCTGAGGAAGGCTTTCTTATCTCTTCTTGATATTATTTGGAACTTTGCATTCAGATGCTTATATCTTTCTTTTTCTCCTTTGCTTTTCACTTCTCTTCCTTTCACAGCTATTTGTAAAGCCTCCCCAGACAGCCATTTTGCTTTTTTGCATTTCTTTTCCATGGGGATGGTCTTGATCCCTGTCTCCTGTACAGTCCATAGTTCATCAGGCACTCTATCAGATCTAGGCCCTTAAATCTATTTCTCACTTCCACTTTATAATCATACAGTGTGGACGTTAGGAATGCTTAACAATAGAGAAAAAAGTGCTGATAGAAACTCTCACTTGGCCCAGTGTTCTATAGTTTTTGTTGTAGTGATTTTGTTGTTAGCCATATACAAATTTGTTACATTTTTAGCAAATTATTTCATTTTGGGGGTGCTATTTTAAATTCCCTGGCTTTTAAATCTCAAGTTCTAATTGTTCATTGCAATAATTCTGTTATGTTTTTTATGTTGACCTTTATTCTGTGAATATGCTCTAGGTAGCTTCTTTTTCATCTTTCAAATTTATTGAAATTTTCTACCTAATCTGGTTGTCTGCAAATCGGGTCATGTTTATTTCTTACTTTCTATCGTATGGCTTTTAATTCCTTTTCTTGTCTCATTATGCTGCGTAGGACTTTCTGTATTTTCTGTTATTATGTTGAAGAATGATAATAGACATCCTCTTGGTATTTCTGATATCAGTGGGAAAGCATTGAACTATTTTATCATTAAGTATGATGGTTCCTGAATAAGATTTTTGTAAATATTCTATCAAGTTGACAAAGTTCCCCTCCCCTAGCTTTCTAAGTTTTCTTTCCTAAAGTGATATTTTTACTGAGATAGATGTAGATTCACATGCAATTGTAATATATGCACAGCTCTTTTGTACTTTGCCTAGTTTCTCACAATAGCAATGTTTTACAGAAGTATATTTTCAGTTAGCCATGTTACTGATATCTACCAGTATGACTCAGATTTCCTCAGTTTTATTGTACTTTTGTATTTGTGTTAAGTTCTACACAGTTTTATTACAAACATGAGTTGGTTCATGTTTGCATCACCACAGTCAACATGCAGATTTCTCATCTTGCCCTTTTGTAATCATGTTCAACTGTCTACCCATATTCCTACCTGTGCCTAATACCTGGAAATCACTAATTTATTCTCCATTTAAAAATTTTTTTTTCATTTTAAATATGTTCTATAAATGGAATCATATAGTTTGGGATTAGACATTTTAGGATTGTGTTTTTTCACTTAGCATGATTTCCTTGGGATTCACCCAGGTCATTGCATGTGTCAATAGTTCTCTCCTTTTTATTTCAATGTAGTGTTCTATGGTATGGGTATACTACAGTTGGTTTAACCATTTACTTGTTAAAGGACATCTTGGATGATCCCAGATTTGGGCTGTTACAAATGAGGGTGCTGATAAACATTTGTGTACAGGTTTTTGTGTCAGTGAAAATTTCATTCCTCTGGGATAAATGCTCAGGAGTGCAGTTGGTGGGTCATTATGATGGTTGTATTTTTTTTAGAAGCACTCCTAAACGGTGTTCCATAGTGGCTATGCTGGTTTATAGTCTCACAGCAATTTAAGAATGATCCATTTTTCTGTATTCTCTCCAGCATTTGATTTTACCATTGTTTAAAAAAAATTAAGAAATTAGACATTCTGATAGATACCTAGTTATAACTCAGTGTGGTTCTAATTTTCATTTCCCCAGTGACTAATAAAACTTTTAACACCATTATAGAGATAAAAATCACAAGTTTACAGTGTACAGTTCAGTAGTTTCTAATATGTTCACAGATACATGCAGCCATCACGACAGAAAATTTTATAATATTATTACCTGAAAAAGAAACCCCATATTCTTTAGTTATCACCCTCTATGCTGCCTTAAGCAACCACTAATCTACTTTCTCATGGTTTTCCCTGTTTCAGACTTTCTTATGAATTGTCATTCTATTACATGTGGTACTTTGTGACTGGCTTCTTTCATTTAGTGTAAAGTGTTCAAGGTGTATTTATGTTGTAGTGTATATTAGTATTTCATTTCTTTTTTTTTTTTCAGTGTTACAGCTCTATTTTATTTAGAAGATAGCAGGAGAGTGAGAGAGAGAGAGAGAGAGAAAGAAAAGAGTATTTCATTTCTTTTTATGACCAAATAACATTATTTTATATAGAAATATCACATTGGTTGTTTTGTTGATGGACAATCTTGTTTCTACCTTTGGTTATTATGAATAATGCTACTCTGAACATTTGTGAACAAGTTTGTGTGTGGCCACATGTTTTCATTTCTCTTGGTTATATACATAGGGGTAGAATTGCTGAGTTACATGGTAACTCTGTTAAATCCTTTGAGGAGATATCAAACTGTTTCTCGAAGTGGCTACACCATTGCATGTTCTATCCAACAGTGTATGAGGATTCTGATTTCTCTGCATCCATGCCAACAGTGCTTGTTATCTGATTTTTGATTTTAATTTTAGTCAACCTAGTACATGTGAAGTTGAGTCTTATTATGGTTTTGGTTTTCATTTTGCGTGATGGCTAATGACATTGAGTATCTCTTCATATATTTATTGGTAGTTTGTATATATTCCTTGGAGAATTATCTACTTAGATCCTTTGCTCAGTTTTAATTGGGTATTTTGTCTTTTTTATCATTGACTTATAAGTATTCTTTATATCTTCTAGACTTCTATTAAGATAAAATATATATAATGTAAAGTTTACTCTTTTGACTAATTTTTAATATACAGTTCTTTGGCATTAAGTACCTTCACATTGCTGTGTGTGTGAATCATTACCATCCATCTCCAGAACTTTTTCATCTTCTCCAACTGAAACTCTGTACCCTTTAAAGTCACTAACTTCCAAATCCACTTTACCCCTAGTCCCTGGTGGCCACTATTGCACATTCTTTCTCTATGATTATGACTACTTTAGGAACCTCACATATGTGGAATCTACAGTATTTGTCATTTTATGTCTGTCTTATTTTACTTGGCATAATGCCTTCAAAGTTATAGTCAGTGTTATAGCATGGATCAAAAATTTCTTCCCTTTTAAGACTGGATAGCATTCAGTTGTGGAGAAGGCAATGGCACCCCACTCCAGTACTCTCGCCTGGAAAATCCCATGGACAGAGGAGCCTGGTAGGCTGCAGTCCATGGGGTCGCTAAGAGTCAGGCACGACTGAGCGACTTCACTTTCACTTTTCACTTTCATGCATTGGAGAAGGAAATGGCAACCCACTCCAGTGTTCTTGCCTGGAGAATCCCAGGGACAGAGGAGCCTAATGGGCTACCATCTATGGGGTCGCACAGAGTCGGACATTACTGAAGCGACTTGGCAGCAGTAGCAGCAGCAGCATTCAGTTGTGTAGATGTATGTGTTTCTTTAATTTTCTTGATGATTTCCTTTGAAGCACAAATGCTTTTAGTTTTGATAATGCCCACTGTATTTATTTTTGTTTTTGTTGCTTATACTTATGGTGTCATTTCTAAGAATCTATTTCTAAATCTGGGGTCACAAAGATTTACCTCAGTGTTGTTTTCTAAGAGTTTTATAGTTTTAGCTCTTATGTTTAGTTCTTTAGAGTTAATTTTTGTATGTGGTGTAATACAGGTCTCTAACTTAAGTTTTTGAATGTGAATACATAGTTGTTCCAGTACCGTTTGTTGAAAAGACTATTTTCTTCCTGTTGAATGGGTGTAGCATCCTGTTGAAAATCATTTGACCATAGACATAGGGGTTTATTTCTGAACTTTCAGATCTTTTCAGCTGATTCTTATGTCTATCCTTTTGCCAGTACCACACTATATTGATTATAGTTGTTTTACACTAAGTTTTAAAATCTCTAAGTGTGAGTCTTCCTATTTTGTTTTGACTATCCTGGGTTCATTTTAATTGTACATGAATTTTAGAATTAGCTTATCAGTTTCTACAAAGAAGCCAGTGGGATTCTGACATGGATTGCCTTTTTTAAAATTGTGGATTCATTTGGGGAGTATTGCTATCTTAATGTTGTTTTCTATTTAATGATCATGCATTGTTTTTGCCATTGATTTAAATCTTTAATTTATTTCAGTGATGTTTTGTAGTTTTCAGAGTATAAGTTTTAAACTTCTTTAAGTTTTTTCCTAAGCATTTTATTCTTTTTGATGCTATTATAAATGGATTGTTTTCTTAATTTTATTTTCAGATCATTCTTTGCAAGTGTATAGGAATGTAATTGACTTTTATTTTTCTCATATCCTTCAACCTTTCTGAACTCTTTCATTAGTTCTAATATTTTTTAGTGGATTCCTTAGGACTTCTATATACAATATATATTGTCTCCAAAGACAAATAGTTCTACCTCTTCCTTTTCAGTCTTCTTGCCTTTTATTTCTTTAACTCGTGGTTACTTGTTCTGGCTGGAATCTCCATTACAGTGTTGAATGGAAGTGTTAAGAGAGGATTTCCTTTTCTCATTCTGCCCTTAGGTGGAATGGATTCAGTCTTTTACCATTAAGTATGATATTGCTGCTGCTGCTGCTGCTAAGTCACTTCAGTTTTATCCGACTCTGTGCGACCCCATAGATGGCAGCCCACCAGGCTCCGCTGTCCCTGGGATTCTCCAGGCAAGAACACTGGAGTGGGTTGCCATTTCCTTCTCCAGTGCATAAAAATGAGAAGTGAAAGTGAGGTCGCTCAGTCGTGTTTGACTCCTAGCCACCCCATGGACCGCAGCCTACCAGGCTCCTCCGTCCATGGGATTTTTTGTAGTTGTTGAGTAAGTTCCGTTTGTTAAGTTTTTAAAAATAAATTTTATTTTTAAGAGCTATTTTAGGTGCACAGAAAAATTGAGTAGAATGTACAGAAATTTTCTATTATGCATCCCCATATATGCACAGCCTCCCCCAGTGTAAACTTCCTGTACCACAATTGTACATTTGTTACAGTTGATGAATCTACAGTGACAGTCATTATCATCCAAATGCATAGTTTGCATTAGATTTTACTCTTGGCGTTGTACATTCTAGGGATTTTGATAGATGCATGATGATATCTATCTATCATTATAGTATCATACAGGTTAGTTTAGCTGTGAAACTGTATACCCCAGATTGGGACTTGAAACCAATCCCGCCTCAGATGGGACTCAAACCCAGTGATGCCTCAGTTGGAACTTGGACCTACAATCTCTGACATAGGAGAGAACTCGAACCTCCCAAGCAGAAACCACACACCTGGTGTCAGAACTCAATGAAACTCAAGTTTTTTATGTCTCAGCACAGATGGAATTCAGCAAGAGGCAAAGTGATAGACAAGAACTAGATTTGTTAATATAGGATGTTTGTGAAGGGTATAAGCAGGCAGGCAAGAGGGCTCTGCCCCCAGAACTTAGTGGGTCACGTTTTTAAAATCAAAGGAAAAGTGAGGAGAGAGAGAAGACCACCTTCTGCTTACTTTGTAAAGATGTTGCAGGAAAATGGGATATGAGAGGATGGTCACATCCCAGGTCTTGGGTGAGTTCCTGGTATGAGCTGCCAAGTGAGGGTCCTTGGCTTCTCACAGGAAAGAACTCAAGAGTGAGCTGTAGTTAAGTGAAAGCAGGTTTATTGAGAGAAATACACATTCCATAGGCAGAATGCTTTCTATCTCAGAAGGTGAGAGTGGCCCTGGGAGATAACACACTCCATTAGAGTGTGGTCCATCTCAGAAGTTGAGAGCGGCCCTGGGAGATAACACACTCCATTAGAGTGTGGTCCCTCTCAGAAGTTGAAAGGCTCTGGGGTGTGAGGGTGGTTTGTTTTTAAGGGCTTGGTAATTTCATAGACTAACAATATTATTCCAACTATTTTGGTGCAGGGTGGGGATTTCTAGGAATTGAGCCATCATCTTTTCTTAGCCTTTTATGGTTAGCCTAAGAACTCCTATGATGCCTGTAGGTGTGTCATGTAGCATGCTAATACATTACAGTGAGTGTATAATGAGACTCAAGGTCTACTGGAAGTCAAATTTTCCACCATCTTGGGCCTGGATGATTCTTACCAGTTTTTATTGTATCCTCAATGACAATGTCATTCTTTTAAATGGTTGTTCCCTGCCACCTTCCCTCCTATCTCAACTTCAGCGACACTAAAAATCCTCTGGTCCATCTTTCCATTCTTCCCTATCCCCCAAATCCTTGGTAACCATTGATCTTTTTACTATTTCCATAGTTTTGTCTTTTCCCGAATGTCATGTAGTTGGACTCATATAGCATTTAACTTTTTGAGATTGGCTTTTTTCACACCAGTCAGTTCAGTTCAGTCACTCAGTCATGTCCAACTCTTTGTGACCCCATGAGCTGCAGCATGCCAAGCATCCCTGTCCATCACCAACTCCCGGAGTCCACCCAAACCCATGTCCATCGAGTCTGTGATAACATCCAACCATCTCATCCTCTGTCGTCCCCTTCTCCTCCTGCCCTCAGTCTTTCCCAGCATCAGGGTCTTTTCAAATGAGTCAGCTCTTCGCATCAGGTGGCCAAAGTATTGGAGTTTCAGCTTCAACATCAGTCCTTCCAATGAACACCCAGGACTGATCTCCTTTAGAATGGACTGGTTGGCTCTCCTTGCAGTCCAAGGCACTCTCAAGAGTCTTCTCCAACACCACAGTTCAAAAGCATCAATTCTTCAGTGCTCAGCTTTCTTTACAGTCCAACTCTCACATCCATACATGACCACTGGAAAAACCATAACCTTGACTAGACGGACCTTTGTTGGCAAAGTAATTTCTCTGCTTTTTATTTATTTTTATTTATTTTTAAAATTTAAATTTATTTATTTTAATTAGAGGCTAATTACTTTACAATATTGTATTGGTTTTGCCATACATCAACATGAATCCGCCATGGGTGTACACATGTTCCCAATCCTGAACCCCCCCTCCCACCTCCCTCCCCATACCATCCCTCTGGGTTATCCCAGTGCACCAGCCCCAAGTTTCCTGTATCCTGCATTGATGCTGTCTAGGTTGGTCATAACTTTCCTTCCAAGGAGTAAGCATCTTTTAATTTCATGGCTGCAGTCACCATATGCAGTGATTTTGGAGCCCCCAAAAATAAAGTCAGCCACTGTTTCCACTGTTTCCCCATCTATTTTCCATGAAGTGATGGGACTGGATGCCATGATCTTAGTTTTTTCACATAGTAATATACATTTAAAGTTCCTCCATGTCTTTTCATGGCTTGCTAGCTCATTCCTTTTTAAAGCTGAATATTATTCCATTGTCTGGATGTACCACACGTAGTTTATCCATTTCACCTTTTGAAGAATATCTTGGTGTTTTCACATTTTGGCAATTATGGAAAAAGCTACTTATGAAGGTGTTGATATAAATAAAAAATACTTATAAACATCATCAGTGTGCAGTTTTTTGAGTGGACTTTGTTTTCAGCTTATTAGGTTAAATATCAAGGAATGTGATTGCTGGATCAGGTGGTAAGAGTTTGGTTAATTTTGTAAGATATTGCCAAAAGTGGGTGGATCATTTCACATTCCTACCAACAGTGAATAGTTCCTGTTATTCCACATCTGTACCAGCATTTAGTATTGTCAGTGTTCTGTATTTTATTCATTTTAATAGGTGTAGAGTGTTATCTGGAGAAGGCAGTGGCAACCCACTCCAGTACTTTTGCCTGGAAAATCCCATGGACGGAGGAGCCTGGTAGGCTGCAGTCCATGGGGTCGCTGAGGGTTGGACGTGACTGAGCGACTTCACTTTCACTTTTCACTTTCATGCATTGCAGAAGGAAATGGCAACCCACTCCAGTGTTCTTGCCTGGAGAATCCCAGGGATGGGGGAGCCTGGTGGGCTGCTGTCTTTGGGGTCGCACAGAGTCAGACACCACTGAAGTGACTTAGCAGCAGCAGCAGAGTGTTATCTTACTGTTTTAATTTTTGATCCCCTAATGAGATATGATGATGTGGAGCACATTTTCATATGCTCATTTGTCATTTATATATGTTCTTTGGTAAAATGTCTTCACATCTTTTGCCTGTTTTTAATCATGTTATTTATTTTATTATTTTTGAGTTTCAGTTTTTAAAATTTATTTTAGATAATAATTCTTCATTCGATATATCTTTTGCAAGTCGTTTTTCTCTGTAGCAGAAAGACATGTCTTATTCTTTTGAAGTTTGCTAGTATTTTATTAAGGACTTTGGCCTTTGTATTCATAAGTGGTATTGGTCTGTAGATTTCTCTTTTTATAGTATCTTTTCCGATTTGATATGATACTGGTCTCATTGAATGAGTTGAGATATATTTCCTCCATTTTTATTAGAAGACTTTATGAGAAAATGGAGTTAATTCTTTTTTTTTTTTTTTTTTTGAATGTTTGGTGTAATTTGGTGGTTAAACCATCTGGACCTTTGCTTTTCTTTGTGGGTAGATTTTTGATTACTAATTCAGTCTTTTCAGTTACAGATCTGTTCACGTTGTTTATTTTTTCTTGTGTCAACTTCAGTAATTTATGTGTGTTTAAAAATTTGTCCATTTCATTTAGGTTATCTAATTTTTTGGCATACAATTGTTCATGATATTCCTTTATAATATTTAATTTCTTTAAGGTAAATAGTAGATCTCCTCTTTAACTTCTCATCTTGTGTCCTTTTTTCTTGGTCCATGTACCCTAAGTTTTTTTTTTTTTTCCCAATTTTTCTCATCTTTTTAAAGAACTTATTTTGATTTCATTGATTTTCCTCTATTGTTTTTCTGTTCCCTGGTTCACTAATTTCTGTTTTAATCTTTATTATTTCCTTCCCTCTGCTTTCTTTAGGTTTAATCTACTAAAATCTTTACTGGTAAAGGAAAATATATTGGGTTTGCCAAAAAGTTCATTTGGGTTTTTCTGGAAGATGTTATGGGAAAACCTGAATGAACTTTTTGACCAACTCAGTGCAATTAATTAATAGTGTGTTTTTATTTTTAGTAGAAGATGGAACTTAAATTTTCTTTTAAGAGAAAATCTTTAAAAGGTTACAATAGGAAATGTTTTGATTACAAACTGCTCCTTTCAGAAACGCCTTTTAAAAACGGATTGGTATGTCAAAAGGGTGATTATAGGCAGAAAACATTTTTTAACCAAAGCAATATATTAAAAATATTTTTACTGGAGTATAGTTGATAGAAAACTCTTATATTTTAATGTGAGTAAAGCATTACCAATACTGCCATACAACATAGATAGAAAAATGGGTTCACAGAATTGTAGGTATTGGTGTTCTGTTTGATAATGCACCAAAGAGATAAATAATGCTTTCATTTCTTGTCTTTTAAGATAAAGCCAGTGGGTCTGGCAATAACTCTGATATGATGGAAAACAGCAGGGAAGAGGTAAGAATAACTTGGAGCATTTAAAAGATATTTATTACATACTACTAACCAACTAGAGTAGGTGTCATCAGTTTGCTTTTATTTAATATATGCGTGTGTTTGAGTTTACTCTTATAACCAAGTATTATTATAACTTTATTTTCAGTAATTGTTCACTTTTTGATGGTGTTTACTGTTTTTGTTAGTGCTGTGGTTTGTTTCACCTTAAGTCAGACTACTGAAGGCTAGCTAACAGGTATTTGAATGTTATTATATTGTAACAGTGGTGCTCAAGGGGATTGTTATGGGCATAACCTTATGGTTCTGAGATGGATATTCAGAATTTCTTCAGCATTATTATCAGAACCCATCCTGAGGTCCTTCATCTGATAATGCCAGCCTACACTGTGTTTTAGAATTCTTTCTACCCAGTGTGAAAAATTGAATCCAATAAAATACACTGATTGTATTGGCAAAATGGAGGTAAATTTAGTATCTCTGAGAAAATTGTAGAAGGTACTCTGTGCCATGTATTAGGATAGAGAAAATAACACATTTTTAGATTCTTAAAACTGTCTTTTGGGATCTGGTTACCTCTTCATCTTTGTTTTGTGTTTGTCGGCATAGGCCAAGATCGTGGTACAGCAGTGTATCATTTTCTATTCCTCAAAATTCAAAAGTAATAATTTAACAAAAAGAGATAGTTTTTTTTTTTTTTAAGAGATAGTCTTAAATCAAGGAAACCTTGAGAGTAAATGAGAATTAGTTATTGATGTTCCTTTTAGAAAAATATTTTAGGCATACAAATTATGTCTCATTCTACATATTATAGGTGTTGGTATAGGGAAATAATTGTAGGGATGGTTCTCAGAGTTTTACTCACTTTTGTACTTATTTCTTGCATTTAGGGAGCTAGCTCTGCAGAAAAATCCAAATCGTCAGGATCATCACGATCAAAGAGGTTGGTTGATACTGGAGGGAAAAAAGTTACTTTCTTTTTCAGGTTGTTTTATTTCCTTTTTATTAGAATAATCTGTTTTTTCCTAAACTTCAAGCACTCTTGTTCTAAGTAAACTATTTTATACAAGCATATATATTTTAAAAAGGGCTGTTGTAATATAATGAATCCTCTTGTATCTATCACTTGACTTTTAATTTTAACTAAAATTTTCCCAGGGGAGGATTTATTATGTACTAGTGGCCCTGGCAGTATATAGGTAATGCCTTTCAGATAATATATGTGCTTTAAAAAAAAGGAGAAAAGGGAAAATGAAATGTTAAATGTCTCATGAGGCAATATGAGTGTTTTAGGGTTATACAGAATTGTCTAGGATGGGAAATGGTAGCCATAATAGTTATAAGGAAGTTATAAGACGATCAAAGAGTGGTTAAAATACTTATTTGTGTTAAATTGTCAAAGTGAATTGTACATAAAGACTGAAATTACTCCAAGCATAATGTAATGTGTAATATACTATGAAATATAGTTTTTATTAGAAGTTTGCAGTTTATTCTATTGGCCTTTTTTTTTTAATTAGTGAAAATAAATGTCTTAATAATCACAGTTTGTTTGTTATTAACTTATTCCCTAAAGTACTGATTCTTAAATAGGAGTTCCCCTCTAAATACTCTTTACCTTTTTTAGAATGTGCATGCCTTGGTCCTGCTCAAGACCTACTAAATTGTAATGTGGTATAGAGATGTATGCTTCCCTAGGTGATTCTGATACGTATCTCTGGTTAAGAGCCACTGCTTAATCTAAACATGTTATTTATGTTATTTGGGTGTTTTTCAATTGTCAGAAATGTCTGTAATTCTATGGACTTAATTTTTTCATAGGAAACCTTCAATTGTAACAAAGTATGTAGAATCTGATGATGAAAAAACTTTGGATGAAACTGTAAATGAAGATGCTTCTAATGAAAATTCAGAAAATGATATTACTATGCAAAGCTTGCCAAAAGGTAAAGTGTATTAATTTTTTATATGAAGTTAAAGTTGAAAAATATCTTTAAATGTCATTACTATAAAATTAGAAATTGATTATTGTAAGCTGTGTGTCAAGGACCAAACCTGACATTTTAGTAGCAGTGGTTTGGAAATGTATTAGTATGGTAATGATAATGTGTGTTCCTGAGGTTAAATATTTAGAATATATAGTCAGGTTTGAAAAGAAAACTTATTTTCTCTTTCCATTGGTTTCTAGTTTCCAAATTATACTTGAATGTGGAAGTTGGTTTAAATGCTTAGTATGTTAAGTTTTGGTTCAGTGAATTTTAATGTGCTTGCTTTACAGAAAAACATAATGAATACACTGAAAACGTCTCAAAAACATTTAAAGTTTAATTTATTCTTACTGCATTCTTAAATTCCCTAAGATTCAAAGTGAAGTTATGTGTTAAATTTGATTTAGGTATATTTCTTGTAATTATCCTTTTTAAAACGCCTTGTCACATTTCCTCTCAACTGTTATGTTTCTAATCTTAAAAGTTGCATTGATTAGATTGGGGCCAGGGTAGGGTGGATAGGGGAGAAGCCAGATGAAAATCTTGGACTTTTCATAGCTCAAGTCTAAGAGCAGTGTGATTACATGATGAGAGAATGACATGGTCTTGGTAATTTCATGGTGTTTCAGAATCAAAAGTTTTGATTTGTTTCTTTATTGAATAATATGTTCAAGGCTCTTAGATTTTTCAGATTTGTTATCACTGATCATTTACAGCAATGTTTACTACTTTATTCTCTGTCTCTACTTATGTTTATGTGACACATGTTTTGATTATGGAAGTTTAAAAAATGATGAATAGGAGGATAATACATTTCTTGACTAGGAAAAATTAGGAGTTACAATAGATAAGAAATGATGAATGAGAGGAGGAAGAAAGAAGAAAAATTAATGGGCCTACCATTTACATGGCTTTGAAAATCATTTTATGTAATGGTTTTGGTGGCCTAAAGCAGAAACAGCTAACATGGCAGTCTGAGTTTCATAGGTAGTGATTCACTTTGGATTATTACATTCTCAGTGGTTGTTAGTGGAAGTCCTTATGATGGCCACTGGGTGAGCTAAGAACTAGGAGTTCCAATGTTTCTTTTAGTGACATTATGGAAGAAAGTTAGTATGGGATGTTATTAACCTGAACTAAGGGTAATTCTCTTCCACCAAACCAAAATAGACCTGTTTCATAAGGTCAAATTTGGTTGTTTATCACTATTGTTATAATACTGAGTATGTATAAGTACTGGACTCCTTAAAAATTAACTCATTTAACTCTCAAAGCAATGCTGTAAGGTAGTTATTGTTTCTACTTGTAGAGATGAAGGAACAAATTCAGAACTCAAGGAACTTTTTTAGCTTTAAATTAAAAAGCTAAGATTTGAACCCAGGTCTGCCTGAATCCAAAGCTAGTGAGTGCTCTTTCCACTCTGCTGCTTTGCTTTCATTTATAGAAGAATCTTCATAAAGAAATCTTTTTTTTTTTTCCCCCGGTGTGTGTGTGTGGGTGGGGGGTGTTATCTGTAAATCTTTAGCTTTTTTCAAATGCCAGGGCTTCTCTGAGAGTACATATGTGGAATGGTTGTTGTGAATAAAGGTTTTTTTGTGTGTGTGTGGATATTACTTATATTTACCAGCTTGTAAAAAACTCAATCCTTTGTGCCCTATTTGCCCCCGTTTTTTCAGAGACTCAGAAATTCATTTAACCTCGGTTAAACCTCACTGCTGACTAACAAAGACCTATGTTTCAGGGAAACAGCCCCTGACAACTACCAGGTTTTACAGTTCGCCCTTCATATCCGTGGGTTCTGCCTCTGCAGATTCAACCAACCTCAGATCAGAAATATTTGGGGAAAGAATTCTGGAAAGTTCCAAAAAGCAAAACTTGAGTTTGTCATTTGGCAGCTGTTTATATAGGGTTTACATTGTGTTGGGTATTGTAAGTAATCTAGAGATGATTTAAAGTATACAGAAAAATGTGCATAGGTTATAGGCTATTTTACATAAAGGACTTGAGCATCCACGGATTTTGGTATCCAAGGGGTCCTGGAACAAATCCCTCATGGATACTGAGGGACAATTACACTTTCTTAATTGTTGTCAGTAATGCCCAGTTGGGCTTTTCTGGTGGCTCAATGGTAAAGAATCTGCCTGCCAACGCAGGAGAAGTAGGTTCAATCCCTGGATCGGGAAGATCGCCTGGAGAAGAAGATGGCAACTCACTCCAGTATTCTTGCCTGGGAAATCCCATGGAGAGAGGGGCCTGGTGGCCTACAGTCCTTGGGTTCACAAGAGTCAGACACGACTTAGCGACTAAACAACAACAATGCCTAATTACTAAGCCCAGCAATATAGGTAAAGTGAGACCTAGACCCTTTTTACCATGCCTCTGCTTTATTTGCTCTTGAGAGATTAAAATGAAAAATTAGCAACCTCTCTCCTCAGTTCACATGTTTTATGGCTAAGAGAGTACATTCTTTCTAAAAGATTCCATAGGGACCAACAATTGATTTCATTCTGCAATTTATTGTTATAGCACTTGAGCTTAAGTACCTAAGGCAATATTTGTTTAAAACTCTTTAAGGACTTTCAGGGTACTGGAACTTTGACTTAACTATTTAGGAAATGGTACAGAATAGTACAGCAGTAATAGCAGAATATAAAACAACACTTAAGAATATTTTGCTGCCTTTATGGTTTAGCTTATGAGAAGAATAGGATGTCTTTAAAGCTTTCTTTTCTGATCCTTTTGTTTTTTAAACTGTGGAACTTAGCATAGATGTTCATAGTCAAAAAAGCTTTTGTGATAGGCAGTATAAAAATTGAGAACTGGGCTAAAGCTTTTTAACTTTATTCACACATTTCTGTTACAAATCAGTTCATAATACTTCCCCCCCCACCACCATTTTTTATGAACTATGTTTCCAACAAGTAATTTGATTGTTGACACCTGGCCCTTTTACTATTTCCCTGTTTTATTTATTATTGAGAGGTCCTTATATAAATATTGAAAGCTTGAAAGAAACAAAACTATGTTCCAGCAATGTTGGCTTTATCTGGAGTCTTGTACTTCACTTGCACATTTAATATGTGTAATGGTTTTTTAAATGAAATCATTCTAGGTACAGTGATTGTACAACCAGAGCCAGTGCTGAATGAAGACAAAGATGATTTTAAAGGGCCTGAATTTAGAAGCAGAAGTAAAATGAAAACTGAAAATCTCAAAAAACGCGGAGGTAAATACAAGTGAAAATGAAAACATGAGTTTAAATTGCTGTTTATGACCATATTGGAAAATCTGATGTACTTACTAAAAATACCTCCACTTTTCTGCCCATTGTTTTTTAAAAGCACTACTTAAAAATAACTTCTGTTTCTTTCTGAGCTCTGAAGCAGAAAAGGTTAAACACCATTGATTAAAATACCTTTGCCTTCAGTGGCTATTAAGTTATCTCAAGAAGCTTAGTATTTCCTTCTTACACATGTCAGTTCTGTAATGCTTATATGCCAGAATACCATGTGTTCCCTCTCACCTGAAAGAATTTTAGATTTGGACAAAGTCTTGCACGTGGCCTTCAGATAACTTTATACATATCTAAAACATTGTTTCAGAGAGTGATGAACATCTGCTTTAGTGTCACCTTGGGTGCTTATATTAAAAATGCAATTCCCTTGACTCCACTAGTGACGATTTAGAATTTCTGGGGATGATGTCAAGACCCTACTCCGGTTTGTTGTTATGTGCATTAAAGTCAGATATCTGTTGGTTTAAGGATATCAGTGTAGATATGAATAGGAAGGAGAAGGGATCTAGAGCTAGGAACCTTCCTTTCATCTGTCTCAGTCACCTCTTCCTTTGTCTGTCCACCCTCACTTACACACACAACAATTGGCTAGTCATCTGTAGAAAGTGAGCATGAGGAAGATTCATTTAAAAATTCACTACAGTGAAGTTTGTGTCCTACTTGTTTGTGTGTGAGTTTAAACTAGTGCCTGTATGTATTTTTGGGGCATATTAACAGAGCCAGAATCCGTTATGATAGAAAGAATGCATCTCTAAAAGATAGAAATGACACTAAATTTCTAAATGGAAGTGTAATGGAAGCCTGTCTGTTTAATATTTATCATTTTAATTGTGAAATTATAGAGTAGTTCTTATTTTGCTGAAATTTTGTGTAGATTTTATTCCAGTGCTATATGATATCTTGGTGGTACCAGTAAAATATATCTGTATTTGTACAATAGTATATTGTATTAGATGTGTGTATAAATATATATATGTAAATTTTCAGATTCAATTCATTATGTTTAGAGATCAAGAAAATGTAGTTTAGTCTTTTGTCCACCAGGGGGTGTTCTGCCTCTTTCAAGCATAAGGAAGATTTTTTTGAGACTGCCATTGCAGCAACAGAGCTCACCAAACTAAGTAGTAGTCTTTAAAATAAGAGAATCAGCAAGTAGAAGATGATGATAAGGACCAGCAGTAAGAGTTTTCTTTCTTCTTATTTCTGATTATGGATCCTCTAGGAAGACAGATAACTAAGTATAGTGCCTTGTGTCAAAATTAATATCTAGTGGTGTCTTTTGGGGAGGGACTCTGGAGTAGTCAGTGCCTCAGATATGGATAATGGCTAAAAGGAGAATAAAAAAGAGTTACAGTTATCGGGGAGGGTGATTTTAGTGCTAATTTACTATGCTGCTGGTATTTGGTCTGAGCTGATATGTCTCTGGAACATTTTATTGAGTGTTCTGTGTAAGAATGTTTATATTGTGCTTAAGGGAATATGTGTGTTTATAGCCATATGATAGCTAAATCTTTTTTGTTAATTTTTGTCTTAATAATTTGCTACATCTTTAAGCTGTCGGAAATCACATAGGATTTTAACTGTTTTTACCTATATACCCATGTATGAATGAACTAGTGATCTGAGGTACTGAACTGGTAGTTAATATTCAAACTTCATAGGAAGTTAGTTCTA
The DNA here is from genome assembly GCF_003369695.1 of Bos indicus x Bos taurus. NCBI lineage: Eukaryota > Metazoa > Chordata > Mammalia > Artiodactyla > Bovidae > Bos > Bos indicus x Bos taurus. The sequence continues at coordinate 69,707,017 of NC_040105.1, read as the reverse complement.
AAATTGAAGTCTAATTTAGGAAACTGTCAAGAAGGTAAACTTTATACATAAAATAGTCTTATAATGATTTGAAACAAAATTAAACATAAAGATATTGACCATTTAAGGAGCCATTGTTTTTTTAAATACCATAGACGATTTTGACATCCTTTCCCTAGTTCAGTTGTTAGAAAACATATTTTACATTTAATTTTTCTATATGACAGAATAATTCTCTCCTTAGGTTTGATAAAATGTATTGAGGTCAGAAATGAAAATGCCTGTTTTCCATTTATATGCTGTATTATAACCATTATTTCATAACTAAAAAAATAAAACATACATCCATAGAGAGATGTCTAGTAAAGTACCACTTAACCAGTTTACAATATTTGCTTCAGATCTCACTTAAATAAAGTATTGGTTTATTCCTATTTCCTCTTTTGCACTTCAGGTTGTGATTATTTGAAGTTTGTGTGCATATGTGCTGTTTCCATGCATGTTTTTATATTTTTTTTTACCTAATTTTGCTCAAAAAGTATTTGTTTTTCATTTAAAAATATACATAGTAGTATCTGTAGATATCCTTTTTCAGCATTTTTTATTCAACTTTGATTTTGAAATGTATTCATATCAGTAAATGTATAATGGGTTTTTTACTTTTCACTGTTCTATAGAATTCAGTTATATAAGTAAATCACTATCCATTTCCTAAATGTGAAATTATTTCTAATTTTTTGTTTTCAAATTTTTCCCAATTGCTAGTTAGTACTTCAGTGAATATCTTTTATGATTCTTTATGCACATTTGGGGAAAATTCTCCATTGGATCACTTAGCTTTTTAAAATTCTTGAGTGATATATGTGCAAAAGCATAAAGAATATGCTTAATATTATCTAACATTGGATGAACATTCAGACTCTAGCTTTTCATTACTTTGTTAGCTTACATGAATGTAATCATTATTTGATATGAAAAAACACACTGTAAATTTATTTGTGTTTAAAGTACAGAATATATGAATACTCACAATCAAATACTAATGCAGGATGGTATGATTTAAAATAAAATATAAGCAGCTTTATAGAGTGTGATGGTGCCCTTATACTTTGGTTAACCTTTTTTAACTTCTGCAAGTAAAAATATTTGTGCTGATACTTGGTGCTTTGGACCTTAAAACTAAGAATAACACAAAATAGAAAATTAAAAGGTGAGAAATACCTATGTTGTTTTGTCTTTTTGTTAGGGACAGAGACAATTTCTTTTCCTTTTTATTTTTTTTAAGTCTTATTCCCTTCCCCCCCCTTTTTTTTCCTTCAGTGAATGAAGGCATTTTCACTGGCCTCTTTTGAGTCATATTCTACCATCTTATTTGGATAAGAGTTATTTGCACATCAGAGTCACCTGTAAAACTTTCAGTGGGTTAGGGATGGGAATGGCTGTCCCTGTTTTTAAAAGATTCTTTGATTCTAATTTTCAGTTGAGATTGTGAAGCACTGTGTAGAACTAGAGATGAGGGTGAGGCAGAAGTTCCTTTTATTCTTGTGTAGGTTATCTTCAATCTGTTTTTCTGCAGAAACTGTGGCATGGGACTCTGTCAAAACCCAGCCATTCTGAGGTTTTCCTGCCAAGATAGATATACCTGCCAATCTTATTTGTCCATATTTGGAAATAGTGGACAGTGCTGATATGGACTTGACAATGGAGTAGATATAGAAAAAAGGCAGGTTAATGGGGATCGTGGATAGTATTGAAGGGACTTTGAGGAAGGAAATTGGTAATATAAAGTTATCAGGCTTTTACATACTTTTGAAAGGATCTGTATAGACAATTCCATTTTGAGAATAAAAATTTTATGGTATACCTAACTAAAGTATAGGGTTCCAAAAGAATCTATTCCATGTATTTCACTTGCTTCTCCATTCTTTAAGAACTGATGCTGAATTTATTTGTGAAGCAGTAGCAAAATGAAAAGAGCTCTTGGCACCTATTTTTAGAACTTCTTTTATGGAATCTCTTCATGTTATGTCAAGTTGTTGTGAGAAATAGGGTTTGCATCTGTAAAAGGGAACAAGTTAGCTCTGCAATTTGTCAAGGTTGTCATGTTTTTAGTAAGTCCATAAAATTATTAACCTTTTTATTTGTATCCAAAATGTCATTTTCCCAAGGATTATGAAGTATTTAATTTTCAATTTGAATGTTGGGAAATGCTAACTAAAATATATGTCTTTTTATATGTGTGTCTATGTGTGAATAATGGTCACTCTTTTCTTCTAGAAGATGGGCTTCATGGGATTGTGAGCTGTACAGCTTGTGGACAACAGGTCAATCATTTTCAAAAAGATTCCATTTATAGACATCCTTCACTGCAAGTACTTATTTGTAAGGTGTGTAATGATCTGTTGATAATTCCATAAATATTTGAATGCTTAACATGTGTCAGACTTTTGATGCACAGTGATGAAGATGGAAATGGTTTATGCCATTGGAGGGCATATACTGTAGTGGGGAAGACAGCCATGAAAGGGCCAATAAGTGCTACGATAGGGGAGATACCGTGTACTTTGGGAACACATGAGAAACCATTGTAATTTGGAATTGATATATAATGGAGATGATACAGCTGATGTCTGAAATATAAATAGGAATTAGCTTGGTAAAGTGGGATTGGTTCAGTATATTTTAGGCCAGAGGCAACATGATATTCAAAGACTCATAGGTGAGGGACAATGTGGTGTGTTGGAAAATTGCAGAGTATATGTGTGTGCACACATATGTTTTATAACCTTCCCTCTTTATAAACTCTAATTACTCAAATCTAAACTCTCCATGTAGAGTAGTGTTTTGACTTAATTTGGAGATTGTAGATTTTAAAAATATTTCATATGTATTGAAGATAATTTTAATAGTCTATGTAAACTTTTTTATAAGTAATACCTTGGAATTAATTTTAAATGTCTACTTTATCAAGAATATCATTTCCCCAACTCATATTACTGCTAAATTAATCCTGTAGTAGTTTGTTTCCCAATAAAATATCTACTTGAATTGTAGGGGCAGACCAGACTTTCCTTAATTAGAGTTCCATTTGTAGATCTTGCATGAATTTTTGATAGATGTAGACCGACTGAGCGACTTCACTTTCCCTTTTCACTTTCATGCATTGGAGAAGGAAATAGCAGCCCACTCCAGTGTTCTTGTCTGGAGAATCCCAGGGACGGGGGAGCCTGGTGGACTGCCATCTATGGGGTCGTACAGAGTTGGAGATGACTGAAGTGACTTAGCAGCAGCAGACCAACTTAAGCTAAATTTACTGCCTAAGAGGCAGTAATTTGTGTCCTTCCTTTTCTTGAATTCAGTTCAGTCAGGCTTCTAGTTTTAAATTGTGACAGCTGAATTTTGCATCTATTGGATTTGTAATGTGCATTCCTTTTTTCTTGTATATGTAATTGTTTTTTTTCCAAAGGCCAATCTATTGAGCCCAGGTCAGTAATCAGTAGTTGTCATCAGTGGTCATGGAACCTTCCCTTTTCTTTAGTTCCAGTGAGAAGGAATTTAAAGTCAGACAGATTTGGATTTGAATATCAGTTTTGCCTTTGTAATTGTATGACTTTTGGAGATTTATTTACATATTAATGAACCAAAGCCTTGTCTCTCAAATTGGGCAGTAATACTGCCTATCTTACACAGTAGGTGTTGGAGATTTAAAGATAACATAGGGCAGAAAAGGATACTATTGCTCAGTTCTACACACAGTAGCTGTTTATATATGATGACTATTAAATTAGTATTAAGTAACAACAAATCTAATACATTTTTATGTAGATCCTTGGTAGCTAGCCATATGAGATCAGAAATTTGCCTTACCAAAATCTTCTATCAATTTTTATATACGGAACAGTGGTACTTGATGATATGGAAATCTGTTTTAATTTCTTGAGCTATTCTTGTGTCTCTAAAGTACTAGTTGGGGTGGCACAGTGTTTTTGCTTTGATTCTCTAAAACACACATACACACACATATATAGATACATTCCCTTTACTTTTTTAATGACTTAAAAATGAAGTTTTTCTCCTTTAAGAATGTTAAGAATTTTGAGTAAATTTCCCCTTTCTCTCTCTTTTTTTTTTAATAGAATTGCTTTAAATATTACATGAGTGATGATATTAGTCGTGACTCAGATGGAATGGATGAACAGTGTAGGTAGGTAATAAATCAAGATGAACTAAAATTCAGTGTTGTCTACTTGAGGGAAAATTCTTATATAGTCTGTTATTAAATCTTTTTTTTTTTTTTTTGTGGTATCATCATTGATATATTTAATGGAAGGTTTTCTTTTCCACATAGCCCTTGATTTATATCTTAATTCTCTAACAAAGAATAAGTAAATGACCTAAATTACTTTGCTATTAAATTGTTGGCAAGAAATTTTAATTGGTTTAGTACTATAAAGATTTAAAATGAGTTTCATTTTTGAATAATATTTTAATCTTTAAATAATTGCAGATGGTGTGCAGAAGGTGGAAACTTAATTTGTTGTGACTTTTGCCATAATGCCTTCTGTAAGAAGTGCATTCTTCGCAACCTTGGTCGAAAGGAGCTGTCTACAATAATGGATGAAAACAACCAATGGTATTGCTACATTTGTCACCCAGAGCCTTTGTTGGACTTGGTCACGGCGTGTAACAGCGTATTTGAAAACTTAGAACAGTTGTTGCAACAAAATAAGAAGAAGATAAAAGTTGACAATGAAAAGACTAGTAAAGTATATGAGCATGCACCCAGATTTTCTCCAAAGAAAAACAGTTCAAATTGTAATGGAGAAGAAAAGAAGTTAGATGATTCATATTCTGGTTCTGTAACCTACTCTTATTCAGCACTAATTGTGCCCAAGGACATGATTAAGAAGGCAAAAAAACTGATTGAGACTACTGCCAACATGAATTCCAGTTACGTTAAATTTTTGAAGCAGGCAACAGATAATTCAGAAATCAATTCTGCTACAAAGTTACGTCAGCTTAAGGCTTTTAAGTCTGTGTTGGCTGATATCAAGAAAGCTCATCTTGCATTAGAAGAAGATTTGAATTCAGAGATTCAAGCTTTGGATGCTGTAAACAAAGAGAAAAATACCAAAGAGCATAAAGTCATAGATGCTAAGTCTGAAACAAAAGTAAGAAAAGGAGAAAAACCTTGTGTTTTGGAAAGGAAGGATATTTCAAAATCAGAAGGTAAACTGTCAAGAAAGCAGGTGGATAGTGAGCATATAGGTCAGAGTGTTGCAGTAGAGGAACAAAGAGCACATAAAAATGACAGTACTGAACATAAGAAATCTGATAAAAAAGAACCTCAGTATGAACCTAGTAACACTGCCGAAGACTTAGACATGGATATTGTGTCTGTTCCTTCCTCAGTTCCAGAAGACATTTTTGAAAATCTTGAGACTGCTATGGAAGTTCAGAGTTCAGCAGAGTATCAGGGAGATGGCAACAGTGGAACTGAACAAGAACTGGAGACTTCTGTAAAATTAAATATTACTTCAAAAGACAACAGAGGAGGTATTAAATCAAAAACAACAGCTAAAGTAACAAAAGAATTATATGTTAAACTCACCCCTGTTTCCCTTTCTATTTCCCCAATTAAAGGTGCTGATTGTCAGGAAGTTCCACAAGATAAAGATAGCTATAAAAGTTCTTGTCTGAACCCTAAGCCAGAGAACTGTGAACTTGGACAGGAAAAGAATGATAATGAGCATTTGGCTAAAAGTGAAGTTCCGTTACTTTCAGAAGAATCTGATCTTCGAAGATCCCCGCGTGTAAAGACTACACCTTTGAGGCGACAGACAGAAACCAACCGTACAACATCTAATTCAGATGAAGAAAATAATGAAACAGTTAAGGAGCAACAAAAACTTTCGGTTCCAATGAGAAAAAAGGATAAGCGGAATTCTTCTGACAGTGCTATAGATAATCCTAAACCTAATAAATTGCCTAAATCTAAGCAGTCAGAGATTGTGGATCACATTTCAGATTCTGACGAAATGCTGACAATCCTCAAAGACATGCCCAGTATGAGTCACAGTTCTTCAGATACTGATATTAATGAACCTCATACAAATAACAAGAAGACTTTTTATTCAGAGATTCAAAGAGGGAAAGATGATAAAAGAAAAAGGAAACGAAAAAGTTCTACTTCTGGCTCAGATTTTGATATTAAGAAAGGTAAATCAGTTAAAAAGGCTATAATTTCTAAAAAGAAACGACAAAACCAGTCTGAATCTTCTAATTATGACTCAGAATTAGAAAAAGAGATAAAGAGAATGAGTAAAATTGGGACTGCCAGAACAACCAAAAAAAGAGTTCCAAATAAAGAATATTATGATTCTTCTGAAGATGAAAAACACAGCAAACAAGGAATGGATAATCAAGGTCATAAAAGTTTGAGGACTGCACAGGAAGGATCATCTGATGATGTTGAAAGGAAACAAGAGAGAGAGAATTTCTCTTCAGCAGAAGGCACAGTTGATAAAGACAAGACCATCATGGAATTGAGAGATCGCCTCTCTAAGAAGCAGCAGCCCAATGTTTCCTCAGAGAGTGCTGATAAGCTTTGTTCTGGGAAAGAGGAGAGTTTTAATTCTCCAGAAGATAAAAAGGTTGCTGAATCTAAAGGAAAGAGTAAGCACCAGCGAACCAGAATGTGTCAGAAAATACTGGGTGGCTTATGTGATGTTGCTGAGAAGTTCTCAGAGAAAGAACAGAGTGATGAATCCTCTGAAGATGATAACGAGCAGAGCAAAAAGGAAATTGAAGAAAAAGAAAAGAAAACTGCAGACTTGAATAAAAAAGTGATGGAACAAGAGTATGAATCATCATCTGATACTACTGAGAAATTACCTGAGGGAGAAGAAATTTGTGACTTTCCTAAAAGCATAAAACAAAATAAGAGCTCAGCTGATGGGGAAAAGAAATGCAAAAAAATTAAAGATAAAGCTTCTAAAAAGAAGGGTGAATTATCTGATAATTCTGAGAAGTTACCAGGGAAAAGAGAAAGTTGTGACTCTTCAGAAGATAAGAGGAGTAAGAATGGAACATCCAGTAGAGAGAAGAAAAGGTTCAACTTGCCTGAAAAGAGTTCAAGGAAGAGACAGGATTGTTCATCATCTGATACAGAAAAATATTCCATGAAAGAAGATGATTGTGATTTTTCTGATAAGAGACCAAAAGGAATAGAATTACGGGAAAGAAGGAATTTAAATTCAAATAGAAATAGCAAGGAAGTACAAAGTGGCTCATCTTCTGATGTTGAGGAAAGTTCTGAAGATAATAAAAACCTGAAGAAACAAAGAGCTTTAGCTAAAAAGAAGGCAGGCAGTATAAAGGAGAAAATGAGAAACTCCTTGAGAACAAGCACTAAAAGGAAGCAGGCTGACATTACTTCCTCATCTTCTGATATAGGAGATGATGATCAGAAATCTGTAGGTGAGGGGAGCAGTGATGAGCAGAAAATTAAGCCTGTGACTGAAAATTTAGTGCTGTCGTCACATACTGGATTTTGTCAATCTTCAGGTATGGGAAAACAAATAGAATATTTATACTTTTCCCCTCTTGAATAACTACATTGTTTATTTTCTCTGTAGTCAGTCAAATGCAAGGCTACTTATTGTGTAGGAAAACACCATTTAAAAATTCTTTAGAGATTTTCTAGAACCTCTTTCTCCAATTTTTTTTGTCACCATTGGGAGGTATTTGAAACATTATTAGTGTTCTGTATCATGTATACCAAATTTGTTGGGTAAATTTCTTTATTAATGTTTAATGCTTTTCTTTGGAGTAATGAAAAGTAATTTATGAAGGAAAATCAGACTGTTGATAGTAGTTCAGTGGATATTTACTCATGTAATGGAGATGAGTGCTTGTTATGAGTATGACATGTTATGTGAAAGTTTTAACTGCTTTGCCATGCATCTGACTTTTATTTTTTTATTTAATTGGAGGCTAATTACTTTACAATATTGTGGTGGTTTTTGCCATACATTCACATGAATCAGCCCTGATTTTTAAATTGGGCACATTAACTTTGTGTCTATGAAATCCTCTGAAAAATTTAAATTTACTTTATTGAAACCTATTGCTGATGCTCATCATTTTTTTTTCTAATAACATGAACAGATGTTTCCATTTTTAACATTAACAAAAGAAAAAAAGAAAAAAATCCAGAAAGTACATGGATTACTCTACCCTGATGAGATAGAGCACTAGGACAATAAGGGTGTGGGTCAATGATACCCCCTCAAAAAATTAAAAATATTTATCATTATGGCAGTTCTTTAAAAAATAGTTGTGTAATAAATGTACACTTGTTGCTCATATTGTATTTTTTAAGTCAATAAAACCTGTCAGTTAACCAAGGACACTTAAAATTTATTTTAAAATTTTTGTAAAGGAGATTGCAGTTACTATTGTGTTCCCAGCAGAACATACGAACATTTACATGTAAGAGGAATAAGCAGTTCAGGTTAGATATTGCTGCCAAGTAAACTTTGGTACCACCTTACAAAATTTTAAATTTTGAGAACTTAGATTTTTGAATTGCGTATAAGATCGTGAACTTGTATTCAAAACATAATATAATAGTTGCTTTGATATCAATTCAATGTTTTGGTTATCAGGTTAGTCGAAAAAACTCTCATTAGGATTAGAGTGTGAGAATAATAAATTGTGATTAGTTACATGGAGTATTCTCATTTGCAAATTCTAGACTGTTGGAATAATCAAACTTTGTAAAACTGATTTCCATGACAAAACAGCTTCCCTAGTGAAATCTGCATGTTTGATTTCAGATACTCATTTTCATCTCCCCAAATCTCACTTGACACATATGAGGGTTTCTATGAGAATTATAATTCTCATGCTTAGAACTGTTAATAACTATTTTAATAAGTAATATGTATTGATTAGCTCTTAATTAGAGATGGCAACATATGGCTAATACTCAAGAGGGTTCATGTTCCTTTTCTCATGTTTATATCCAGAAAAGCCTTGAGAATTCTGCACTTCAGGCAAGATGCCAGTCTCTCAACTGTTGGGAGGAATAAAATTTGTTGTTCATATTTTCTTCACTCAGGGTATTTCTTGGACTGATTATACTTTTAGATGTAAAAAAGGATAAATTTGTTAGGGAATGAACTCATCTAACAATTGGACATTGTCAACTATACTTAAATAAAAAAATAAATAAAAATTGGACTTTGTTGGTAAAAATACTTAGTCAGAAAAAAATATTCAGGGAATTGCAAATAAGCACTATGTTAAAAGCACTGATTTCCAGGATAAGTTTGGGTGTGAGTCAATGATAAGTGGCATTCCTTAAGAATTTGCTTGCCTGTATACAAAGCATGCTAAATTTATCTATTCTCCTAATACATCCAATTTAATTCAGGTGACAATTTTTATGAGCTCTTAAAAAGCCTACCCTGCTCCCATGAATTTAGAGGATTCCAATTTATTCAGCAATAGTTGGGAATCTATTACAGTGTACAACATTTTCTAGTTGGTCTCAGGAATGGCATGACTAACCATGATAAGGAACATCGTCCTAGGAGATTGCAGTCCAATGAGCAAGATAGACATAGATAAGTCATCATTTTTTTAAAAAAAAGAATACCAGGAGAAAGATGTAAAACTAAAACGAGTCTGTGTAATAAATAGTAGGTGAGCCAGTTATCCAAATATTGGAGGAAGACTTAAAAGAACAGGTAGTATTTGAACTCAGATTTGAAGAATGGGTCAAATTTTCAAAGATGTGGTAAGGAGGAACAGCACTAATATCACTGCTGCTGCTGCTCAGTCGCTTCAGTCGTGTCCGACTCTATGCGACCGCATAGATGGCAGCCCACCAGGCTCCCCCGTCCTTGGGATTCTCCAGGCAAGAATACTGGAGTGGGTTGCTGTTTCCTTCTCCAATGCATGAAAGTGAAAAGTGAAAGGGAAGTCGCTCAGTTGTGTCTGACTCTCAGCAACCACATGGACTGCAGCCTTCCAGGCTCCTCCGTCCATGGGATTTTCCAGGCAAGAGTATTGGAGTGGGGTGCCATTGCCTTCTCCGAGTAATATCACTAATAATATTTAATTTGAGGATCGATCTGTTCGAATGAAGTATTTATTGTGAGTTTGCTAAGGTTAATTGGGACATTTACTTTTGTCTTTCTACAGTTAGCATATTTCTATCCTGAACCTGTAGGTGTCTGTGAATTTTTTTCTTCAACATTTTCTCCCAGTATTTTTTTATGAAAAAATGTTAAATATACCGAGGAATTTCTGCTGTTAACATTGTACTATATTTGCTTTATTGCATACTTTACTTTATATATCCTATCTATCTATCCATCAATGAACCTAACTTTTGCCCCCTCTTTTGTTTATTTTGAAATAATTATAAATTCACAGGAAGTTGAAAGAAAATATACAGGAGGTCTTGGATGTCTTTCATTAATTTCCCTCCAATGGTATCAATCTTTCATAATTATAGTACAGTGTCATAACCAGGAAACTGATGATTTATTCAGATTTCATCAGTTTTACATGCACTCCTTCATTTGTGTGTATGTGTGGTTGTGTGTGTGTAAGTATAGTTCTGTGCAAAATTTGTATCATGGGTAGCTTTGTATAGCTACCACAACAACCAATATATTGAACTGTTTCATTACCACAAGGTTCCCTTGTGCTACCTGTATGCACACTTCCTTTCATATCGCTATTCTTAACCTGTGGCAACTGTTAATCTGATTTCCATCTATGTAATTCTGTTATTTTGAGATGGAATCATGAAGTGTATAATCTTTTGAAATTGTCTTTCTTCACTCAGTGTAATTAATGCCCTTGAAATCTTTGATGCATTTGAATAATTCTCCCTGATTACTTCAGCATATATAGTGTTAACTAGGGTACAATGTTTGTTTTTGAGGCAAAATTTACATACAATGAAATGTACAAATTTTCTTAATCTCTTTATGCTGCTGCTGCTGCCGCTAAGTTGCTTCAGTTATGTCCAACTCTGTGCGACCCCATAGACGGCAGCCCACCAGGCTCCTCTGTCCCTGGGATTCTCCAGGCAAGAATACTGGAGTGGGTTGCCATTTTGTTCTCCAATGCATGCATGCATGCTAAGTCGCTTCAGTCGTATCTGACTCTGTGCGACCCCATGGACAGCAGCCCACCAGGCTCCTCTGTCCATGAGATTCTTCAGGCAAGAATACTGGAGTGGGTTGCCATTTCCTTCTCCTAATCACTTTATAATTTTAATCAAAAGATAGAAATGTTACTTTTTGTAAGGAAATAAGTTTTACTGTACTTTCTCTGGGTGATTCTACTTATGAACACCATACAAATTCAAGTATATTTTACAGTTACTTGGTATCACCAAGTATTGGTAGCATTTAAAAAAAAAATTCTTCAGTGATACAGAAAAAGTTAGACATCTGCTAACTTTAAACGGGTCAGTAGAAAGCCTACTTCAGTGAGAAACTTACGCTAATATGATGGTGAATGATAAAATATTTGTTACTAGGAAGGATGAGCTTTAAAATTCTTGTGCTGTGGGAAGAAACTTTGAAATATATAAGATCCAACTATTTATTATTTTGCTGCTGACACTTCTTAAATTCCACATTGTATTTTCCTTATAAATTCTTTTTATTCATGTTTTGGATCCCAGAGTGTAGTTTAGGACTCACTAGTTCTTTTAAAGTTTTTGGCTTTCAGTTTTATTTTACATGGTTTTACTTATGTAGATAATTTTAAGTACACTTTTGTTCCCTCAAGGAGATGAAGCCTTATCTAAATCAGTGCCTGTCACAGTGGATGATGACGACGATGACAATGATCCTGAAAATAGGTATGATTCCATCTGTAAGGACTTCAAAAAGATTATAACACACCCTAGGCATGGGCACAAAGAGCAGCATCGGAATCGCAAGCAGGTTGTAGAAACCAGGAGTGCCAGCTTTAGAAAGACAGACTCACAGTCTTCCTCCAAGTTTCAAAGAAAGGCCAAAAAATGGGCTAACTCTGAAACCTTAAGAGAAAATAAATATAAATATCAACACACCCAGCATAGGGTGTGTTATAAATACAGCACTGTCAATTGTTATGTTTCATGTAAACTGTGATAAGTTTTTGAGAATATTTTAATTTTGACCAATTATTTATTAGTCAAAGTGAATCATGTCTCAAAAATTGGTGACAACAGAAATCTCTATCCTCAATATTTGATTATTGTTTTAAATTGCCATCCAATGTAGTGGTCCTATTCATTAAAACCTATTCAAAGTGGAAAAAAGGGGACTGCTCAGATGATTAAGAAATTGCTTTAAAAATAGAAGTATCTATTTGCACAGTGTCTAGACTGATTTAGATTTTAACAGTTTTTCAAATAAAATAGAAGTAGACAGTTTGATAGTGTTAACATTAATAATACTTAAATAATAGGTTTAAATGTGAACATTGTAGTCTGTACAGATTGACTTAACTAAGGGATAGCTGGGAGAAGAAAAAAAAGATACACCCATGTCTTAGCAATGAGGAATAAAGAAAGTGAAGATATTAAAAAATTTATGTTTTTTACGTATCTTTTAAACCCTTCCTGAACTAGAAGATCCCCCAACACTCATAATCTTCATGGAGACAATGTGGTGTAATGGATGGAATTTGGGGATAATGGGCATAAGAATATCTGACTTCTAGTTCTAACTTTTCTGTGTGATCTTGGAAAAGTGATTTTTGCCACAATTTTCTGTTCTCTAAAATGAAAAGATTGGATGAAATGTTCTCTGATTAATTCTGGCACCAAAAATCTATGATAGACTTGAGATTTTACTACAGAGTACTATATTAATCATCCATTTATTCCTAATAGTAAGCTCTAATAACTAAGAAAACATGAAGATAAACATTAATTTTTGTGTCATAATTTTGTAAGGAATTAACTGAGTTATTAAATGCTATGGGGCCAGCTGTCACTATAGTTTTGTTATGTCTTGCTGATGCTGACAGGTTTTTCTGTTTCAAAGATCAACATTCTCCTAATTAATAGGATAGCATTTTTATTAAGGTGAATGAACAATAATTTTTATTCTGTAGTTTTGATTAGAGCTTCAGCTCAGTTGCTCAGTCGTGTCTGACTCTTTGCGACCCCATGAACTGCAGCACACCAGGCCTCCCTGTCCATCACCAACTCCTGGAGTCCACCCAAACCCATGTCCATTGAGTCATTGATGCCATCTAACCATCTTATCCTCTGTCGTCCCCTTCTCCTCCTGCCCTCAATCTTTCCCAGCATCAGGGTCTTTTCAAATGAGTCAGCTCTCCGTATCAGGTGGCCAAAAGTATTGGAGTTTCAGCTTCAGCATCTGTCCCTCCAATGAACACCCAGGACTGATCTCCTTTAGGATGGACTGGTTGGATCTCCTTGCAGTCCAAGGGACTCTCAAGAGTCTTCTCCAACACCACAGTTCAAAAGCATCAATTCTTCTGTGCTTAGCTTTCTTCACAGTCCAACTTTCACATCCATACATGACTACTGGAAAAACCATATCCTTGACTAGACGGCCCTTTGTTGACAAAGTAATGTCTCTGCTTTTTAACATGCTGTCTAGGTTGGTCATAACTTTCCTTCCAAGGAGTAAGCATCTTTTAATTTCATGGCTGCAATCACCATCTGCAGTGATTTTGGAGCCCAGAAAAATGAAGTCAGCCACTGTTTCCACTGTTTCCCCATCTATTTCCCATGAAGTGATGGGACCGGATGCCATGATCTTAGTTTTCTGAATGTTGAGCTTTAAGCCAACTTTTTCACTCTCCTCTTTCACTTTCATCAAGAGGCTCTTCAGTTCTTCTCCACTTTCCGCCATAAGGGTGGTGTCATCGGCATATCTGAGGTTATTGGTATTTCTCCGGGCAATCTTGATTCTAGCTTGTGCTTCTTCCAGCTCAGCGTTTCTCATGATGTACTCTGCATAGAAGTTAAATAAGCAGGGTAACAATATATAGCCTTTTCCTATTTGGAACCAGTCTGTTGTTCCATGTCCAGTTCTAAATGTTGCTTCCTGACCTGCATACAGGTTTCTCAAGAGGCAGGTCAAGTGGTCTGGTATTCCCATTTCTTTCAGAATTTTCTACAGTTTATTGTAATCCACACAGTCAAAGGCTTTGGCATAGTCAATAAAGCAGAAATAGATGTTTTTCTGGAACTCTCTTACTTTTTTGTTGATCCAGCAGATGTTGGCAATTTGATCTCTTGTTCCTTTACCTTTTCTAAAACCAGCATGAACATCAGGAAGTTCACAGTTCACATATTGCTGAAGCCTGACTTGGAGAATTTTGAGCATTACTTTACTAGCGTGTGAGATGAGTGCAATTGTGCGGTAGTTTGAGCATTCTTTGGCATTGCCTTTCTTTGGGATTGGAATGAAAACGGACCTTTTCCAGTCCTGTGGCCACTGCTGAGTTTTCCAAATTTGCTGGCATATTGAGTGCAGCACTTTCACAGCATCATCTTTCAGGATTTGAAATAGCTCAACTGGAATTCCATCACCTCCACTAGCTTTGTTCTAGTGGAGCTTAGTCACGGATAAACTCAGGTGCTGTTGTCTACTTATTTTTTGATTAAACATATATATCCAGTTTTTTTCAAATTTCATTAAATTTTATGTTACAGGCATTTAAATTTTATCCTTTTAGCATGCTTTAATTCGTGTTCATTTATTTATATTATTTTCTTGTAAATTATATGGCCTCAAATGTTATTGAAAGGCTAATGTTTAAAACATGGTATATCCTAATTTGCTTATGGGTTATGAACCTTAATTTCATATTTAACCACCAAATAAATGTCATTAGGGTACAATAATTTTTGTGTTAGAGCTTGTCAAAATATAATTTTTCTTTTAAGTTACTTGATCATATCTCTCTGTAACTGGCAGGTATTTTATTGAAAGGCATCTTTAATTCCATCTTTTATTTGTGATTAAAAAAGTACAACCATGTTGAGTACTTTTGAGAAGAATTTTCCTTTGAGCATGTTTTTCTTTATATCCAGTTTAATGTGCTTTTATAAAATATACCATTAATAACTTGTTTCATATCCAGTATACCAAAGAGGTATCTAATACCCATGTATTATCTAATAATTGGGATATAATACCTTTTTGAATTATTTTAGTATAGACAATGTACTTGAGCATATTTGAATATGCACTAAGAAAGTTTTAAAACTTTGTTTTCAGATCATGATAAAGTCTCAGTTATTTTTTACCTTTTACATTTTTGAGTAGGATATATTTTAGTAGACAGCATATTGTAATGATGTATAAATTTGTACACAATTGTGTATAAATTTCATATGCTTTGCCTTTTTAGCAGTATTGTAACACATTTTCACTGTTGATATTTATGGACAAGTAAATAGTGTATTAATGCAAATGGTTAATTATTTGGATGCAATAAATGTCTATAAAACTTTTTTCTTGTTCAAGCATTTAATTTTTATTATAATCGCTCTTTTCATGAGAGTTGAAACAATTTGTTAGAGCCAAGATATGCAAGCTAGTTTATAGTTAACAATGTTTTGGTATTTTTGAAATTGAGGAAGTGAATACTTTATAATTCTTAAAACATATGTTCTCATATATAGCATATATACTTACCTATGTGTGTCAAAGTTTTATGACAGATTTCATTATAATTTATCTTTTTCATTTTAAAGTTATAGTAGGTTTTGAGGTAATTTAAAGAACTTAATCATGTCCTGAATATTTTAGTAGGTGTGAATAAATAAGTTTGTTATTTTAGCATGCTATTATATAGTATCATTCGTATTCAAAAGTAAATGTATGCTATTGTGAGATAGAGTGGTCTAACTTGTAAAATAATTTCTATTTAATTACATTTAGTAAACAGTGATAAAAGTTATAGGTTGAGCAACAGTTTAACTTTTATAATTTTTGTTTCAGCTTTTTAGAAAAAATATAAATAGATGAACTTTATATTTTGAATTTTGTATAACAGAATTTAATTCAGATTTTATAACAGACTTTATATACTTTTGGAAGGGAAAATGATATCAGTTTGTTAGATTATTTAAATTATACATGTAATTTTAAAGTCATTTATTTGAATGTGCCATTATGTTAATGTTGCCTTTCAAATGGGTTTAAATTGATTCTTTCATTAAAAGGATATTTAATGTTTGTTTTCATACCTGCACTGTGAATTAGCCTCAGTCATAACATAGTAGTGTATTTAAGATCAATAGTGATGGTGTTGAGGATTATTAAATCAGGCTTTTCTTTAGAGGTTGCATGTTAAACTATCACCGAAGAATCCATCCACCTCCAAAAGAATTATTTTCAGAATATTCTTTATTTGTATTTTTTACAGGGTGTGGAAAAAATTTAAAATTGAGCTTTTAAAGGAAAAAAACTAGATTGTCAGAATTTTTCCTAAACCTGCAAATTTTTTAAATCCAAAATTAGCTTAAAATTGAGGCTTTTTATATGTATATCCTCTGCTAACTGCTAAGTCACTTCAGTCACGTCCAACTCTGTGCGACCCCATAGACAGAAGCCCACCAGGCTCCCCCGTCCCTGGGATTCTCCAGGCAAGAACACTGGAGTGGGTTGCCATTTCCTTCTCCAGTGCGTGAAAGTGAAAAGTGAAAGGGAAGTTGCTCAGTCGTGTCTGACTCTTAGCGACCCCATGGACTGCAGCCTACCAGGCTCCTCCGTCCATGGGATTTTCCAGGCAAGAGTACTGGAGTGGGGTGCCATTGCTGCCACACATATATATATTAATATTTACTTTATAGTAGAAAAATGCTTAGTTAGGTCGACTAATATTGCATAGTTTTTCTCATAATTTCTCTCAGTGGGGCTAATTTTTTTCATAGAAGCAAAATTTGATGTGGAGATTGCTTAAAGAAATTGCCCATTGTTAATAGAATTTCTGCTTCATTATTGTGGGACTACGTTGTAGCCTTAGTTTTTCCAGTTGTTATACCATTTGGTACTACTTTGCTTTTCAGACTGGAAAACATACAAATGATTATTTTTTTCCCCTACTAGCTTGGTGTATCCTCTTGATGTAGGCTCTGTGCTATTAATCAAGCATGTTTTGGGAAGTGATTAATGATTCCTGGATATTTTTCATTCTAATAAAGATATGTGATGATTGTTTACTTGGCTTCAGCAAAGATTATTGGCTCTAATATATGTCAAGTCCCTTCGACATACGACTTTGGTTTCTTTTTTAAGCACGTTTACAAATGTTCATCTTCTATATATGTCTTTAGCTGTTCTCTACAAATTTGCTAAACTGCAATAATTTTTTTCTGTGAATTTTTTTTCATAGTGCTCCTATTTGATTTGCAAAATTGCTTTAGTTTTCATTGAGCTTTAAAAACAAAGATAGGTTTTAAATGAGTATTTTACTTGTTTTATGTTTGAATAAGGGTTTTAAATATCTGGCAATTTTAAGGCAATTTTTTTTTCAATTTGCTTTGTCTTTCCAGTGCAGGTAAGTATTGTAAGTCAAGTATAATACAGGTGGTCTAGCCACTAGATATAATCTACCTGAGATATAAACATTTTATGTTCAGCCTTTTTTTCTATTTTCTATTGTTTGGTGATATTGGGACTTTCAGAAAATAAGAAAAAGCTCCCATCCCCACTCCCCAAAAAAGAGAGAGTTTGGATTTTCTAGGGTGAGCAAAAACGGTTCATCTTTATGACTATATAGTCTTTGGATTTTGAAAATAAAATTAAGGCAAATTCTTTGATTTTACTTTTCAAGTATTGAATATAAAAAAATTGAACTAGTTCTTTAGTATGATCAAATTTCCTAAATTAATATCAATGTTAATAAATTTCTTATTAAAATTTTCTCTAAAATTGGCTTAGATTTTTACATAAAATCAGGAAATACACATTTTGTAATTTGAGCCCATGTATAAATTGTTAATAAACTTTGACTTCTTAATTTCATACAGCTTTTATCTTTCTACTCCTAAGATTTTTTTAAAGTTATTTGATACTAATTTTAAGTAAACGGTGATGTTTTTCATTAAGTGCAAACATTATAGAACATGTGACTAAAATATTTCAAGGTGTTGTTTAGCTTTTTGGTTATTTAGTGACTTCATCGTTAACTCACGAATAGCACTCTCTTTAGGTATAGATGATTATGCCTTGGTTATATTTTTTTCATAGAAAGGGTCATATCAAGATACTGGGTTGGTCAAAAAGTTCATTCAGGTTTAACCCAGTATCAGTTTTGGAGCCTTCCCTGGTGGTCCAGCGATTAGGACTCTGTTTCCACTGCAGTGGGGTTGGATTTGATTCAAACCTAGCCAAGTGACCAAAAAAGAAAGCTAATTTTGAACCAGAGTTTAAAAAAATACTAATACAGATTTTGAAGATGAGGAATTCCTTTGTAGTTCTATGAAATGTTTATCTTTTATTCTCAACCTGAAGTATATAATATTTGTTAAAACAAAGCGTCCCTCCATACTAGAGGGATATGTGTTCCTCACCCTGTTCTCAAAAAAATTTTTATTGTGAGAAATTTTATTTATTCAACATTTTTTGACTGTAGTTATTTGAATTGTTTTATAGATCAACCTTTTACATATGGTGTGTTGTTTTAGTATTGCATTTACTTAGACAGTTGTTTTTTATCTCTAAAACTATAATCTTATTCAGAATTCTCTGTTTTAACTATTCTTTTGTGATATTATGCACAGAATGCAAAAAAAATTAATTTGTCACCTTTGTGTATGGATCCACAGTATTTTGGCCTTCTAAAAATGTGGTTTCATTTAGTATGAAACGAGATGCCAGCCCAGGTTCAATGCATGATACTGGATGCTTGGGGCTCGTGCACTGGGATGACCCAGAGGGATGGTATGGGGAGAGAGGAGGGAGCAGGGTTCAGGATGGGGAGCACATGTATACCTGTGATGGATTCATTTTGATATTTGGCAAAACTAATACAATTATGTAAAGTTTAAAAATAAAATAAAATCAAAAGCATCAAAAAAAAAATAATAAAAATGTGGTTTCATTTAGTAATTTTCTTCAACCCTATTTTCAGAATCTCTTGAAAGATAAAGACATTAGATTGTTGGGGATATCTGAAATGGTCTATCGGTATTTTAGAGATAGTGCATGCTAGATGAAAGATGTTTACAACTCTTTTTAAATCTTTAAAAATGAAAGCTTTAATTCTTTCATTTTCTAAATACATAATCTTAAAAATTAGTGAAAACTTAAAAATCAGTGAGATATCTTTAAGAATGTGACTTTAGTGTATTGCCCTAAGCACTCATTAATTAGCACAGTAGTAGTGAATAAGTAGAAAATATAGACTAACATAGTAAAATTAGTAGCAGATTGGGATTTAGGAGCTTAGATTGTACTTCTGGCTTTGCCACTTATTAGCTTTGTTTCTTTGGCCAAGTCATTTCCCCTTTTTAAGCCTGTTTCCTCATCTGTGAAATGACAAACTTGGACTCTGAGGTCCTTTCTTCAGCTCTAACATTTTGTGTTGCTTTTGTAATGGCTGTTTCTCTAAAATTCCCTGGTGCAAGAGATTCTCTTGATTATTCCTTTTTAAGAAACCGAGTGTTTTGAATTATCAATTTTTCTACCAGCCAAGAGGTGCTTTACTTTCTTTTCCTGTTTGAGTGCTTAAACAAGAGGCATTACTAATTTCCTTTCTAGGAAGGATCAGAATTGCCAAAGGCTTTCTTGGCTCGCTTGCTCTCTGTGTGATTGCTCATTTGTCTTTGCATTGTTGGCTTCATTCCTTATTTTATTTTTGCTTTATTTTAGTAGCTGGTGGTGCAAGGATAATAAGGCATTATCTTATCTTGGTATTCATTATGTAATTTAGAAGACTTAGCTTGTTTGAGTTTTGAGGTTCTATTATTTATTCTTTTATGCTACCACTTCTGATCATTGTTTGTGGGTTTTTACCCTCCTTTCCATATTGTTTTGCTTTCTTCCCATCTCCTTTCCTTCCCTTTCAGGAAAATGGGGAAGTAGCTCCATTACTTCTGGCTCTGCCAGGTTTTCTGCCACAAGTGTGGCACAACTAGTGCCT
The DNA here is from genome assembly GCF_003369695.1 of Bos indicus x Bos taurus. Lineage (NCBI taxonomy): Eukaryota > Metazoa > Chordata > Mammalia > Artiodactyla > Bovidae > Bos > Bos indicus x Bos taurus. The sequence goes on along the minus strand of NC_040105.1, from coordinate 69,686,884 downwards.
CTGATGCTTCTGATAGAGTTGTGACTGCTTTGCATGCTATACCTGCCCCAAGATGTTGTGTTGAGTATTGAGATTCTAGGGGCAGTACCTTGTTGCCTGGATGATTTTCTCAGAAACATCCTGGAAAACCTCAAGAAAGGAAACTTCAGAGCAAACAGAATCAACTGGGGATCATGACTATACATCCATCACATGCATTCCAGCATGGGTCTAGCTGAGGCCTCCAAAATGATGCTTTCCCAGCCTGAGCTGTTTCTCAAGTGATGATGTCCTTGAAGTTTCTGTGGCCCGTGACTCAAGAGTTAATGTAGTGGAGTTTCCCTTAAAGAATCTCACTGCAGGCTTTGTAGACGGGACACATCTCACCTCAACATGTTTAAATACTCAGGTTGAAGGTCAGCCTCAGCCCTTGGGTCTTTCAAATTAAGTTCTAACTTTGAGTTGTAGGTTATGTGATGGGCTAGTTGTATGATACATTAAGTCTTTGACCTATTGGACTTAAGCCATCAGCCATTATTTATGCAAAATTATCTTATTATTCTTTTTAGGGCTTAATGTATATGGCTACTCATTAGGCTTTCCTTTGCTCAAAAGGCAAATCTAAAACATCTTAGTAAGGTAAAGCTTAGGGAATCTCCATTACTCTGTATAACTTTCAGTTTGGAGAAGAATGAGCATTCTCTATAATTTTTTTTGCATCTAAAGTATCTGTAATTGTTCTGTATATTATGACTTTATTGAAGGTTGTTGATAAATCAAGTAATTCTTCAGTGTGCAGATCTCATTTCATTTTCCATGATTTATTGTGTGATTTTTCAGTTGGTATAGAATCTTATTATCTTACGTATTTCATGTTAGTTTTTTCATGACAGCCTAGAATTTTAGTATTTGTAAGTTTACATGTTTTGACTTTTCATTTAGTAGACTTATTAGGAATCTAGAGTTCGAAAGAAGAAATATGTGGTTTCCTAAAATTAACAACCAAGTCTTTATAGATTATATGGAGCTTATGACATTTTTTAAACTTGTAAATGCAAACTAAAATCAGGTGATTGAACTAACCTTTAGAGTAACTAAATTAATAATTGTATTCTTGTTTGCTATTATTATACCACTCAAATGGTGATATAAGATCTTGTAACTGCACGTAAACTGTGTTTTTCTATTTATAACCTAGTATCCAGTGCTTCATATTATGTGTACACACACGTGCACATACACTTATTCATTCCAAATCTGTGTTTTTACTCAAATTGGCTTGAAAAAGTCTTTCCTTGTTCATGGGAAATGATGATGTGGTATGTATAAAAGATAATTTTAGAGAGTTTTTCCAGAAGGATGCTTTTAATTAAAGAGTCACTCTTTATTTTGAAACTGTCTCCTAATTTGTGGAGGGTATGTTTATACTTTATAAAATGATGAAATAAATGATATTTGGGTTTAATTTTTTTTCTTGGCAAAATGTAAGTTGTCCCCATTTTAAAAACCTTTACTATGTACAGTCCAAACCATGTACAGTTAGGAAACCACTGATGTAGAAGTTTAAACTTAGTCTCTCTCAGTTGTGTCCAACTCTCTGTGACCCCATGGACTGTAGCCCGCCAGGCTCCTTGGTCCTAGGGATTTTCCAATCAAAAATACTGGAGTGGATTGCCATTCCCCTCTCCAGGGGAATCTTCCCAACCCAGGGGTTGAACCCAGGTCTCCTGCATTGCAGGTGGATTCTTTGCCATCTGAGCCACCAGTGCAACTCTAGTAGGATTTAAATTGGAATGATCTAATCTCCACTTAATTAAAATGCAAATCAAGTTAGAAATCCTCAGAAAAGCTAACTCATCTGTGGTTTCCTCTTGCAATTTGTGTAGCTCTCTCTGTTGTCTAAATGTTCCTTATCTATCTGTTTAGGAAGGAAGGACCAAAGGGCATATCAGCATTTATGAAAGTGATTAGCTATTTTGTTTGCTTTAGTCTGCCTAGGTGCTTTTGCTATATATCTTTGAATATAAATTGCAATGAGCAATCTGTCTTTCAAATAAAATTAAGAAAACATTAACATACATTAACACCTCCTACCATTGAATGAATTCTTGATTTAATGTGAGTTCATGTTAATAAATAAAAATAATTTCAAATTTAAAAATAACAAAAGTCTCTTAATTCTAGCTCCAAGATTTTGACTGAGCTAGAGTCATTCATGATTACAGAGTAGATGTTTATCCATATAGAAGCTAGTTCAGGGAAAACCAAGAATCATGCCAACTTTTGAGCCTTTATATAAGGTTTCCCTTTGTTATTCTGATTTATGAATTTATATCTAAAGGTGCAAATTACCTCATCTTACACAAAAATTGTTTTTATCTTACACTTTTTGATATCTTCCTTTAGTGCAAACATGAAAATTTATTAGGAATATATTTTATTTTAACATAAGATGGTATTAAATATTTTCTCATGCTTTGAGCAGTTTATTTTTTTGTTGGCAAATTGGTCTTTGAGGAGCATCCGGAAAAATTTTGGTATGCTTTAGGCTAATGCATTATCTTACTTTTTTGGAAAGTAAAAACTTTTTGATAGTAATTTGTGTTCTTTAACTATGTACATAGTAAATAGCACTCTTGCCCCTTTTCTGCCTTAGTTTGAATATTATTAGGGATTTTTTATTGCTTTAGTATTGTAATATATGTTGTATACTTTCATTTGATTAGAAGAATTTATGCACTAAATTGAAATTTAAGAGCCAAAAATGTTATTCACTAGTTTGAGGCACTGTTTCACAATAGTGGTTTATTAGACACTGATTTTCTAAGAATATGTTTTACTGTTGAATAAATCCTTTCATGTGGAGTTTTGTGTTGAAATGCCATTTGTTTGAATGAATTGATTTACTATTGTGGGCCTGTCTGATACTGTAGTTGTCAGATGGTGGCAGCAGAGCAAGTAGAGGATTGGAAGGATATCCAGCATGAAGTTGCAACTGGTGAAAACAGTAGAAACATCCCTGAGATTTTTAAGTATATTGTGAAATTGAATAGAACTGGGAGAAAATCAGTGCTAAGAGCATTTTCAAAAGTTTTGGTTAGTACTTTAAATTAAAATAGACTTTGATAGACTTATTTATAATAAAAATCTATTGAAAAAATTATTTCTATTTTGATATATATAATTCCATTTGTTTTTAATTTGTAATACTTGACCACCAAATATATAGTTTTTATTGTCTTTTTATTCTCGAGAATTGCCAAGAAGATGCTTTTAGAAGAAATTAAAGCCAATCTTTCCTCTGATGAGGATGGATCTTCAGATGAGTCAGAAGAAGGGAAGAAAAGAACTGGAAAACACAATGAAGAAAACCCTGGAGATGAGGGTGAGTTCCCCAGAGAGAAGTGTGACGTGAAATGAAGTGAAGTGAAGTGAAATGGTAGTTGCAGTCGTATCCAACTCTGTGACCCCGTGGATTGTAGCATGCCAGGGTCCTCTGTCCATAGGATTCTCCAGGCAAGAATACTGGAGTGGGTTGCCATTTCCTTCTCCAGGGTCTTCCCAACCCAGTGATTGAACCCAGGTCTCCCACACTACAGTCAGATTCTTTACTATTTGAGCCACCAGGGAAGCCAGAGAGAAGTATAGGATGTCATAATTTGGTTGTTTGACCAGTTCAGTCTTTGAAGACTGACCATGAAATCTCTTAATAATATATGTTTGAAGTTTATTACAACGTTTAAAACGTTGCTACCATTAATCCTTTTGAATATCTGGTAATAATTGTGCAAATTTTGTCAGTCACTGCCAATAAATATATGGGTTGTAAAGCAAAATATCTTTTACCTTTTAAAAATCTATAAATGTATATTGGTGATATTTCATTGCTACTTAATGATAGTAATAGATCAAGTGTGATGTATGAGATTGCTTGGTATCAACAATTTAACAAGGTAAGTATGCAGCTCTGATCAGTTCCATAAATCATGATAATTATCTACAAACAGAATATGTAGGTGTACAACATTTTAAAGGAAAAAAGGCTGAAGGTTTTAATGATTTGTTTTCTCCATTTAGAAATAAAAAATCAAGCCATTTCTGAATCAGATTCAGATTCTGAAGAATCTAAGAAGCCAAGATACAGACATAGGCTTTTGAGACACAAGCTGACTCTGAGTGATGGAGAATCTGGAGAAGAAAAAAAGATGAAGCCTAAAGAGCACAAAGAAGCCAAAAGCAGAAATAGAAGGAAGGGTAAGATATTTTAATTTTGATAGTGAACAACGTACTGGTTCATACTGATAAAGAACATACCTGCTCCAACAATTGACCACCTATATTAGGTGAGTGTCTGCATACTGACAACAGCTATTCTGAGAGTGAAATAAAGAATTTAGAGTGGGAAGGTAACCCAGAAACTTGAGAGATGACAAAGAATATTTTTGACCTTTAGCAGTCATATACATCTAGATTAAAAAGATAAATATGACAATAAATAAAATATGCATTAAGGTCATGTGGAAGATATAAGACTGTCTGTAACTATAGGAAGAAATAATGCTTTCCTGAGGAAAGATAGAAGATATAGTTAATTTGGATAGATTTATGCAAGCTTATGTGTAAAACTTACATGTAGCCAGATTAATTTTTTATTACATTAAATTGTGTCTTTCTGCACTGAGTTAGTTACATGTTTCCAACATCATGGTAAACATTGAGGATATAAAATGAATAAAGAAATCACTGTTTTAAAAAAAAAAAAGAAATCACTGTTTTATATGATAGTTTTCAACCTGGCTACACATGCAGAACACTTGGGGGATTTAAAAATACACCTTCCTATGTCAGGGCTCCACCTCTAGCCAATTGAAGCATAATTGATGGTGGTGGGAACCTAGGTATCCATACGTATTAAAAGTATCTCTCAAATGATTTGGATATGTAGCCAGTTTTGGTAGTCACAGGTTTAATAAGAATTACTGACATTAGTATTATAAGAACTTGTAGTACCATGAAGGTTGTCTTGTGTAACAAATGTAAGTTAAGATGTGGCATAAAGAGGATTTCTTTAGCTTCTTAGGGGTTGGGGTTATCAACAGAGAAGACTTGACAAAGATGGAGAGTTTCATCCAGCAGATAAAGTTCTAAATGGGGAGAAGGTAGATTTGTTGTTAAAATTTATAATATAAGCAGGGAAAAAGTTTTAAAAACCTCTGCAAATTGTTTAGCACATGGTGGAGGGGATGCAATTCATGTGGTATGGCTGGAATATAGAAGGGAGTAAGGAAAGGAACAGCAGGAAATTAGGCTGGACCAATAAGACAGAGATCAGATACTGTAGATCCTTGTAAGCCTGTTCCTCAAATTGGAGTACTTGACAGTGGACTCATGGGTACATGAGGCTGTAGAGTGAATATGGTACATCTCTGTGGTGTGTTCATTTTACTTGAGAGTTGGTGGAGAGCATTCTCATATTAAATAATATATATTGAGCAATTAAATGTGAACTTTTCCTGAGGATTTTGGCTAACAAGAAGTTCAAAGAAAGTTTATTCTTCTTTGGGACAGACTTTGAAGACTTTATTACCCAATTCCTGTCAGGCAGATTAACGCCACTATGAATAAGAAAGCATTTTTGGAAATATCTGAGAAGTACATTGGCTCTATAGAATGGAGAGCCTTTGAAAAGTTAAAAAAAATTTTTAATTTTAAAAATTATTTTTATATCATAGCTGTATTGAGACATAATTTTAAAATCATACAGTTTACCTGCTTACAGTGTACAGTATTTTTTTAGTATATTCACAGAGAGGTGCCACTATTTAAAAAGCTGTTTAAGGTATATATATATACAGAAAAGCATATATTTCATAAGTGGACAGCTTTTAGAGAAATTATTTATTTATTTGGTTGCCCTGGGTCTTAGTTGTGGCAAGCAGAGTTTTTTTCTGGTTGCAGCATTTGAACTCTTAGTTGCGGCATGTGGGATCTAGTTCCCTGATCAGGGATAGAACCCAGGCCCCCTGCATTGGGAACATGGAGTCTTAGCCACTGGACCATCAGGGAAGTCTCTGTAAGTGGAAATCTAGATGAACATGTTCAGCACCTAGATAAAGGCACAAGACATTCATTAGCAGCATTCAAGATTCATAACTTCAGTACAGCCACTCATTGTTCCCTTGAAAGGTTTCAACTAAGGATGTAATATGGTCAGATTAGTTGCCTGTTATTCTGTGAGACTGAGGGCTTTGATCCAATAAGCAGGAGAAATATCAATAACTGCAGATACGCAGATGATATCACCCTTATGGCAGAAAGCGAAGAGGGGGTAAAGAGCCTCTTGATGAAAGAGGAGAGTGAAAAAGCTGGTTTAAAACTCAACATTAAAAAAACTAAGATCATGGCATCCAATTCCATTACTTCATGGCAAATAGATGGGGAAATGATGGAAACTATGACAGAGTTTATTTTCTTGGGCTCCAAAATCACTGCAGATGGTGACTGCAGCCATGAAATTAAATGACACTTGCTCCTTGGAAGAAAAGCTATGACCAACCTAGACAGCATATTAAAAAGCAGAGACATTACTTTCCTGACAAAGGTCCATCTAGTTAAAGCTGTGGTTTTTCCAGTACATGTATGCATGTGAGAGTTGGACCATAAGGAAAGCTGAGCAGTGGAGAATTGATGCTTTTGAATTGTTTTGTTGGAGAAGACTTTTGAGAGTCCCTTGGACTACAGGGGGATCCAACCAGTCCATCTTAAAGGAAATCAACCCTGAATATTCATTGGAAGGACTGATGCTGAAGCTGAACCTCTAATACTTTGGCCACCTGATGCAAAGAGCTGACTCATTTGAAAAGACCCTGATGCTGGGAAAGATTGCGGGCAGGAGGAGAAGGGGACAATAGAGGATGACATGGTTGGATGGCATCACCGACTCAATGGACATGAGTTTGAGGAAGCTCTGGGAGTTGGTGATGGACAGGGAAGCCTGGTGTGCTGCAGTATATGGAGTTGCAAAGACTCGGACACGACTGAGCGGCTGAACTGAGCTGAAGGCTTTGAATCTATTTGGAGGATATTGCCATAGTTGATGTCAAGTTCAGTTGTCCTAGTATATGTATAATAATGAGATTACCCAGCAGAGCTGTAATGTTGTACAAATAGAAGGCTAGGGAAAGAATCTTGCAATCCTGAGCATTTAAAGGGCTATGGGACAACAGCTATCTATTAAAGAAGAGGAGGAAGGTACCCCTTCCCCACACACGCATATACTTAATATGCCTTGGACATTTTCATGTAAACAAATAAATAATAGTACCTCATTTGGTGAATGCATTTTTCATAAATTTCTTTGCAACATGACTACAAGCTGGTCTTTCAGATTCTATAAAGGAACTGAGTGATTTAACATATTAGAAAACAGCATGATTTCCCGTGCATCTTCAAAAGGAGAAATACTAATTTTGCCTCTGAGGCTTATTAGCTCAGGAATATAGATTCGTTTACTAGGTCAAATAGGACTTCCCAGGTGGCTCATTGATAAAGAACCCATCTGCCAAGCAGGAGACATGAGTTTGATCCCTGGGTTGGGAAGATTCCCTGGAGAAGGAAATGGCAACCCACTCTAGTATTCTTGCCTGGGAAGTCCCATGGACAAAAGAGACTGGTGGGTTACAGTCCATGGCTTCACAGAGAGTGAGACACGACTTAGCAACTAAATAGTAGTGTTGGCAGCAACTGTGGGCCAAATACATTTGAAATGTTTTATTGAAACCCAAGTTTTCTGTGACCTGTGTTTCCACTGTCCTTTTCTGTGGGTAACTTATAATCCAACTTTTTTTTTTTCGTGTTTTTGTGTAGAAGGAAGTAAACTAAAATTCTATCTTATTTACGTTTCTAATAAAGATTAATGTAATAGAGATTGACACTACATTCGGAATTGCACCATTTTCCAAGTTTTGCAAACTCTTGTGTCTCTATATTGTCTGGAAACTTATGATGGGCAATAGGGAAAAATCAGAAGCTAATAGCTTAATTATTAAATCAAGTGTAACGTGAACATTTTCACCTAAATTTGAAAAAATATGTAAAAGTTATTTTCGTGGTAATTTCAAGAATGCAGTGATTGCCTTTATAGTAGATTATAGTAGGTTCATGTTATTTTTCTCATGTACTATCAGTCAGTCAGTTCACTCACTCAGTCATGTCTGACTCTTTGCGACCCCATGAACTGCAGCACGCCAGGCCTCCCTGTCCATTACCAACTCCTGGAGTTACCTCAAACTCATGTACATCGAGTTGGTGATGCCATCTCATCCTCTGTCATCCCCTTCTCCTCCTGCCCCCAATCCCTCCCAGCATTAGAGTCTTTTCCAATGAGTCAACTCTTCGCATGACGTGGCCAAAGTATTGGAGTTTCAGCTTTAGCATCCTTCCTTCCAAAGAACACCCAGGACTGATCCCCTTTAGAATGGACTGGTTGGATCTCCTTGTAGTCCAAGGGACGCTCAAAAGCTTTCTCCAACACCACAGTTCAAAATCATCAATTCTTCAGGGCTCAGCTTTCTTCACAGTCCAACTCACATCTATACATGACCACTGGAAAAACCATAGCCTTGACTAGACAGACCTGTGTTGGCAAAGTAATGTCTCTGTTTTCAATATGCTATCTAGGTTGGTCATAAATTTCCTTCCAAGGAGTAAGTGTCTTTTAATTTCATGGCTGCAGTCACCACCTGCAGTGATTTTGGAGCCCCCCAAAATAAAGTCTGACAATGTTTCCACTGTTTCCCCATCTGTTTCCCATGAAGTGACAGGACGAGATGCCATGATCTTAGTTTTCTGAATATTGAGCTTTCAGCCAACTTTTTCACTCTCCTCTTTCACTTTCATCAAGAGGCTTTTTAGTTCCTCTTCACTTTCCGCCATAAGGGTGGTGTCATCTGCATATCTGAGGTTATTGATATTTCCCCTGGCAATTTTGATTTCAGTTTGTGCTTCTTGCAGCCCAGCATTTCTCATGATGTACTCTGCATATAAGTTAAATAAGCCGGATGACAATATACAGCCTTGACGTACTCCTTTTCCTATTTGGAACCAGTCTGTTGTTCCATGTCCAGTTCTAACTGTTGCTTCCTGACCTGCATACAGGTTTCTCAAGGGGTAGGTCAGGTGGTCTGGTATTCCCATCTCTTGAAGAATTTTCCACAGTTCATTGTGGTCCACACAGTCAAAGGCTTTGGCACAGTCAATAAAGCAGAAATAGATGTTTTTCTGGAACTCGCTTGCTTTTTCCATGATCCAGCGGATGTTGGCAATTTGATCTCTGGTTCCTCTGCCTTTTCTAAAACCAGCTTGAACATCTGGAAGTTCACGGTTCATGTATTGCTGAAGCCTGGCTTGGAGAATTTTGAGCATTACTTTACCAGCATGTGAGCTGAGTGCAATTGTGTGGTAGTTTGAGCATTCTTTGGCATTGCCTTTCTTTGGGATTGGAATGAAAACTGACTTTTTCCAGTCCTGTGGCCACTGCTGAGTTTTCCAAATTTGGTGGCATATTGAGTGCAGCACTTTCACAACATCATCTTCCAGGATTTGAAATAGCTCAGCTGGAATTCCATCACCTCCACTACTTTTGTTCGTAGTGGTGTTTCCTAAGGCCCACTTGACTTCCCATTCCAGGATGTCTGGCTCTAGATCACACCATCTAGATCACACCATCGTGATTATCTGGGTCGTGAAGATCTTTTTTGTACAGTTCTTCTGTGTATCTTGCCACCTCTTCTTAATATCTTCTGCCTTTGTGAGGTCCATACCATTTCTGTCCTTTATTGAGCCCATCTTTGCATGAAATGTTCCCTTGGTATATCCAATTTTCTTGAAGAGATCTCTCGTCTTTCCCATTCTGTTGTTTTCTTCTATTTCTTTGCATTGATTGCTGAGGAAGACTTTCTTATCTCTCCTTGCTATTCTTTGGAACTCTGCATTCAGATGCTTATATCTTTCCTTTTCTCCTTTGCTTTTCGCTTCTCTTCACAGCTATTTGTAAGGCCTCCCCAGACAGCCATTTTGCTTTTTTTGCATTTCTTTTCCATGGGGATGGTCTTGATCCCTGTCTCCTGTACAATGTCATGAACCTCCGTCCATAGTTCATCAGGCACTCTATCTATCAGATCTAGGCCCTTAAATCTATTTCTCACTTCTACTGTATAATCAAAAGGAATTTGATTTAGGTCACACCTGAATGATCTAGTGGTTTTCCCTACTTTCTTCAATTTAAGTCTAAATTTGGCAATAAGGAGTTCATGATATGAGCCACAGTCAGCTCCTGGTCTTGTTTTTGCTGACTGTATAGAGCTTGTCCATCTTTGGCTGCAAAGAATATAATCAGTCTGGTTTTGGTATTGACCATCTGTTGATATATATGTGTAGAGTCTTCTCTTGTGTTGTTGGAAGAAGGTGTTTGCTGTGGCCAGTGTGTTCTCTTGGCAAAACTCTTATTAGCCTTTGCCCTGCTTCATTCCGTATTCTAAGGCCAAATTTGCCTGTTACTCCAGGTGTTTCTTGACTTCCTACCTTTGCATTCCAGTCCCCTATAATGAAAAAGGACATATTTTTTTGGTGTTGGTTCTAAGAGGTCTTGTAGGTCTTCATAGAACTGTTCAGCTTCAGCTTCTTCAGCGTTACTGGGTTGGGGCATAGACTTGGATTACTGTGATATTGAATGGTTTGCCTTGGAAATGAACAGAGATCATTCTGTCATTTTTGAGATTGCATCCAAGTACTGCATTTCAGACTCTTTTGTTGACCACGATGGCTACTCCATTTCTTCTAAGGGATTCCTGCCCACAGTAGTGGGTATAATGGTCATCTGAGTTAAATTCATCCATTCCAGTCTATTTTAGTTCACTGATTCCTATAATGTTGATGTTCACTCTTGCCATCTCCTGTTTGATAACTTCCAATTTGCCTTGATTCATGGACCTAACATTCCACGTTCCTATGCAATATTATTCTTTACAAGTTCGAATCTTGCGTATGTATTATAATGATATTTAATTATGTAGAATTGTGCCCTTATACTTAAGGGTGAAGTGTCATGATATCAGCACTTAATTTCAAATGGTTCAGGGCGAAAAAGGATGTGCATATATTTATACAGAAATAAAGCAAATGTGGTAAAGCAAATCTACTTTAAGTGGATTCAAGAGAAGGGATATAGGTGTTCATTTGGTGATTCTTTCCAATTTTTGGTAGGTGTGAACATTTTCAAAATAACATATTTGATGAAAAATTAATACTAGGCTTAAAGTTGTATTTAACCACAGAATTTGTGTGTGCATGTGGACATCTTGATCTCCCAAAGTCCCAGTTGCTTAGCAGTTCTTTTTTTTTTTTTAATAAAATTTTTATTTATCTGGTTGCAGCATTTCTTACTTATGGCACCCAGGATCTTCGATCTTCCTTGCAGCATATGAAATCTTTAGTTGTGGCGTGTGAACTCTTAGTTGTTGTATGTGGGATCTAGTTCCCTGACCAGAGTTGAATCTGGGCCTCCTGCATTGGGAGTGTGGTATCTTAGCCACTGGACAACCAGAGAACTCCTTTATTATTATTTTTTTGTTTGTTTTTTTACTGTGGCAAAATACACATAACATAATTTTTAACCATTTTTAACTGTTTGAAGCAATTCTGTGGCATTAATATATTTGCATTATTGGGCAACTATAAACACTGTCTGTCTCCAGAATTCTTTGATTATCCCAAACTGAAACTAAACAGTAACTCTTCACTCTCCTCTTCTTCCATAACTAGTCTTTATATTAATTATGCTTGTCTGTGTTTTTAAAGATAGACCAGACCTTTGATTTTGATGTCAGATCATAATAGATATTCTAAAAATATTTTATTTTGAACTAATACCCTTTACCTAGCTTTCCTAATTTAACACCTTATACTTATTATAGCACAATAATCAAAACCAGGAAATTAACATTGATACGATACTATTAATTCAGCCAGTGTTTGACAAACTACACCTGAAAGGTAAATCTGACCCTCATGTTTTTATAAATAGTTTTATTGGTGCACTGTCATACTTACTCAGTTATTGCTTTCATGTGTTTACAGTGAGAAAGTTGAGTAGTGGCTGCAACATTGACCTTCCAGCCTATAAAGTTGAAAATACCATCAGATCTCTGACCTCTGATGTAAACTGTAGATTTTATTTGGTTATCATTATTTTTCCCACTTGTGTTCTTTTTCCACTTTGGAATCCAGTCTAGGATCCTACATTGAATTCAGTTGTCTCCTTAATCTACTCCAGTCTGTGACAGTTTCTTTATCTTTTCTTTCATGACCTTGACACTTTTGAAGAGCATTGATCAGTTATTTTCTAGACTGTCGATCTGTATGTATTTGTTTAGTGTTTACTTATGGTTAGATTTAGGTTATTAGACATTGTGACAAGAGTACTGCAAGTTATATTGAATCCTTCTTGATGTGTTGTACTGAGTGTGTATGATAACAATATGTTTCTTATTGGTATTGTTAACCTGATTAAGTTACTGAAGATGGTATCTGCTGACTTCTTCTTCTGTTAAAAAAAAACCCTATTTTTTGTCCGTATTTAATAAATATCTTATAGAGAGCTACTTCGAGACAATGCAGATATTCCATTTCTCATACTTCTTTCTACCCACTAATTTTAGCATCCAGCTGCCTAAGCAGTTTTTATTGTGTTGTATGTTTAAGTGGTGATTTACAATTTCTTTCATTACTTCTAGGAAGAGTTGTTTCCCCCTATTTATCTATTTATCACATTACTTATATTAATATGGACATATAGATGTTTTATTTTATTTTATGAGTTACAATCCAGGTTTTCATTTTATTGCTCAGATTGTTCCAGCTTTGGTTGCTGGGAGCTTCTTCAAGTTGCATCATGTATCCTTTGAATATATCCCCATCAGTTTTTGAGAAATGCTTTACTTTCTGGTACCACAAGATAGTCCAGGGTTATCTTGTATTTCCCCTGCCTGCCTTGCTCTGACCAGAAAAATACAGGTATTCTTCTGGGGTTTTAGGTGCCTGTGTCTTACTGGCAATTTTGGTACAGAAAAATAAAATTTTGGAGAGAAAAAATAAAATTAGGTATTCATCTTATTTTCTTGTGATAGGCAGGACTCAGCTCCTTTTTCCCAGTTCTGTGGCTAGAAATGAGGTTCTCCCAGAGTTTTGCAGTCAGCACCCTATGCATAATTTGCAATTCAGCCCGCCTTCCTGTCAAAACCAGGAAAGGAGTGGGGAAAAAACAAACAAACAAACATGATTTTCATCCTCCCACACAATTTTATGAGGATCATTATTTAAGTTTTGATTTCAGTCCCCAATCTGCCTACTCTTATTCCCTTTGCCGAGTCCTTAGGTTGTTTATTTATGTATTCTGTCCATAGTTTTCAGTTGTTACAAGTGGCAAAGAGTCTGTTATCACCCTTAGTTCACCTTGGCCAGCCTACTTAGCTTGCTTAAAATAACCAGAATCCTTGTATTGACTGATAATTTTTCATTTTGTCAGTTTACATACAGTTAATATATTTTAATGTAGAATCATAGTTTTATGACCATACTTGGTTTTCACTTGGATTTTTATAAATACCAATTGAGTCATTAACTGGTCTAATCTGTATGATGTCATATGTACTAGAGATACTATTCTCATAATACTCTTAAGTGTTCATGTTATGTTATTTACAGCAAATTGAATTTCTATTAGAAAGCGCTTAATAACCTTTAATATTTTTTATTCAAGTGAGTAGTGAAGATTCTGAAGATTCTGATTTTCAGGAATCTGGAGTTAGTGAAGAAGTTAGTGAATCTGAAGATGAACAACGGCCCAGAACAAGGTAAATAGATTATTTTTTCAAAAATTTTAGGAATTAATAACCATGCTTCAAATTATTTGTAGAAAGTTTTCAGTTATTAATAGTGAAAATCACTCAGTCGTGTCAGACTCTTTGCGACTGTAGCCCACCATGTTCCTCTGTCTATGAGATTCTCCAGGCAAGAGTACTGGAGTGGGTTGCCATTCCGTTCTCCAGGGGATCTTACTCACCCAGGAACCGAACCCCGGTCTCCTGCATTGCAGGTAGATCCTTTACCGTCTGAGCCACCAGGGCATAGTAGTTAAGTAAAATATTTAACATTTTGATTTGGAACTCTTAAAATAATTAATTTAAAAATAGTATATAAACATTATATATAGTTGAATTGTACGTTCTGAAGTAGGTGGACTTTCAGTGTGCAAAAACACCTTTTTAAAAAAAAAAAATATTATATATTTGGCTGTATCAGGTCTTAGTTGCTGCATGCAGGATCTTCATTGCAGCATGCAAGATATTTCCTTGCAGTGTGCACAGGCATCTCTCTAGTTATAACACATGGGCTGTAGTATGCATGGGCTCAGTAGTTGCCCTATGGCATGTGGGGTCTTAGTTTCCTGATCAGGTATTGAACCCATGTTTCCTCCACTGCCTGCCATTGGAAGGCAGATTGTTAATCACTGGACCACCAGGGAACTGTAATTTTTCATTGCTGTGGTGGAAAGTTGTAGTGTAGTAGTTATGAGGTTCTGTAGACCAACTGCCTCAATCTAACTCCTAGCTTTACTATACTTCCTATTTGTATGAATACTCTGTGGTTCAGTTTCGTCAACTGTAAATGAGGAAATTAACATTATTATTTCCCTTATTGGTTATTGTGGGCATTAAATGAGATTAAAGGGCTTATAAAATAATGCCTATTTTACAGATAGTAAGTGCTTCATAAATGCTAACTATTATTCTTTCATAACACTACTAAATACAACTTAGCCATGGAACAAAAACAACTCTACTAGTATTCTATTAATTAAGATGTGTTTGTTTTTTCAATACGCATGGATAACTAATCTAGATTACTAGCTGATTAAAATTTTGCTTCCTTCTTAGCATAGTATTTAATAATACTGACCATTCTAAGAAGGTTTTTATTTCCTCTGGAATAATATGATACATCCATCAATTTGTGTTTGTGTGAGTGTGTATATGTATATCTATATGGGTGTTTGCATGTGTAAATTTTAATACATTTGAGATTGTTTTAGCTTAATAATTACCATGTTGTACCTGGAGTATAGCAGCATATTGTACTTTCAGTTCAGTCAGTCGCTCAGTCGTGTCAGAATCTTTGCGACCCTATGCACCGCAGCATGCCAGGCCTCACTGTCCATCACCAGCTGCTGGAGTCCACCCAAACCCATGTCCATTGACTCAGTGATGCCATGCAACCGTCTCATCCTCTGTCGTCCCCTTCTCCTCCTGCCCTCAATCTTTCCCAGCATCAGGGTCTTTTCAAATGAGTCAGCTCTTTGAATCCGGTGGTCAAAGTATTGGAGTTTCAGCTTGAGCATCATTCCTTCCAAAGAACACCCAGGGCTGATATTCTTTAGAATGGACTGGTTGGATCTCCTTGCAGTCCAAGGACTCTCAAGAGTCTTTTCCAGTACCACAGTTGAAAAGCATTAATTCTTCGGCGCTCAGCTTTCTTCACAGTCCAACTTTCACATCCATACATGACCACTGGAAAAACCATAGCATTGACTATGGTTGACGGACCTTTGTTGGCAAAGTAATGTCTCTGCTTTTGAATATGCTATCTAGGTTGGTCATAACTTTCCTTCCAAGGAGTAAGCGTCTTTTAATTTCATGGCTGCAGTCACCATCTGCAGTGATTTTGGAGCACAGAAAAAATAGTCAGCCACTGTATCCACTGTTTCCCCATCTATTCTCCATGAAGTGGT